>NC_143510.1:95182915-95482915 GCF_031878675.1 Megascapheus bottae | reverse complement strand
TGGAAGTGATGCTATGACCCAAGTGGTAGAGCTCTAGCCCTAAGAAAGCCCAAGGACAGCGCTCAGGCCCTGAGCTCAAGGCCCAGGACAGGCAAAAAAATAAAAAATAAATAAATCCCTATAACATCCATCCTAAGTAAGAAGACGTCGAGATCTAAGGATACAATGTGCATTCTTAAAGTGCAGCTGACGAGCGCGGCCTGCTCACCCGGCACTTGTGTGAGGAGAGCGCTGGGAATCTCTCTCACTCGGCACTGTGTCTGACATGTGCTGTACTCGAGCACGTCTGCTATGTGAGGGTGGACCGGGACCCTCCAGGGGCCACCCCAAAATTCTCCACCCGCCCCAAAGCATGCTGCCGTGTTTGGGGTGGACCCCGTCCTGCAGACGGTTCTCACAGTTGTCCACAGGTTTCAGCAGCTTGGCCCCCATGAGCCCTGGCCCTGAGGCAAGGCGAGGACAGCGCAGTCCCTGAGTGCCTGCAAGCTGGACCGGTGGGAAGGCAGGTTTTCCTTCCTCCAGTCACAGGAGGGTGGACAGAATTCCCCACAGCTCCTTGATGCCTCCTCTCTTCTCCCACTCCCATTCCATGCCTGCTGGACAGATTCATGCCGAAAAACACCGACGCTTTCTTCTATTTTTTTTTTTAAATCCTGTCTCTCTCCCCTCTGCTTCATTTTGGAAATGCTGATCTGTCTTCAGTGTCACGGAGACTTTCTTCTTAAGTCTTATCTACTTGAATTAATTTGTGTTTTAATTGTGTCTACCATTCACTCCACTTCTGCGCCATGTAGAAGCTCCATCTTCATTTAGAAATAAACACTCCATCACTGTTTTCATCATGTACCTATGTCATGCTCTATAATCAGGCACTTATAGAAGGCATTTACGCATGTATGTGTGTATGTATGTGTGTATGTGTGTATGTGTATGTGTGTGTGTGTATGTATGTGTGTATGTGTGTATGTGTGTGTATGTATGTGTATGTATGTGTGTATGTATGTGTGCATGTATGTATGTGTGTATGTATGTATATATGTGTGTGTATGTATGTGTGTATGTATGTATGTGTATGTATGTGTGTATGTGTGTGTATGTGTGTATGTATGTGTGTATATATGTGTGTATGTATGTATGTATGTATGTGTGTATGTGTGTATGTGTGTATGTGTGTATGTATGTATGTCGTGCAGGGCCTGGGGCTGACGTCCTGTTGATGATGCTACACAGGACACCTCCCACGCTGCTTCACCTGCCCATTCCTGGAACTGGCAGGAAAGACTGCACTGCTTGTTTTCAGATGGAGAGTCCTGAACGGAGGCTCAGTGCAAGGGTCCTGTTCACGGGCTCGCCGGGGGCCCTGCCTGGGCATGGCTGAGGCACAGCTGGGAGCTGGGGTCCCCCAGAGACCCAGGAATCCCTTCCAGTGGCACCGGGTAGGCTTTGGGGACACTCAATGATGTCCACACCACACAGGGCAGTGACAGTGGAGGACTGAGCCACGCTCTGTGCACCCTCCACACTCTCTGGGTACCGGGCACTCCCTCTCCAGCCCCTGCCCCACGTGGAGGGTGGGCAGTGGGTGGCGATGCAGAGGGCAGCTGCCCTCTTCTTGGGCTTGCGGGGCCCTGGTTCGTCTCAGCAGGCCAGCCCGTGTGGTTGCCTGAACCTGGCACACAGGTCCACGTTTCTCACAGACTCTCCCTTGTGGGTCCCCTCCGTGCTGGACCAGGCAGCACCCTGGGAGGGGGGAGAGGTCCAGAGGCTGTCCTCTGTGCATCCCGAAGGCCTCGCTCAGCGTGGGCCAGCCCAGGCTCCCCGCAGCGGGCTTCCCTGGGTGACACCTGGGATATGTGGTCTCCTGGGACCTTCTGTGGCTTTGTCAGTGGTAAAACTCATGGGCATGCTTCCCTTTAAACCACGGGTTCACCTCCCTTTGCAATCACTGGTGCGTTCAGGGTTTTCATGTTCAGTCTGCATGCCTGAGCCATGCACGTTGCAGAATTGGTCTCATGGAAGAAGTTTGTGACCTACTATTGATTATTCAAATATTCCATTATTGCGAAGCTTTCTGCTACTGCAGCTCTGCTTTATCCGTTTTAATGTCACTGAAGAACGTTGGCCTTTCGTCTTTCTACGCATGTGTGTTCCAGCCTCGCTTTCCTGAACTTGCTTCCTCCGCTCTGCCCAGAGAATCTCACCTAGTTTAATCTCAATGGCCAAAATGTTTCCTAATTTCTAGTCTGATATTTTGACAATACCATCTTTTTAGAAATGGATTATTTGACTTTTCAGAATTCAGGCTTTCCCTGTTACGGATTCCTAGACCATCTGAATTGTGTGAAACTAGCTGATACCACTTCCTTCTGTGAGGCCTGACTCATGACCTGCATGGCCCAGGGTTGGAAAAGCTAAAGTAGGACACCGCAACTTCTCTATGATTTGTCGTCTTCTGGTTGATGGCGCGTAGTATTCGGTTCATTTTTCTGGTCTCTGTCATTATTGTGTTTCACAAGTTGATTTTGAATAATATTCCATGAGCTATCTTGTAGGAGTCTAACCTCTTTGTCTTTAGCTTTCATGTTTAGCTCATTTGCATTTATTCTGCTTACGGACTGATTGGCTTTCTTTTCTCATAGTCTGTGCTTAGCTGGGTTCTGTCTCATTCCGCTACTTAAATGTTTTTGTTTGACGTGGATTTTTTGAAATCCATGAGAGGCTCACCTGAAGTGGAAGATTTTAATTAACACACACATAATCAAGCCTTCCATTTCTTCAGCATCATAACCTTCATGTTTAACAATACAAAAACTTTTTAATCACTTAATTCCAATTACCATTCTTCCCAACCCTGATTTAGTTTTCCTGTGTTTGCATCTCACCACATGGTTTTAACCTCAGAAATTAGTTACTGGAATTATTATATGTTACAGGCAGTATCAGTTGAGATTTATCTACAATGTCAAATTATGTTATCAATTCTCTCTGTATCTATTTCTTTATTTGAGGATTAAAAACTATTTCCCATTCTCTGTGCTTTGAGAAATCCAATTATAGTATGCTAAAGCATTCCATTTCAGCCTCTGTTATCGAAACTACATTTGTTACATATTCTGCAATTTTCTATTTAGCTATAGCTTTAAAAGTTTCCTCTGTACTTTGTACTCTATTTCAGACATTCTTTCTTTAGCTGTGTATTCAATATGCTTATCTTTTTCATTTTAATAGTTGTATGTGTTACTTCTGTTTTATTTCTTCTCCTATCTCTCTGCTATTTTCTTTTCTTTTTCTTTTGTGGGTCGTGGGATTTGAACCCTGGTCCGGGGCGCTGTCCGTGAGCTCTTCAGCTCAAGGCTAATGCTCTACCACTGGATCCTCAGCCCCACGTCCATCCGCTGCTGTTTTCTAAGAGCATCTCGTCCTTTCCATGCTGTCCTATACTCTCTTTTACTTACAGTACGTCTTCAGTGCACCTATGGCTGTGGGTTGAGTAAATGTGTCGTGGCCGTGGATCGTGTAGCTGTGTCATGGCTGCGGGTTGAGTAAACGTGTCGTGGCCGTGGATCGTGTAACTGTGTCATGTCTGCGGGTTGAGTAAACGTGTCGTGGCCGTGGATCGTGTAGCTGAGTCATGGCTGCGGGTTGTGTAAATGTTTCGTGGCCGTGGATCGTGTAGCTGAGTCATGGCTGTGGGTTGTGTAAATGTGTTGTGGCTGTGGATTGTGTAGCTGAATCATAGCTGTGGGTTGAGTAAACGTGTCGTGGAGTGTGGCCTTGGGTTTGGTGGAAGCTTGTGCCATGGGGGCAGTGTGGGTGTCTTGAGGAGAGGTGTGCAGAGGTGGCTTTGGCTGTTGGTCCAGGCTTCCAGAGGAGCTTCCACCATGGTTTGTCTGCCGTCACTGCCTCCGTTGGGGTTTCCTGAGCCAGACAGAACAGGGCGCGTCAAGTGCAAGGCCAGCCGGTCTGCGGGTGCTCCTGTCGGATCTCCTTGTGCACGTCTTCTTCTGCGGCCTGGAGTCCTCTTTAAGACCGGGGTTTCAATTTCTTCATGGGTAGAAGTTCATCCTGGAGCTCCCGAAGTCTCTCTGGAGCAGGCCCTGCTGCAGCCCCGGCGTTTCCCGGGTCTCCCTTTTACGACGTTCTCCTGTGCCTGGACCTGAAGGCCCATTCCAAAAGAGTGTGTAGCTACAGGAAGGGAGCCTGCCTCGGGTCAGCACGAGCTTGCTGGGACCCCAGCTCTGCTCCCCAAGAATGGGCCCTCAATTTCCCACAACCTCAGCTATGCCTCTGAGTTTCTGTTGTGCTTTACCCATTATGTCTGTGATTGTCATGTGAGAAGACATTTGCAAACCCACTGGTGCACTCACTGGAGAGTCACCACCATTGGCTAGCGGGTGCAGGAAAGCCACCGTGTCACTCCTTAGACAAAGTCAATAAGGTCAAGAGACCTTCTGTAGCCTTCACTTCCGTTCACACAGTGTGGCTTGTCTAGTGGTCAACAGCTGCGGTTCCATGGTATTTCTGTGGCACTGGAAACAAACCACAGCAATTTCATACTCAGCAGGGTTCGTTGCTCCTTCTTTTCTGATCATCTGTAAAGACGTGCACGAAGGGATTCACCCAGGATCCGCTCTGTCTGGTCCATGTTTCCCGACACGCAATCTTTTCAATAATTACCTGTAAAACTAGGAGAGAGCCAAGGACATTGTCCAAGAAGAAATGTGCTCATGGCCAGCTCGTGGGACTGGCACCCCTCTACATCGCCTTTTCAAACACTTTTCAACATTACTCGTTCATTTTGCCTGAGTCCAAAGACCCCTTGCCACTCAACTCTAACCCGGAGCTCAAAGAGTTCAAGTAGGTTTGGGGGCCAAGAGCTGGAAGAGGAGAAGAGGAGACGGGCGAGGCCTCCACCTTCCCAGCCTTCCAGCAAGAACGGCTGGAGCTGCACTCGGAGCCGCGGTGGCAGCGGCCACAGAGGGGGCTCAAGAATGCTGCCGCCTGGAGCCACGGGTGAGCTTGGAGCTCCTGCTGCTTGAGAGGCTGAGGGAGGAGGGCCACACGTTGAGGAGAGCCAGTGACATGGCGGCCTTCTCATGTCCGGTCTTTAGTGCAAGCAGTCCCTGCGTTAGTGCAGGGCCGGTGTGAGTGCAGGGCTGGCCTTTGTGCAGGGCTGGTGTGAGTGCAAGGCTGGTGTGAGTGCAGGGCTGGTGTGAGTGCAGGGCTGGTGTGAGTGCAGGGCTGGCCTTTGTGCAGGGCTGGTGTGAGTGCAGGGCTTGTTTTAGTGCAGGGCTGGTGTGAGTGCAGGGCTGGTGTGAGTGCAGGGCTTGTTTTAGCACAGGGCTGACCCCAGCTCAGAGTGGGGCGTGCCCGGTGTCCACACCCCTCCGACACTCCCCTTCCCTTAGCACCCAGGACTGGCGTGGACTGGTCCCCTCAGACCTGCCACCTCCCTGGCGACACTGCGGGTTCAGGGCCAGTTCCCGAGAGAGCTGGAGCAGGGGACAGGAGCTCAGTGTGTGCAGGGCTTTGTCTTTCTTGTCCTCTTACAGAGTTAATGCATTGGTGATTTTCACTTTTGAATTCTGCAGGAAAAGGAACGTCGCAAGTCCGGAATGCCTGCTTCCACTGATTGGCTCCCTCTGACTTCTTCTCCTGTGACAAGTGCTGCCTTGACCCGTGGGGAGGGCTGGGGCGTTCCTGTGTGCTTGGCTTCCCTCCTGCCCTCCCTCCCTCCCTCCCTCCCTCCCACTCATGGTATGCAGATAACTTGTGGAGTCACCTTAGACTCTTTCCGTGGCTTGCTCTTTTCTCTTTACCCTAGCTGCATGTCTTGTTAAATCTCTGTGTCATCCTTGCTGTTCCGTTCAGTTCAACCGCTCTGTGTCACGACACGGTTCAGTATTTCTGAGTGGTTTTAATTGTGTTTCCTGCTTTGTGGGAATGCTACTTAGAGGAATTTCTCTTTACATACAAGCCTAAGTGTCTCAGGCATGAGAGTTGGTTCTTCTTTTACCTAAATCCCTCAAACCTGACGGCGACACATTCTATTCTGCTTGACTGATGCGCTGTCACTTAAAACGGCTCTGTCCTTGCCAGCTTCTTGAGCTTGCCAGGAACGCTTCTGGAGCTTCTGGACAATGCGTCTTGCTCCATTTTTATGCTTTTTGATGCTCGGTGAATCTCCAATCCATATTCCCTGCTTCCACTGGATTGTCTTTTGCTTGTTTGGTTTGAGTGAAAACTTGATCATTTTATTTTACTTTTTTCCTGTTTGATGAGAATTATTTTTGTCATTCTGCCACTTGTCAATTATCTGTGTCTTGCCATTTATTACAGAAAACCTGTCAGTCCTCCACCTACGAGGGCTAATTCTTTCCAACTGTTGCTCTTCTCTCCTCCCTTCACAGGTCACAGACACAGTTTCACAGATTTATTTTTCCAACACAGCCGCAGTGTGTGTCGTGTGTGTCAGTGTGTCTGTGTGTGTGTGTGTGTGTGTGTGTGTGTGTGTGTGTGTGTACTACAAGCTACAAGCTACGATCCCAAGCAAGTCAGCTGCCAAACATCTCAGAATCATTTCTTTAACTCTCAGTCCTCACTGGCTTCAAGTACCACTCCGACGATCTTCTTTTCAATGTTTTTATTCTTTAAGTAGTGGAACAGAGGAGTCGCCATTCAGCAAAATGGTTTATGAATGCAGTGCATCTTGATTACCGTTACCTTTCTGCACTCTCAGCACCCTCCCCAGCCCAGCCCTGCACTTGCTCACCTTAATCTTAGGTTATATATTGAATTTTTTTGCCTTTTGACAAAGCAGTCCATGTGTCAATACACCGTGATCCACCTCATTACTTCGGTATCCTCCCCCTCCCCCACCCCTTCCCTCTCATCTCTCAACCCTGTGGCATATACAACCAATTCTTGCCTGCATTCCCCCTCTCCCACCCTCCCCTCTTTCTTCCTTCCGCTGCATTTTCTGTTCAGCCATCGCTGGGTACAGGAAAGCTACTGAGGGTCGTAGGCCCAGGTTTCCATCCAGAGCGTGCTGAACTCTCTCCATTGGTTGTGGCAGTTTATCTGTTTCTGCTTTTGCACTCTTACCAGGGAAGATGGCTTCTAAGTCCACAGAGCCGCGTGGCTCACGCTGTGGCCCCTCTGCCTCCAGTGAGGTCCTCCAGGCCTCTGAACGGACACGCTCGCTGAACGAACCGAGGACGCCCCTCATCTTTCCCTGTTAGTAAGACACTGGCTTCTATTTTCTGGTAAGTACTTTTTATCGAGATAAGAGCATTTCATTACCGCTTGTTTTCTAAGTGGTTTTTTATCAGAAATGTGCTTTGATTTTTATCAAATGTTTCCACAGCAATCCAGCAAGATAAAGTTGATCCTTCCTTCTTTTCCTGTAAAGGCCCTACCAATGGCCTTTCCACTCATTCCTTTATCCTGGTCATTAGCCTTGTGAGATTGCCATGGTAGTCTTTTAATACCTTGTTGATCTTGATAATTAATATTATTTAGGATTTATCTGCTCAAAGTGAACCTAAATACAGATTTTTTCCCCTTGGGCTTGCTTATTGAATCGTCATTTCTCAGTCATTTGAAGGGGATGGAGAGCCCTCTTAAAGACTTTTCTTGAATCTTGCAAAGCCTGTGACGTCTTCCACGTGTGTGTGCTGATGTGCAAGTGTCTTCCATCTATTGCTGCTAGAGACTCTGCTTCTCTTGATGGGAATGCACACCAACTCACGTCATTCCTCAGCGTGTGCTTTTATCACACCTGCACAAATGTAATTTTAAAGCTGTGAAATGTTACGAGATTTTTTAAAAATAAAACAAGCCTTTTCCTCAACACCTTCCTTCCCTGCTCCCCAGAAATAATGCCTGGCGCGACCTCACACTTGAGAATTCCCTCGGGGGGTCTAAGCAGGCCCTCATCGCCTTCAGCCTTCCTGGCCAGCGGGCTCGGGCCTCCTGTCCGTGAGAGGGGTGGGTGGGTCTTCTCAAGGCTATCCGAAGCCGCATGGCACTGTTCATGTCTTAGCACACGTGACGACTGCAAGGCTGGAGGCGATTCCATGTCTACACACATTGACCGTCTCAATCCTAGGCAAGATGACCACAATGGAGGTATTTCCAAATACTCTTTCCTAGCTATTTCCTGTTCATCAAACATAGCTACAACAAGGCATGTCAAGTTTCTGTGCATTTTGGTTTCTTGAAGCCATCTCTATGCATATATATACTCTATTATAATATACATAATATGTATATATTGGGAATGTTATCTTCTCCAGCTCCCACCTCTTATAGAACTTCCTTGCAGAACTTCAGGTGGATTTCGTTAGGAACTCTTCGTGCCAACATCTTGATGCCCTTTGATTGCCCTGCTGCCCCCTTGCTTCCTCTAGATTCCACAGCTGAGGAAGGACGTGCGTCTGTCCTGCAGAACCTGGCTGGATTCACTCAACCTGAGGACCCCCAGTTCCACGCGTTTGCTTGACTGGGGAGCAGTGAGGAGAGGGGATCACATCCTCTCTACCTTCATCTGTTGTTAGGTCCCTAAGCAATTCTAGAATTTGGCTATCATGAATAACGGTGCAAGGTACATGAGTGTGAACGTGTTTATGATTTCAAATGTTCTTTGTGCTTCATTTAAGAAATCATGGCCTATTACAATGGAGATCAGGCAGAAAATGTCTTCCCCTCAGCCACAGGTGTTCCGTGTTGGTATCCTCTTTGTTTTTTATTTGTTTTGGTATTTTGGTTTTCATTTATTATTTTTTTTCAGTCTGAGGACTGAACTCAAGGTCCTGAATGCTTGCTCGGCAAAAATTGTTCAACCAAACCAAGCCTCTGACTCTTCCTTTGAGTCTCTTTGAGTAGAGAAGGTCTAGCTTTTTGTGTCATCTCATAGATTCACTTTTTCCATTACAGTTAGTGCTTTGTGCCTGCTAATTACGTCTTCCTAATGCCCACATCCATTAAAAAAAAGTACTCCTGACCAACTCAGTGTGTTTTAATTATTCATCACATGTTTAGTTCTAAGACATTTGATTTCATAAAGATAGTAGATAGATAGATAGATAGATAGATAGATAGATAGATAGATAGATAGATAGATAGCTCAATAGAAAGAAGTAACAATGTGAAGAAGGGACCAATTATTTTCCCCTTAAGAGCATCTAATATCAACTATTCATTCATCGAAAAGCTGTTCTATTCATTCTCTACTGCATCGTTCCCTTTATCTGTGGTAGCAGGCGACGTGCTTATTTGACTCCGGGCTATCACCCGCCAACCTCTGACACCGGTTGTGAGGAGAATCCAGGCATCGCCTGGCCTTACCCCTCTCACCCCAACCCCGGCAGGCGGAGACAGATGCCTGGATGCTGTCTCCATTTTTCCAGTTGTCAGCTAAAATCCTTGGGAATCACGCCGCTTCTCAGTGCATTTGATAAATGCATTGGAGCTTCCTTGTCTTACACTGTGGTCGACAGTCACACACAGTTATTCAAATTTATGACAGTCCTGTGTTGTACTTTTCCTAGAGGACGAAGAGGGAATGTTGAGTGCCATCAGCCTGTAGAAATGATCAGTGCTTGAGGATGCGGGCATATGTCACCTGCCTTACACACTACACAACTACAGTGCATTAAGACACTGCGTGGCACTGTGATAATCCGTGTGCATGGCGTGTGTGCTTATCATGTGCCAAAACACAGTTACATTAAATATTAACATTCAGAACACTTGAAGCTTTAGATTCTCAGCCACAGTCACCCACATTGAAAGGCCCTTGTGCAGTGTCCACGCCCCGGGGCTCGTGCCAGGCATGCTGGTGAGGGGACAGGGGAAGCAGGAGAGGGTCACCACCACCCAGGCTTCCTCCTTCTGCCTGTCCTCCCCCCGATGCCGCTCCCCCTTGAGAGCTCTCTGACACCCTCCGATCCATTTCAAGACGTCCTGTCCTGCTTCTCCAGGGAGTCTCGATGGGAATGAGGGTTCACCTGCTGCATTCCACGAAGCTGGAGGTACACCGACCTCTGTGAGCTTCCTAAGTTCCTCTCGCTGGGTGCGACATCGTCTGCACTGCTGCGGGGCAGGGCCCCCAGGACCCAGCTTCTCGGCACAGCTCCCAAGCGCTCCAGCTTGGGGTGGGTTTCTGAAGTCAGTGGGCATCACATTTGCACATGTGTGATGTGTGTGCGTGTGTGCGTGTGTCCTGTGCATATGATGTGCGTGTGTATGTGCATGACCTGTAGGTGGTGTGTGAATCTGTCCTCAGTATGTGCTATAAATATGTGATACGTGCTCCTCTGTCTGTCTGTCTGTCTGTCTCTGTCTCTCTCTCTCCTCTCTCTCTCTCTCTCTCTCTCTCTCTCTCTCTCTCTCTCTCTCACACACACACACACACACACACACACACACACACACACACAGAGGCTTTCTATTTCGTGTCTAACAGCACACCCACTATCAAGACAGGTTTGGATTGTTTTCTTTTTCTTTTTTTCATTGTAATTAATAAAAGGGTTACAATTATATTGGACAGATAGAAGGTATATTATTTTTTCATATATTTTTATTGTAATTAATAGAAGGGCTACATTATATTCACCAGATAGAAGGTGCATTACTTCACAAACATTGATACCCTTTCTCGTGTCTTGGTCCCCATTTCCCTCCCCCCACCCCAGCCACTCATCTTGTTTTCCCCCCTTCCCTATCCAACTTCAAATAACCAAATACACATACATACAGTATATCAGCTAACCAGGAGAAATACTGTAACAATATGAGATAACCAAGGGATAGCAAAAGAAATGAGAGATAACATAGTACATTAAGGACAACAACCACTCATTATGTGGCTTTTGTTTCAATATCCTGGAGGTCCTGAAGGTGCATTATTTCATGTACATTGATTCCCCTTCTCATGTTTTTGCCCCCCATTTCCCTCCCCCTCCCCTCATCTTGTTCCCCCGCCCTTGGAAGATGTTTACTTCTTTCTGTGCCTTTGGGAAGTCAGCTCCCCGTGCCTGGAGGGTCTGGGGATAAAGCGGACTGGAAGTTCTGGTTCCGTTCCACAAAGGCCGTGATGACTGATGCCATCCCCACTTCCAGTTTCAGACAGGTGGTAGATCCATTTTTATCTAAGCTGTAGTTTTTATGTCGTGTGTGTGTGTGCGCGCGCGCGTGCGTGTGTGTACAATGCAGGTTTCCCACGTTAGAACTAGAGTTGCAGGGATCATGGCACCTGCTCAGTCTTCTGTGCAAGCAGAAGCAGAGTCCAGAGTGGCCACCCTGGATTCTCGCAGTGACCAGCTCCACTCCCGGGAAAGCAAGGGGGTAGATACTAACTGTGGGGTGTCAAAGCAATCCAGTGTCTGTGTGGAACCCCTCCTCACGTGTGGTTTTATAAGGCAGACATAGCGCCCAGCTTCTCATCTTGGGGACCCCTGGAGGCCGGCCATCACTGTAAGTGACAGCAGACCGTGAGGAGGCGGGCAGGGAAGCAGTGCCAGCTTACGAATGTGTCTCGGGGCCTTGGCCTCTGCCTGGCTCAGCACACAAAGTGAGGTCGGTGAATATATGGAACCAATGCTCTGTTTCCATGAAGACCAGGCCGCCTGGGTGGTGTCACTGCCCCTCCCAGCCCCGGCCCCTCTCCCTCACCCTGCACGGCTAGAACACCCGTGCATCACACTTTGCAGTGGAGTGAATGACTGGGCCCTGGGCCCCAGACAGCCTACCAGTGGCAGTGGAAGCCTCTGTGCCTGGAGAGCAGCGCGGGAGGGAGGTGGGGGAGGATGAGGGGAGAAAATGGTGGAGGAGGATGGCCCAGGGAAGATGAGGGGAGGACAGAAGGGAGGACAGAGTGGTGGGAGGTTGTGGGGGAGGACTGCTCTGGGAGGATGGAAGGGGAAGATTGCCCGGGAGCATCTGCACCGCCATCTGCACCGCAGGGAGCTTACAGACGGGTTAGGATTTAAAGACCCAATCTCACGAGGCAATAGTGGGGACACAGTTAAGGATGCCATTTGTTGGGCACTTTGTGCTGTCGTATCTAGCCCTAACAAGAAATCGGCCCGTAAAACGTGTTCCATCTTCCACGTGAACAAAGGCAGATGGAGAACATCAGACAGAATTGTCCCGGAGGGCAGCTGGAGGTTTCGGATCCTCATCCGTGCAGCGTGCGGCCTTGCACTGGTCCTGAACCCACGTGTCTGCTCTTGGAGACTGTGAGGGATGTGGAGCGGACGGCCGGCACACCGGGTGGACAGGGGACGTGAGGACCTGGTGTGGAGTGGACGGCCGGCACACAGGCCTGGCTTGGGTTGTAGGAAGAATGGAAGCCATGGCGTAGCAGTCTTCTCTCTTTGAGCTGGTGGACCTCGGAGAGGGAGCCAAGCTACTCTCTGGCTCTGCCTGTTGCCATTGTCACTTGAGGACGACAGGGGTGGCCACTCTGACTCATAGGAGTCAGGTGACACAGTGGGAGCCAGGAGGGCATGCGGCCAGAGAAACGAGTATTTTCTGCACACATCTGAAGTGCGCCTGTGTGGCGCAGCGGCTGGGGAGGTTTCTGTTTGAGACATTTCTTCAGCTCCTATGAGAGCCCCATGGGGCTGGCAGTGCCAGCCAGCCCGGCGTCTGGAGCACCACGCCTCTCCAGGGAGGACGGGGGTGGACCTGCAGAAGGCCCTTATCTAAAATCAGAGGGGAAAGGCGGTGTGCCGTCATCATCTACCTCCTTCCTCTCCAGTCAGACAGATAAGAATGACATGAGAATTATTCACTGACAACCGGCATCTCAGATGGCATGGAAATGGTATTGAACACCATTTCCCAGCAAGGGTGGAAGGTGCCCAGCCTCCAGCCTTCTGAGAAAAGCCACTGCAGCAGCGCAGGAGGCCTCTCCAGGCAGCCCGTGCGTGGGAGCCCGTGGGCTCGGGCCTTCCAGGTGGGGAGGGCACAAGCCCAGCCTGGAGAAGGAGGCCTCGGGGCGGGGCGGCTCTGTAGCTGGAGCACAGGGCTGAGGAAGGGAAAGGCTAGAGCAAGATTCACCGTGGGGAAGCGAGTGTGGCAAGGCCACTCACCCAGGCAGGTGGCAGGTATCAGAAAGCATGCCGCCGCTGTGTGGAAGGAAACCCGACTGGGGTTTCCCGTGGAGAGAATCTCCCACGGCAGCCAGTGACAAACTTGGTGTAACTCCAGAGAGGATCTCTACTTCCAGAATCAATGAATGGGACAAAGACGCCATAGATTCAACTCAACACACTGCTAAAATTAAAGAAATACAAATGAAGCACAAACTAAAGTAAATTAATACAAGTCAGATCGAAGCTAATTAAATTAGATAATGTCAAAACTGAATCACTGAAGTGAGATAAATGCATTGACTTACTTTTTTTTTTTTTGGTAATCAATAGCCTGACTCGGGAAAAGGTTTGAATCGTCACACAAGGAAAGGAAAAGCATGTTGCATGGTTTGGGATTTGCTTCTCAAGACTATGCAACTCAACAGATTAGTAAGAAATGATACATTAACAGAGAAGTAGGAAGCCTAAGGAGACCCAGAGCACTCAGGCCAGGCATGGCCTTTCCTGCAGCGAGATCTGGACGCCCCCATCCCTCTCACCTCTCCCTGTGCAGCCGGCCAAGCTCCCTACTGCACCGCTGCCTCAGGACCTCTGCACTGGCTGCTCCTCTGACCTGGAACATGAATCTCCAAGGCGTCTTCATGGCAGTCTTCAGGTGAGAGGGGTATGCACTCTCCAGACACAGACTGATGGCAGGGAGCTTGGCCGGCTGCACAGGGAGAGGTGTGACCCCACTGTGCCCCCTGCTGTGCCCCGTGTGACCCCATGGAACCACACTGTACCCCCTGCCCTGTCCTCCTGTGACCCCGCTGTATCCCCCGCTATGTCCCCATATCCCCCCATGTGACTCCTCTATACCTCCCACTGTATGGGCTGCGGGCATGTTGCACACATCTCTGTCCTGAAGTCACCATCTGTGGCCTCCAGTGGCCTCGTGCACTGCCTTCCCTGGCACAGGCTCTCCCTCACGAAAGGGGGAAGACACGCCCACCGCTGCCCTCGAGAGTCCCCTCTTTTCCTTTTAGCCAGGACTCTTTCCAGACCTGGGATTCAGAGGTGAGTGGGAGGATGAACAGGAGGGTTCAGAGCAGAGCCCAGGAGACCACCACGAGGGGCTGGGGGATTCTGACATGCCATGAAGCCAGCACAAAGGCTGCAGTGACAGAGATGGGGCCTGAATGGGTCAGGAGCTCATGAACTGACCATAGTGCCTAGCGGAGGGCGCAGATGGTTGAGGAGAGAGCCTGGCCTGGCAAGGACTAGACACAAAGGTGGGGAGAGCCCAAGACTCCACGCGGCCCCAGCGAGGGAGAGCACGGCAGGGCCGGCCTGGCTTACAGTCACAGGGTTGCATTCTACTTTCTACTCTCCCATCAAGCTACGGCCACTTCTGCAGCTGGGTCTGCTCGTGTTCGCACAGAGGCAAAACCAGGCTTTGAAACTCCCCAAGTCCCCGAAGCCATGAAGAATTCAAGCAGGGTGCCAGAGTGGGCACGGGGAGATACCACAGAGCAGGCGCCACCAGGCAGAGCCAGATCCCATGCCAGGCAACTCCTCCTCGCCTGGGATGGCAGGCACACCGGGGGATACCTGGAAGACTGGAAGAACGTTCTAAAAGGCCTCCCTCACTACCATGGTCTGAGGCTTGGCTTCCATCCCCCAAACCCTCAGCCCGGCTGTGAGGCTTCGGTGCTTCCCCCAAAGCCTGGTAGATGTCAGGGTTTGGAAAGGCCGCTGGGCTGTGATCTGCCTCCATCCCGCTGTGTGGGAGGGCAGCCTGGGCAGTGCCGACCCTGCAAGTAAGGGGGCTGTGTGCCCGGGCCCCTCCCCACCCGTCTTCAGGAGAGCAGGCCCTGTGGGACCAGAGGGAGCCCTTGCCCCTAGGGAGCTCGCTTGCCCATCTCCTGATCAGGGCCCAGGACTTTAGGAAATAACTTTGTAGGACCTCCAACACTGTTGTGTTGAATCTGCA
The DNA here is from genome assembly GCF_031878675.1 of Megascapheus bottae. Lineage (NCBI taxonomy): Eukaryota > Metazoa > Chordata > Mammalia > Rodentia > Geomyidae > Megascapheus > Megascapheus bottae. Next base: position 95,467,837 of record NC_143510.1, on the reverse strand, counting down.
TACCTACACTTCCTGGTAACAGGGAGATGGGCCCCTTCCTTCCGCTGCCTGTATGACTGGAACAAAGTATATGCACGTATGGGTGTGTATGTGTGCTCTTCCAGCACATGTGAATATGTGTGCACATGAACATGTATATCCATGCATTTGTGTAGGTGCGTGCATACATGTATATATCTGTGTATATGTAGATACTTACTTGGGAAGTGTTTTATATATATACATCTAAATATATGTATATATGCAGATATATACAAGCATGTTTATACACATTTATATGAACACATGTGAGTGCAAATAAACATAGATATATGTACAGGTCTGTGTGCATATATATGCAAATATATACACCTATATGTACACCTATGTTCACGTATATGTATATACACACGTAGTCTACTTTTCCTACTATTAACATCTTACATTAGTAATTAGTGTGATTTTTCAGAATTAATGAATCAAGGAAATGACATTGTGGCTCAAGCAATAGGGCAGTAGCCTGGAGCTGAAGAGCTCCAGAACAATCGCCAGGACTGGTCCCACAACCAACAAAATAAAACAGAATCAATGAATCACTATACATAAGTCTTCTTGTTTTGGTGGTGATATTGGGGTTTGAACTCCAGACCTCAAACTTGCTAGGCCAAGACTTCTTAGTGGACTCACACTTCCCAACCCCTTTTCCTTTTGGTTTGTTTCAGATCGTGTATTTTGCCTGGAGCTGGCCTTAGACTACAAGCCTCCTGTCTCTGCCTCCAGAGTCACTGGGAGGGGAGCGGAGGGGAGCGGAGCACCACCCCAGGCTATGGCCCTGTCCCTCTCCATTACACTGGATCAGGCATTCTAATAACAGACTTCAGTATCTTTTATTACCCAGGAGTGACAAAGAAATTCATGATGTTGTCTGCATTCTCAGCCAGGCCAGGAAAGCAAGGCAGTCTGCAGAATAAATTTAAAGGGTCAGTTAGAAAGGCGAGGCATCCGATAAATCGTCACCCCTTTGGCTTGCACTGGAGATATGTGTCTATAGAGAGAGAACATGTATGCATATACAATTTGTGGGAGTGCCGACCTCTGGGCTGTATGCATACCTCACTCTAACAATCTTGAATCAAAACAGACATGGTGCTCTGTAACGTTATAATGCGGGGTCATATTTTCCACATGAAATACTTGTAAACACTTCCTCTGTCACTAATTACCTTTCCGAAACGCAAATGTGCTTCCTGGACAGGACTCTGGTTTGTAGGTGTGCAGTAATACATCTAGACAAGCAGCTGCTGTTTCCCTGTTTCTCATGTCACGGCCCACTCCGTCCTGGATTAGGGGTCCCTCCGCAAGCCAGTAGGATGCTCTGCTGAGGGGCTCCTGAAGCTCACACTGCACCTCCGGGCTGGGGGTTCCTGACACCTTACCCAGGCTGGCTGCTCCCCTCGCCTGCCTGGCACTCTCCCCTGCCTGGCACGCTGCGTGTGGCTTCTGGCCCTGAAGGCAGCCTGCCGCCCTCTGATTACCAGTCGCACCCTCCAGGCTTTCTGAATGTGGCACGCATCTTCCCAAGGAAATAAAGATGGAATGAGGTCAACTCTCCTGTGATTTCTAACTGATATTATTCCATAAGGGAAACATATACGCGTGATTCCATAATGGAGAACACACATACACACACACACACACTTCATTTTGTGGTGTCCCGAGGAAATGCTTCCCTGGAGAGCTCTGGGAAAATCTGACTGGGCTCTGGTGGACTGTCACAGGAACACCAAGGCAGTCACGGCTCTCCCGGGCACGAGGCAATCACACACACACTGAGCCTCTTTATTGTGCTTATAAGAATCAAGTCATAGCCCAGGGATAGGAAGCAATGTCTTCTGAGACATCCACTGAATGAGTGGCCTACTTTAATTTGATGACCCACACAAGAACCGAGTGCGTCTCTATTCTGAATGTGCTCTGTGTAGGAAACACCAGTGGAGTCCTAGAGCAACACGGAGAAGGAGATAGAGAAGCACTGAGACCTCGGAATCAGTCAGGGACACCTGGGGACAAATGGGGAGAAGCACCCAAAGTGGTCTGTGCATGTGCGAAGGGTGGAGGGGGAGGGGAAGACCATTGGAGATTCAGTTAGAGCGGCCCAGCGCTTCCCCTGGGACGTGGAGAGCCAGTGAGGATGTGTCCATGGGGGAGGAGGTGGGAACGGGAGAGGGTTGACTCCAGGCACTGCAAAAGGTCTCTGTAGGAAAGGGTTTTATGTGCAGAAAGGAAACCAAAGGCAGAGTGTGAAGCAGAGGCTGAGGGGTAAATGGCGTCAGCTGAATTATGTCCTTTTCCCACCAAATGCCAAAGTTCTTGGCCCCAGACCCATGAGTGCAATTGGAAGCAGTGTCCTGGCAGACGGTGGAGCAACGAGCTCTTTATAGTAAGCTCTGGTCCAGGGGAGCCGGTGACCTTCTGACAGAGTCTGGACAGGAGGCAAGCAGGAACCCTCATAAGTGTAGAGGATGACGTGAAGTCCCAGGGAGAAGGAGGCCACTGGAGGCTGGAATCGGGTCTGGAGCAGAGGTTACTTCCCAGCCTTCAGAAGAAACCAGCCTTGAACACAACCTGGGGCTTCCTGAGTCTATAACTAAGAAGGTAAAAAACAAAGCCTACTGTACAAGCCGTAAAGCTCCGATGTGTAGCAGGCAGGCTGACACAGGAGGAGGTGTGGTGTGTGAGGATCTTGCATCCAGCTTGGAAATTCTGTACTTCCCTTGGCGGCAGAGCTTCCAGGCTGCCAGGAGGGCTGGATTGAGCGCACAGGATGCTGTGGGGAGATACTGCTGTGGGCCTCACGAGCTGAAAGCATGCGTGGCTCCTGGCCCCTCCCTTGGCCTGAAGGTGGTGCCCGGGCCAGGCCAGTCCAAAGGAGCTGGGCCTGCCCCGAGACAGATCTGTGGTCTGCTGGCTGTGCTGAACGTGGCTCCATCTCCAAATCTGTTTCCTCACATGAAAATGGCAGTCTCAGCACCACAAGCAGGTCAACTCCATGTGACAGCTACAGGAAAGACCATCGGTAAGCAGCCCCCGTGGCAGCGCCTGGTATGGACCTGGCAGTTGTGGTGCCCCAGTGCACTGTGGGAACATGAAAAACAATGACAATTCAACAGGAAGGAATAGGTTAATACATTATCACCAAGTTCTGTCTATCCCAGAAATGCAGAGACGGACTATTGGCAAATTAATCAGTATTATCTGTTGGATGAGAGAAACAGACAAATGACCAAATTGCTTGAACTCATACAACAACAGAAACCAGGAAAATTACAGCAACACACACATTAGCTGAATTTCAGTAACATTCAGGCAATCAAGGCCTAGGTGATAGTTTGTTCCTTCCACTAACACCAAAAGCCAATTAAGCAGAAATGAATCCAGAGAAAGTTGATGAAGATTTCTGCCTGGGGTTTAGACAATGTCACTCTGAGAAAGTAAAGAGGACTTGAGTACATGGAATGATGTCCCCACCGGGGCCCTGAATGACTCACTGGAAAATGTCACCTCTTCCCGAGTTGATGTCTGTATTCAGTGCAATTCCAAAATGAATCCCTACAGATTTTTCTATGGAAATTGCCAGGATTTTTCTAAAGTCTCTGTAAAATACAAAAGGCCAAAAATAGCCAAGGAAATAGCCAAGAAAATGAACAAAACTGAAAACTTTACTTGAGCAGATGTCAAAGCCTGTTATAAAGCTGCCGCCGGGGACTGCCGTGCTGGTTCAGATAAGAAGCAACTGCAGAACGGGGTGCACGTGGAATTCGGGGCAGGGAATTCGGGGCAGGGAGGGGAGGAGCGGGTGGGAGGGGATGATAATCAGAGATCCAGCAGGAAAAAAAAAAAACTAAGGAAAAGTGACCTTGTCATGTCCTACAAACATTTCCAGAAGCATCACTGACATCTGAACTTAGAGATAGAGAAAAGTAAGGAAGAAAAGAAAAGGAGATCTTGAAGGTATCAGATAAAGTCTTCCTGCAATTGGCCAACACCTTTTAAATAGGATGAAGCAGGCCTGCTCCTGTTAAACGTGTCATCTCAATGTCCAGAGCACAAGGACTCTGCGGTGAGCCTGGACAGCAGTCCCAGCTCTGAGGGAAAGGGGAAAGAGACCCTTTGCAAATGGGCCAACCCTCTGCCAAAAGACGTGGAGCATCGGCTTCTGAAATGAGCTAAGAATGACCAAGTAGACCCAGTGGACAGAGCCATATGCCTTCCTTCCAAGGGCCTCCCTGGAGAGCCCAGAGGCCGCTGCAGGACAGCAAGGACAAGCTGTGACCCTAATACCACAGCACCACCATCAGGCGAGGACGTGAGCAAGGCAGACGTGTGGCCCTGGGAACACTGTCCTCGTGCCAGTCCGCCTTCAGAAACACACATGTGGCCATTTTCAGGCCACATGGCCATGGCCTGGGTCTGATCCGGCCTCCATGAAAAGGCAGAGGCTGAAGACATGTGGAGCAGGCCTTGTGCACAGGATGGGGCTGGAAAGAGAGCAGCTGGAGTGAGCCTGGCAGCACTCGGGAAGCTGGCTGGGCTGGATGGTCACTGCAGACCCCCAGCCTGAGAGCTGGCCGGCTCAGCCTGGGCAGAAGCCCCGGAGGCCATCCTGTCCAGCCCAACCTCAGAAGGACCTCACCACGAGCACGCATGCCCCTGAGGTGAGACCCACCACCAGAACTAAGAGCCACAGGGAACGTACTCACCACAGAAAAGTCAGACGAAGACGGTTGAGTGAGCTGGACCCATCTTCTATAAAATAAATACACCGTCAGCAGCCTTGAAAGGGGCCCATCTATCTCCTGAAAACCATCGCCAGCCATCCAGAGCCTAACACAGGGCTTGCCAGCTCCGAGAAGCACCCGAGACAGCCTCACCCTCAGGCAGCGGGAAGGCCATAGGGGAATCGATGCTGAGGACAGAGACAACGGGATGATGACCGAGGAGAGCTGCTCAATGGCCGTTTTCAGTGTGTTCAGAAACCTGAAGGGAAGGTCGGACACAGAAGTGAACATGGGGTTGTCCCAGCAGAGAGACTCTACTCGCCGTGAGAAAAGCCAATTGGCAAACGCTCGCCTGCGCCGACTCTCACTGGAAGGAACTAGGAGAAACAGCCTGCCACAGACGGAAGCACGAGCCTGAAGGAAGACGAGTGGAGAGTTCCAATCCAAAGATCAGGGGAGTGAGATGGAATTCTCAGGGAAGGAAATAGCCGGGATCGCTGACAGCCACTCACCCTTCCTCGGTCCCCATGCACCACAAGAAAAGCACAGCTCAGGTGAGGATCCAGTGAAAAAGCAAAGGCATGAAAATGCTTAGAGAGTAAATCTCTAAAAGAAACAGCTCTTGTGCTGACAGAGTCGAGAGTGAAACATCCCCTCCACAAAGGCCAGGGGTCTCTCCTTGACCCCTTGTTGGCTGGAGGTTTTCCTGCTCTTACAGAGGCTTCTGATTTGCAATTTGTCCATGCTCCTTATTTTCCTATATGTCTCTTCTCCATTTTCCTCCTGTAGAGACCTACCCTGGTTTCGAGGGGTATGGCACGCTTAATTCTGGACAAAGGCCAGTTACAGAACAATCCAGTATCCGTGACTGGACAGAGTGACACACAGAGGAGTGGCAACACACCAGGCACCACCAAAGGGAGAGCAGGTTCCTGGCTCCACAGAAGGAACCTGACTGGCCTGTGGAGATAGAACTCTGCTTCTGGATCCTGGGCAAGTGGCTGCTGGAGGAGGTCCAGCTTCTGCCCCTTTCCGCATTGCTGATGTACCAGCCGGGGGGTTCTGCCTGTAGGAAGCGGGGTACACACCCTGCAGAGGGCCACACCTAACCAAAAATCACCCCGCTCAGTCCCAAAAATGGAGATGGAAAGAAACAACAACAATTAGACATCAATGAAATGGAGACCAAAGATACACGAGACACTGAAGCAAAAGGTCGGTCCTTCAAAACTGGTAAACAAAGTTGGTCATCCTTTATCCAGACGTAGTAAGATGAGAAGGGAAATGATTGAAAGGAATGTATTGGGGGGTGAAATCACAAGCAAGTTGAGAAGATTGTGAGAGAATGTTTCCAGTGCCTTTTCTGAGACTGGGAAATCGGGTAAAAATTGGCTCAAAACTGGCTAACTTTCCATCTAGATCACTATAATCTACCACCATTGAGCCAAGATGCTATAAACCATTTATAAAGATCTATAGAAAAAAATGAAATTGAACTAATAATAAAAGAATCTCCACCAAAGAGAAGCTCAGGATCCAATGAATCATAGCTGAATTTTACAAGTCCTTTATAAAAGAGCTAACACCAATGCTTGATCTACAAAGGAAAAGAACACTACCAAACTCATTCTAGAAGCTAGAGTTCCACTAAAAAATGATAGGGCTACAACATAAATGAGAACTGCAGTCCAATCACTTTGATGAACATAGATGTACAGTTTCTTAATAAAGTACATGGTAACAGAATTCAGCAAGTAGTCAATACTATTGTTACAGTTTGATAATGCCGGTTTTCATTCAAGTCGTGGAAAGTCGGTGTGCCACTAAGGAATCAGTAGATGCAATACACTACCTAAACAAAGTAGAAACAAACTACTGAAGGATACAGTAAAAGTCTTGGACGGATATCGATGCTTTATTATCGTGCAGGCTCTGAATTTACCTTAACACAACACAAACCACAAACGAGAACCCTGTAGTCCCCAGCAAAGTGAATAGGGAAAAATTCAAACGATTTGCTCTTGAAGCAGGAACACGAGAGTATCTTACTCTCCACTTTTTCAATGTCGCACTGCGATTTCTAGTCGCTGAAATAAGACAAGAGAAAGAAATAAGAGATCCAAATAGCAGCTCGAGAAGCCAAAGCACCTCTATTTGCAGATGATATCATCCTATACCAAAACAAACGCCTTGAAGATCTGGGTTCTGAATTTGATGAGGGCCCGGGTGCTAGACTTGCTGGAGAGAAGTGAATGTGGTGTGGTGCCCTGCTGGACACGTGGCCCCCTGCTCCGTGCACCCTGAACGGGTGGCGTCCTCCCCCCGAGGGTGGAAGTCCACCATGGCAGCTCCTGTCATTGGCTCTGGGGGGGGGGGTCCTGAGGCATGAGATACCCAAGTGTGTGGCACAAATGCCTCTGGTGGTGGCCGTTTGACCCTAATTCCTCATAAATGGAACAGCTGAGAGCCTTGCTTCCTAGCTCGCTCCTGGTTTGTTTGGAGCACTGGTGGCAGGAGGTGTGCTTGTGTCTGTTGTCATGGGGACCACGGCTTCCGTCCCGGGTGACTGAAGACATTCACATGCTTCACACCATTTGGGGGGACAGTTCCGTCCCTCTGGGACTAACGTTCTCACCTGCGTGGGGGAGACTTTCAACATCTCTCCCACACCTCTCCACTTGGCAGGTGACCACTAAGACAGAAGAGCCCTCACCCTGGCGAGAGCCTGTTCTGAGTGGAACCCACTGCCCTTGAGGGCGGGTCAGCAGAGACCTCCTCTTTGAGATTCATCTGCTCTCTCACCTGTCTGGCCAGAGCCTGAAGCACAGATGAGGAGTAAGGGATTTTTTTTCCAGACCTGGGATTTGAACTCAGGACCTGGGCACTGTCCTTGGACACGTTTTGCTCCAAGTTAGCATTCTCCCACTTGAGCCTCAGCCACTTCCAGCTTCTTCTGTGTGTGTGGTACCGAGGAATCGTACCCAGGGCTTCACGTATGCTGGGCGAGCACTCCACCCCTAGGCCACGCTCCCAGCGTGACTGTTGTAACCGGCCGCGAGCTGCTGTTCCCAGCTGCTGTTGAGGATGTCGCAACTTAATTGAGCAAATCATCAGAGATTCGCTCTTCTAGATGTGACATTTGACCTAGGAATGGAACGTTTCACCCTTGATTTCAACTAGGAAAGATGGGTACCCCACATCTACTTCCAGGTTCTTCCAGCGAGGCTTGGGGAAAATACAATAGTAAACATAAGGAAAATTTTAGAAATTTAAAAATCATTATGTTCAGTTCTAAAACTGGGACAATGTTCAAGATTACAAGTATTTTAAAGACACGACATGGAAACTATTTAATGTGTCACCTGTAAGACATCTCTAAAAACAACAATGGAGAATGTGAAATGACAGGGCACCAGGGCCCCCAAAGGCAGCTCCAGGGGTCCCAGGCCCCTCACTCCGGCTTCTCCCGGGGTCCCAGACCCCTCACTCCGGCTTCTCCCGGGGGTCCCAGGCCCCTCACTCCGGCTTCTCCCGGGGGTCCCAGGCCCCTCACTCCGGCTTCTCCCGGGGGTCCCAGGCCCCTCACTCCGGCTTCTCCCGGGGGTCCCAGGCCCCTCACTCTTGGCTTCTCCCGGGGGTCCCAGGCCCCTCACTCCGGCTTCTCCACAGGGTCCCAGGCCCCTAACTCCCAGCTTCTCCAGGGGTCCCCGGCCCCTAACTCCCAGCTTCTCCAGGGGTCCCAGGCCCCTCACTCCAGCTTCTCCCGGGGGTCCCAGGCCCCTCACTCCGGCTTCTCCCGGGGGTCCCAGGCCCCTCACTCCAGCTTCTGCCTGGGTCTGGTTCTAATAAACTGGACATAGGTGTAATTGACGGGACACACCCGGGACTCCAGACAACTCTCTTTACCAGGCTTGCTTCCCTTCCTTGCTTTCACCCTGGGGAAGCTGGGTCCATGCTGGCAGCCATCCTGTGGACAGCCATTCTGTGGACAGCGGTCCTGTGAACACATGTCCTGTGGACAACCATTCTGTGGGCAGGCCAAGTCCGCCAGCACAGAGCTAAGGTAATAACAAGCAGAACGGCCCAGTCTTGCTGAGCTCCCAGCCACGAGAAGCAGCCGTCCTGGTGCAGCAATGAAGTCAGGTGGGGACACAGGTGGAGGCTTCACTCTGGCCTCACTCTCACCCTTGGCCTCACCCTCGGCCTCTCTCAACCTCACTCTCAGCCTGACCCTCGGCCTGACCCGCGGCCTCACTCTCGCTCCCCCGGACCACATCTGATGGCAGAAGTGGTGGTGGTGGAAACGTTGGAACTGGGGGTATTTTCTATGCTGTGTCACGCAATGGGGAACGCTAACGCAGGCCGTGTGAGCGGAAAGGAAGCTGAGACGGCGCGGTGAAGTGTGTAAAAGGTTTGCTAACGACAAAACATACAAAATACATGCAGGCACCCGTGGCTCACCCGAGACTTGGAGAATCACAGTGTGAGGCCTGCTGAGATAGAGAAGTCCACAAGAATCCATTCCCCAAATAGCCATCAAAACGCTGGTCTGGAGGCGCAGCTCAAGTGGTAGAACGCCAGCTAGCAAGCAAACTAAGTGAGTGGGAAGCTTTAATTTCATACCCAAATACTGGAAAGAAAAATGCATGTAATGTAAATGTACATTATACAAACTGTAACAGACTTAATTTATGGTAATGAAATACCATTTCTAAACTCATTTACACTTAATAAATACACCTAAAATACATAAACTGGGGAAATTTAAAACTACAGCAAGGAATCAATATGTACAAAATAGTCGTAGTGTGTTTTAACACTCATTTCTTAATTACTTTAAAAAAAAGAGAGAGAGCAAGCATGGAAAACACGTTGTGCTGTTAAAGCAGGAGGGCAAGGGGAGAGGGGCAGAGGTTTATCCAGAAGCCTAGGGAGCTGGCGCTGGCTGAGGTGTGGTTGCAGAAATCTATGTGAAGTCCCCTCACCAACACTGGCTACAGAATTCATCCATTCACATGGCAGAGACCTCACGTCTGCCCCCATCCCAGCCCGCCTCCCACCACGGCTGCGTCCAGAGCTGGGCTGGGCCCGAGCGCTTCACAGAACCGAGCGTCCAGAGGGAGGAGACACAGCCAGAGACAACCATCATTCCAGGAAAGAAATAGCAAGACCATGGGAGACAGCGGAGGAACGTCCATGATGGCTTTGGAAGGAACGGAAGGGAGGGGAAGTTCTTTTCATGAAGGACAAAAACAAGTTTAAAATAGGAAGGAAACTGAGTGGATAGAGACAGGGCAATGAAGATGACCCCAGGGTTTGGGCCCAGACAAGCAGCAGGATGTGGAGCTGTTGGGAAAGGCAGGAAAAAGTGATTGGGTGTGCAGAACCACACGAGGGAAGCCAGCTCCATGAAAAATGCTTCATTTTATCTGAGACTTCTCCCTTGGCATCTCCCCACGCCACCCCTGCTCCTAACAGTTCTGTATCATTTTGCCGCAGATTAATATTACATATTTACGACATCATGAATATGTAGGCCGTGCTCATGCCTGGAATCTCTAACACACCGTGATTACCGATCCTGTGATGAACTTCTGTTTGTTTGCCTCAGGGTTAATCACAGTCTTGTTTGCACCTACCTGCTCGTGTTTAATATGTCCGTGATTCGTCTTTCGCAAACGTCCCCTGCTCTGGCCGGTTCGCCTGTGGAGCGCAGTGGGTGAGCTCAGGGGCCCTGCTCTTCCCCGGTGCCTCAGCCTTCTGCCTGAACCAGCTGTACATCAGGCTGTCGCCCACCGTGCCAGTGCCATGCCAACCCCGAAGGCCTCCTGCCCCTCGGCTTCCAGGATGAAGTCACAGGGCCACCCGGCATGTGGCAATACTGTCAGCTGAGCCATTCGAGGCTCTTCTTCAAAAACTGCAAAGGGCCTGGGCAATGCTTGCTTCTCCCCCCACCCCCCTGTCCCCTTACTCCCCGCCCAGTGTCAGTGGAGGTCACGCTGAGGAGAACACATCAGGCTGGAAACATCCCTTCTCTCCCCACATTCCCCACAGATGTCTTAAGACAGGGCTTCTTCTCTAGCTGTCAGTGCTCCTGTTGAGAAGTTGGTACCATGCAGATTCTCTTCAGAAGAAACATTACATCTTCTTCAGGCACCAAGGAGCTTGGAGCTGTGCTGGGTCTGCTTGGTTCTTGCTTGGTCCTTGCTGATCTGTGGCCCTGGGAAGCTCTGAGCATCCACCCCTGCCTCCCGCCATTGCTTATTTTTTACACACTTGTCCAAGTTCTACCATGCATCCAACACCGCTGGGCTATGCCACGCAAATGGAGCAGTGATCACAAGCACCGGTTTCTTCCCAGTAGAGAAGAAGATAAATGATAAGGATAAATAAACAATAGAGCAAAGACAGTACACATACAATGAAGTAAATGGCTTTGTAAATCAAGGGGCGACATGCTTCATAAAAAAAGAAAGATAGAAAGAAAGAAAGAAAGAAAAAAAAGAAAGAAAGAAAGAAAGAAAGAAAGAAAGAAAGAAAGAAAGAAAGAAAACTGCCAGACAGAGGGAAGAGGCCGTCCCATGTGACCGCCATGTGGGGGCCGGGAGCAGAACTTCCTGAGGAGCTGACGCTCAGGCCAGCGCCAGCCCTGCTCCATGACAAACTCCCAGACCGGTGGCCTCTGCTAGGACTCCTTTGCTCACAGGGCTGGGGCTAGAATGAATTTGTCCTTCGGGGTGGTATTTGACTCTAGTCCTGGCCCACTGGTGGCCACGATCTCAGTGAGTGACCAAACGGTGGCACCATCTGGAGGACAGTGTCTCTGCTGGTCTTCAAGGGCATTCATCCACTGAGGGGCCACCCTCACCAGCTCACCTGGGGCCCCCAAGGCCTCAGCTCCCGGCACAGCCTAGCACACTGAGGGGCAGGGCCAGGGCAGCTTCTTCAGTCCATAGCAGGCTCAGAGGTGGGAATGTTTCCGGTGTATATAATAAGCTTCAAGCAAAGGCAGTGTGGATAAAGTTGATAAATGGCTAGGGAAAGGAATGGAACAGACATAAGACTCTGACAGTTCCTAGAGACTGGGTCACAAGAGGCCTGGAGGCTTCTGCAGGAGTGGGCAGGGGGAGGGGAGCTTGGCTCTTACTCTGAGTCAAAGATGTAGATATTTCAGCAGAATGAAGGCAATGAATTGTCCTAGATTAACAGCATTGCCCTCACTGTGGGGTAAAGCCAGCCTTACGCGGGAGGCAAGGAGTAGCAAGTGCAGGAAGATTGTAGAAGAGGCTGCATGAAGTGGTTACAGAGAAGAGAAATAGCTGAATTGTGAATATACCTCCAGGGAGAACCACTGGGATGTCCCACTGTACTGGCTGTGGAGAATGGAGAATGGATGAGTCCACGTGACAGCAGGAACACTTTGGATTGAGCAGTGGAAAAGGGGGAGCTACCGTCACTGCTGGGGAAAACGTGGGTGAACTGGAATGTGGGGTGCAGTGCGGGGGCAAGTTTTGTGCATTTTGACTTCCAGATGACAAACACTTGGAGAACTTGTGAACCGGGGCACCTGTGAAGTAGCCGGGTTCAGGAAGAATGGCCCGCTAGAGAAGCACTGCAGCCCCCAAAGGTGAGATGGCTCAGGACCTGCAGCAGGGTGGACTGCAGGAGGACAGGGAGGGAGGACGCGAGGAGAGAGTCCTTTCCCCAGATACTCACACCGTCTAAACCAAGAAGAGAAGGCAACACATCTTCAGCAGAACGACTGGGATCATGGAGGGCTTGAGTGAGTCTCCGTCTGCCCTGACTGCTGTCCCCACGGCCCGTCTCTGAGGGTTTTCCCACGCTCAGCCACACTGGGTGCCATTCCTCCACACAGCCACCCTGGGCCAAGGTCAACACCAGCTGTTCTTCAAGGACAAACCGCATCCAACCCCAGTGCCCCTCTCTCTCCCACCTTCCCATGAGGATACAGGAGTCCTAAACCCCTCTCCCTTTCATGGGCAGCATTTTGTAGTGGTCTTTGCTCCAGCTCTCGTGTCTCCTCCATTTCTTGGCTTCTGAGTGAACTGCTCCTCTCAGGAGGCTCCGGCTTCCCTCCCGCTCCCGGTCTTCTCAGGTCCGACCCACGGCGGGCCTGGCTCCCTGGGTCACCATCTCACCCTGCAGGTCTGAGTCCTCACTGCCCTCATCTTGATGGAACCACAGGCCCAGCTGCTTCTCCGCTCCATCGCCTCCACTCAGCCTTCCCTTTTCTCTGCCTCCAGACCCCGAGGCCCTCCTGTGCCACTTTTCTGTGCAACGAAGCATTGAGAAGAAATAGCCCAGGTCACTGTGTGGACCCAGAGGGCACCCCCAATCAGAATGCACCCTCCAGCCCCGGGGCAGGTGAGTCATCTGCCTGGCCCCAGACGAGAAAGAGTGACAGCGCATTTCCAGTGTGGGGTCCAGTGAGGGGCCTACCGCATTAGTTCATCCATTGTCCTGCTGTTTCTGGGATTCCCTTTCGCTTCCACAGATCAGATGAACTTAGGTCCCTCCACCCCTGTGAGGGGAAGCACGCAGTTCCAAACCCAGCACCCGCATTCTTCAGAATCTACTGGAGTCCAAAAGTGGGTTGTCATGCAGTGAGCTTTCCATGGAGCCAACAGAGTATACGTCGTCTCCACCGCACACACGGGTGTGGGGGTGGCTGTGCCCACACCCACGCTCACAGAGACCCCAAGCCTTCCCCTGATCCTTTCGTCCCTGGACCGTGAAGCCATGTGCATTCGCAGTAACTGCAACGCTGCCACCAAAGAGGTGACCGGGAGATATTCCAGCTCCTTCAACACCGGCACAGCCCCAGAAGGGACACCAGGCCAACGTCCTGCGCCAGCCCCTGTGGATGCGGTGCTACTGTCGACGTCCGGACAGGCAGATGAGCTCATTTCTGTGCAGCTCCTTCTTGCAGGCAAGGAAGGAGCTCTGCGTTGTTTCCTTGAATTATGGAAAATTAACACGCATCCGCCTCACCCCCGAAGGTGACCACACCCTCCGCGGGAGGGAGGGACATGGCAGAGGAGCCGGGGTTGAGGCCCCTCATCTTCCATTCAACAGCAGCAGCAGCAGCAACGAAAATGCCTGTTCGTTAGAAGCAGAGGAGAGATGTTTGTATCTGAAATGAGTGCTTTTGATTTGATCCCTGGAGTAAAGAAGTCCCAAGTATCTGTTAATTCAGGTCTGTTTACTAAAAATCTCCTGGACTCATCACAAATGTAATAACATCTGCCGGGGAGGGAGGGAAGGGGGAGGGCTCGTGGCTGGAGCCGCTGTCTGCCTCGCACCACCTCTCTGATGTTCTGTGCTGCTTGCCACCAGCATCAATTAGGAGAAAGGCCCTGTCCTCCCGCTGGACACGAGCAATGGAAATCATTCTTCCAGCTCTAAATATTATCGCTATTCATATGTGCCCCTAAATGTGGGTTCCTGGCGCTCTTGATGAAAGGGGTTAATTATCACGATTCTTATTAGGTGATTTCATCATCTCATTTTGTTGCTCTGCCTGGAGAAACAAAAGTCATTTCCCGGGATGTGAGCGCTGACATCCAATAAAGTCGTCGGTGTAAACAACCCAGGACGGAAGGTAATGGCGTCCCCAGAGCACGGGACTGCGGCAGAACGGGACCTGCGATCCAGATCCCGTCACCGCACAGCCCGGCACAAGCTGTAGCGGCCTTTCAAAGAGGGCTCCCCTTCCCCATCCCCCGACCCGGACATTCATTTTGGAGGGTATTTCAGGTATTACACAGTGGGGTCCACAGAGCCGAGGGAATGCCCATTCTTTCGGCTTCCCCAGTGAACCCCGTCCGTTCACTGTTGTGCTGGTGATTTTTAAGGAACCCACTGCACACCGCCCACTTCTGTGTTGGCCCTGGGGGCCCAGAGCTTCTTGAGGCTGCACTTGAAGATGGAGAGACCGCTGTCAGCTCCACAAGGTCAACACACCATCAAGGTCATAAACTGGGACTTGAACACAACGCCACCTCATCAGCAACCTTGAATCCTTTGTCCAGAGTTGTCGCCTCAGTTTACCAAACAAGCCTCATGGGATAGGGTGACCAGTCGCAGAGCTGCTGGCCTGCACTGGGAATCAGCTCAGCAGCTCGCAGGCCAGGGGTTCCAGGCGCTCCTTTCCAAATGGAACCCCCACCAGAGTTCATTTCTGCTCCCTCGGCCCCTTTCTAGCACTGAGGGTTTCCTGTCTCCCCAGGCAGGGGCCAGACAGCTCTGGGCTGTGCCGGGCAGGGTGGCCTGCTTGACTGCTGTCTCCAGCTCCATTGCCCCATCTCCTAAAGCTGCCTGGAAAGCCCCACCCCACCCTGAGACCGGGAAGAGTCTGAGTGGATTGGGTCCCTGTCCACTGCTGTCCACTGGCTCTGTGAGTGGACTACAGACCAAGACAAGTGCCAGAAAGCCTCCACCCTGGAACTGTGCAGTGGCCGACATCAAACCAAGAAATCTTAGCACAACCAAACGCCTGTGAGGTAAAACCTCCCCCCAGAATAGGGACGGAAACAAAGAAAGTTGTCACAGGGATCCTAAGACTGCTTGTCGCAGTGTCCTTCAGGGATCTAAAGACAGAGAGGTCCTTAGAAGGGTTTCTGGCCAGGAAGAGCGAGCATGGAAGATCCATGGATAGCAACTCACTCAGTGGAAGTTCCACTGATAGCTGGCTCGAGGCCAGAGGGCAGTGTCTGCCTCCTCTTCCTACAAGCCAGCGCACGCAGGCCCAGCCACGGGCACGGGAAAGCACAAAGGCGGTGTGGCTGCCGCTTTGACTCTCGTGGCCGCGTTCAGCCCCTCCGCTTCTGCCCAGGACCTCTGGGCGAGGCTGTGAGTCTGCTCTACCTGACGCGCTTCCAGTCAGATGCCTGGTGCATTGATTGTCAAGAGCGCCTTTGGCTTACACACGCACAAAGCGTCTATAACGTGGGTCACACTGTCAAGCTTTCTTGCCAGGCCTGAAATAAATACGTGACAAGGTTGGTATTTGGAAGGTGCCTTTACCTTGGCATTGGAATCTTGATGGCAACAGCGAGGCTTTCACTTCAGAGATGTGCCTCTCCTATTGAGGAAAACACACACACACACAACTGAATAAAGATGAGACACCCGCACTTAACTCCTGGCACAGGGAGTAGGCGTGGGGGTGGGGTGAGTGCCACCACAGCTCAGAAAATCACTGGCAAGGCCACGTGACACCACTGGCCCCTCAGGAACGGCCACGAGAGCACCGCCCTCCCCACGGGACAGCTCAGAAGCTTCCAGGCTCTGGAGGCAGGTAAGTACACGGGACTGCCTCCAAGATTGGGCTGGGGGACCAGGACTCCCACAGACACAGCTGCTAAGTCACAGCTGCCGGTTGACAAAGGAAGAAGAAAGCCTTTGGCCTGAAGGAATCCTGGTAGGCTTCAGGAGGGAGGAGGCATCCCAGGAGGCGCCTAAAGCTCTGAGTGTGCTTTGGGACCTGATGCTGGCAGCTGTTCTGGCAGGATGAGGATTCTGAGCAGGTCTCTTCCCTTCTGCTGCCGTCCTTCTGATCTCTGTGCACACCCCACACCCCATTCCCTGCCTGCACCTCCATCTAATTCCCCAGGAACCCACGAGGAGAGATAGCGGCAATTAATATTTTTATGCAAATGTTTTGTGCCTCAGGGCGTACCCTGGCTGTGATTTATGAACAATGATTAAAAATAACTCATTTAATGTAATCTAACATGGACAAATATGTGGAGACAAGATTAAATTAAACTTCTTCCCTCTGGAAAAAGAACTCTGAAGGTCAGTACCCTCCTGGAAATGGAAGGGTTTCCCCCGCTGCTCTTTTGGCTCAGGGCTCCAAAATGAAATTCTACAAAGAAAAGAAGTCACATTTGATATGTGGTTCTGAAGCGGAGCCTCTGCTTCCGGCTTATTTTCAGTCACTTTTCCGTGACTCGGGTGAGTTCCTCTCTGCTCGGAGTCGGAGCTGTGAATCCAGATGAGCTGGTCCAGTCACACAGCGGGGTTCCCTCCCTGGAGCCCACCCCGCTTCTCCAGGACGGGCAGGACCCGGACCCGAGGGCGCCTTCCTGGGTGCGAACCACGACGGGCTGAGGCGGTGACACCTCCTCAGAGCTGCGTCTTCCCAAGGTCACAGACCTGAGTCCCCGAAGCAGGGGCTCCACACCCACGGATCCGGCCTGCCTGTTTGTGGGGCTCACGGACACCAGCGCACAGCAGACCGGCTCCCGGAGCCCTCGTGGAGGAGTGGGAGCTGACTCACAGCAAGCGTGGGTACCACTGGTGGAGAAACTCCACGTGAACCCAGGACATGGGTCCCCGTGTCCTCTCCAGCCTCGGGCATCAGATGGCTTCCCTCCAAAGTGTGATGCCTGCAGAGTGCCACACGCCTTGGTTGCGTCCGCGGGGACCCATCAGGACCCAGACAGCGGTGTCTGCATGGGTGACATTTTGTGTGTAGCCCCGCTGGGTGTGCAGGGCCTGCTGCCCACGTCTGTTGGGTCCCATGGGTCTGAGCCTCTTGCCCTTGGGAATTCCTGACCTCTGGGGATTTCCTTTCCCTCGTCACGACCGTGTCAGTGGTCTCCATTCTGGAGAACATGGGCCATGCCGAGAGTCCTGGGCAGGTGTGGCAGGTCCTCGTGTCCTTGTCACTGCTGGACGCCATGCTAGAGGCCCAGTGGCGGTCACAGCCCAGGCTCCCCTCCCCTGGTGCCTGCTTCCTGACAGGGGGACAGGAAGAGAAGAGAATGGCTTATTTTTCAAGAGACTTCATGCAGCCAACAGGCTGATCCTATATTATTTTACCCACTTAGCAGCTCTCAAAAATTTATTCATATAAAAGAATAAAAATTGGTTTTATTAAGAAAGGTGTAATTTTTGAACAACTAGCAGTTTAACAAAATGAATATCCAGAAGCTAGGATTAGGACAGGGAGGTGGCAGATGAGATGGAGAGGGAAGGGTGGCGAATGCAGCCAGGATATTCAGTGTATGTGTGGAAAATGGAGCAAGGCAAATGGAGGGGACGAGTGGGATTGTGACAGGAAGGAGAGGAGGATAGATGCGGTGACACTGACCACGATGCATTGCACTCACTGACACATTGAACTGAAACCCTTCTGTATAACCATGTAAAGATAATTTAAAAAAATAATACTACATTTCATTGGATGCATTCATTCGTCCACACATGAATGCCTGCACTCATCCATGTATCATTCATTCATCCATTAATATATTACTTCATGCATATGTTAACCGATGCATTTATGCATCTATTACTGCATTCACTCATTCATCCATTAATGGATGCATTGAACGGACACTTCCTGTGTGCCTCTGCGTTCCCCACATCCTTCCAGGTCCTGGGGGAAGCATCAAGCCACACAGCAAATGACATTGTCCTCACTGTGCCACATTATCACTGACTGCCAATTAAGAAGCAAGTGCTCTGGTGACAGCAAAGCAAGCCACGCTCCATCAACCCCAGTATGACCCAGGCTTCACATTGGAGGGCCTCGCAGCAGTGGGCGTCCTCTGTCATCCTGCTGGTCAGACGGTGACCTTGGCTGGATGACCACGTGTGGGTGTGTGATAGCTTGCAGAACGGGTCTGTGGACTCAGAAAGAAACGCTGGGCCCTGGCATGGGACAGGCCTTTCAGGACAGGGGCACACTGCTGCTTTTGTGAAGGCAGAAACAAGAGCAGTTTTGAGTGAAAACTTCCGGAGAAGACGCATCCACAGCTTCTCAAAGCGGGAAGAATTGTGTGGGTGGGAGGCAGAGTCATGGTCCTCAAAGAGGGCTGCGCCCGCCCGGACCCCACGGCCTCCAGGCACGTGCCCAGGCGGCCTGCGTGACCTTGGGGTGGGGGCTCTGGAAGTGGGTGAGGGAGAGAGGAGAGACTCAGCTGCAGGCTGTGAGGAGGGAGGAAGAGTGGCAGGGGACAGAGTGCGGGGCCTGTGGAAGCGGGAAAGCAGGGCTCATAGTCACTGCCGCCTCCAGAAGCCGCCAGCCCTGCTGAGGCCTGGGCTTTTTAGACCTACGGACATTAGGCCTTTACACCTGCAGAACCACAAAATAATGGATTTGAGTTGCTCTACTCATCCCAGGCCTCATAGGCAATGACCAGGAAGACCTGGCAGGTTTCCTCTACGTCCGATCTGCTTCTGCACCCACAGAAGTGTGAGATGTCACATGACACCGCCCGATGATGCCAGGGACAGGAAGTCAGGATGGCCTGGGCGAGGAGGGCTGGGCCTGCGAGCCTGGGCCCCAAAGCCACCCAGCAGCCCCTCTCTCCTGCCCCTGACCCTGGGCCAGTTCTGAACCCGAGGGGCCAGATGGCTGCTTCTGTGCCCCAGGAACCTGGAGAGATGAAAACCTCCATTGCTCGCAGTCCCCGGCCGGCTCTGTGAGAACAGGGTGGCAGCCAGAGTTTCAGTTCCAATTCAGTGGCAATGTCCCCTACCCCAAAAGCAGCTCTCACCTCAGTGTCACTTAGAAATCTTTATGGCTCCAGAGACTCATCTGTCTTCCCAACAGCTCAGCTCCTGGCTACCTGTGAGACAGATTTCTCAGAAAACTCCAATCACCAATCCCCTTTCCCTCTCAACTGAGGAGAACAAAACTTTATGGACTTGAAAGGCAACAAAAGGCAGGTGCCTGTCTTCAAAGCCTTGTGCACGACAGACGTGCAGGCCCCGACGCTGCCCCAGGCTGCCGCAATCCAACATGGCTGACAGCCACACACGTGCTCAGTGACCTCTGGTCCACCTCCCCATTCCCAAGGTCACAGGAGGGAGAGCAATGCATGGGCTGCCTGTCTGAGAGCAGAATGGAGAGGGGAAGTTTCCAGAACTCGCTCTCACCCACGGAGGGGAGCGGCACGCACTCCCACTCTGCCTTCTATTAGAAGCAAGGCCCTCAAGACAGAGCCCCTCCCGTGAGCACAGGGGTGAGGGGAGGGCAGAGGAGAGGGCGCAGAGACCCTGGAAATGGACTCCAACACTCTCCAGATCATCTGCAGGACAGAGAGCCGGAAGCCACCAAGGTTAGGATGGAGCTGTC
Organism: Megascapheus bottae; assembly: GCF_031878675.1. Taxonomy (NCBI): domain Eukaryota; kingdom Metazoa; phylum Chordata; class Mammalia; order Rodentia; family Geomyidae; genus Megascapheus; species Megascapheus bottae. The sequence continues at coordinate 95,447,968 of NC_143510.1, read as the reverse complement.
ATCAGCAAGCCCTTCCCAGCTCGCGTTTGTCCCTGTAGGGTCCACGGAGAGCAGAGCCTCTTCTGTGCCTCCAGCTCACACCAGAAGGCACTTTCTTCCGCAAGTGTATCAACAGCAATGTGTATTTTTGTCGATGTCTTCTTTCCCTCATGCGTTCATTTATTTAGAGAGGAATAAATTCTCCAGCGTGGGGATTGTGCGTCTCAGTGGAAGGACACCTCCTGGCCTGCAGGTACCAAGCACTCACTTACCAGGAATTTTATCCTGTGCATCCTTTTGAGCCAGGGGTAGGGAGAGCTGTGACATCGTAATTTGTGACTTATGTGTCATTAAGTTCCAGCAGTGGCTGGTGATAAATAAATGCTAAGTACAGCAGCAGCAGCTCCCACCCCGCTTGTGTGAGGAGAGGAGGGTCGAGAGCCTGGGGGAGGAGCTGTAGCTGGGACAGACAGCAGCATGGAGGGGCAGAGCCTGGGTCCTGGGGAGCCGGGGGCTCCGATCCCCGCTTGCTGCAGGGCGCAGGGTTGGCCCTGGCTCCCAGAGGGGAGTCCTGTGCCCTGCGCTCTCGGGCGATGGAGCGCACACAGGGGCATTTCTCAGGAATCTGCTGTGTGGTCTTCGAAGCTGAGCCTCCCGCTGGGCTGGGCAGGAGTGCTGGCGTGCCTGCAGCCCATGGTCACCTTGAAGCTGACAAAGAGAAAAGCAAGGGCCACTTGTTTAGGCTTCTGGAAGAGACCCAGACTCACAGGAATAGAGACACAGAGGCTGCGAGGCACCCTCAAATGCATGGGCCCAGAAATGGTTTGGGTTGGGGACTCTTCAAATATTTTCACATCCATCATAAGACATTTCAGGGTTGGAGCCAAGCCTAAACACAACGTTCATTTCTGTTTCCTCTGCACGATATCTGCTCAGCCCGGGGGCAGAAGCGGGTGGTATTTTCAGTGAGTCTGCATTTGCCTTGGACTCACAGCATGCGATCAGGTCTAAAATTTCCATTTCTGGCAGCATGTTAGTGCTTGGGCTGGCACGGGGGCATTTTAGACTTCAGACTCTTAGACAGGATGGCTCAACGTGTACCTGGATCCACTGTTAATAATTTCAACATCACAAAAAATAAATAAATAAATAAATAAATAAAATAATTTCAACATCTCTCTGTGCATATCTAAGGTTTTGTTCATCTTGGTTACATAACATTTCTAACAGAAGGACAGCGAATAGTAAGTATGCTCATATCCCCCGTTGATGGTTCTCAGAAGATACAATTTAGCCAGGTTTGGTTTTGAAAACCTCTGTACAAGATGCTTTGCTTATACTGCACTGTGAGATCGGGATCTGGGCTCGGTCCTCTACCACTTGGGCTGTGCTGGAAGGCCTTTGGGCTCTAGTTTGTTTTGGGCGAGGATGTTGTACTCTTGCCTGGACTGGTTTCATCCCATGGCTAGGATTACAGGCACGCAGCCTCTGTTGAGCCATCAAAGCAGCCATCAGTAACTGTGACTATATTCCTGCACGGATTAGGACAACGTGATCTTGGGGCATGGATGAGTGAACAGAGAAACCAAACAACTTTACTCAACACACCTGGGTCAGGTGTCCTTTCTACCCTTTTTTCATATGGTAAAATCTGTGGAATCGACACTACTGTAATTTCCATTCTGCCTGCTAACGTGCAGGGCCAGGTCTATTACGTCCCAGCACCTCTGTGACACTGTTTCCTGCCTCCTTCCCTGCTTATTTCTCTATTGAGACATCCCAACATCAGTACCAGTCTGCCATGATCAGCATAGGTTTACAAAAATGTGGGTGACAGGTGAAAAAAGGACATAGAACACTGACAAAAGTCTGTTTCAGGAAATGGGTGCCCACACACCCAAGTCTCCATGCAGCCATCTGAGCTTTAATTCAGTGGGATAGAGGAAAACGACATGTTCAAATCAAGACTTGAGGTCTCTTGCTTAATTTGTGTGGGTTTATCTTTCAGTTTATCCGTTTCCTCTTAGCTGTATCTAATCGACAGGTTAATATAACTGTTTCTAGATGTTTCTGTGTGTGTGTGTGTGTGTGTGTGTGTGTGTGTGTGTGTGTGTGTGATTTTTATATCTGAAAATTCGGTTTGGCTCTTTTGCAGATGAACTTACGAAGCCTGCTTTGCAGATTCTCGTCCTTCGTCTGTTTTGTGATTTGCCCTGTCGTCAAGAGGCTCAAGTCAGGGTCCTCGCTGTCTGTCATTTTGGGTTTTATGATTTGGGGATATGAGCTGCTGAATCCACTTTAGATTTCTATTCTTCCAAGCATCTCAGGAAGCCCACCAGCTGGGGCAACGTTTCAGTTCACTCTGAGGTCACTGCACACACGAGTGGACATTCACACAGATGCGCACAGGGGACACTCACACTCAGGTTTTCTTTCCTCCCAAAGCCCTGCACTCGTCCTTCCCTGCCTGCTGACTTTTCCGTCCTCCTGGGCCAACAGCTGCCCCTGCCCAGTCTGTCTTTGCATATGGAGTCTCAGTTCCAGCCTCCCGACTGCCACAAGCCTCTCTTCCTCTGCTCTTCACCAGCCATTGTCTTCCTGGGCAGCTGTGGAGACGCAGCACTGCCAAACACCCCGAGAATTAGCTGCCAGTCTCCTGCCCCTCGGCAAACATCCCTGGTCACTTTCGGGAATCCTGCTCCACGCTTAGGGTCTGAGGATCCAGAGTGAAGCGGGGAGATGGAAGGAGGGAGGGTGGGGGGAGGGATGCTCTGTGGACGTAGCACTCAGTGTCAGGAGGGAGGTAACGACCCCTCCACACGGTGAGAGGAGCTAGCAGGGAAGACGGTCAGGACATGGGTAGGGTAAGGAGGCTGGGCCTGGGGCCTGGATGGAAATAGATGGCCCCTCTCCTGGCGTATGATCAGGGCCCCGAAGCCACAGGAGTGAGCTGAGGCCTGTGTTGCTTGAGGGAGGAGAAGGCCAGGTGGGAAAAGCAGAGTAACTGTCAAGAGAGGGAGGGAGCTAAGGGTTGTTAAATAAAGGGCCTGTGACTGGGTGACGTAGAGTACAGCAAGGCTGGCTGAGCTGGTAGGTCTGGAGGCTAAAGTCAACCCCATGGCCCTGGTAAGGGTCGTGGGCTGCTTCAACAGCTGTGGAAATAGAAAAGGCCAATGAGAGCATGCGGGACAGGAGGAGAGGTGGCATCACCTTAGGACACCCGGCTCTCCTGCTGGCTGACCAGTCGGGGCAGTGTCACGAACCCACAGACCTAGCTGCCTTCCACCCAGCCTTCCACCAATGGCCACGGCACTGGAGACCACAGCGGCAACCACAGGTCATGGGGTGTTCCGGGGGGGTAAAGCCTGCTCACACCACAGGAGAGTGTTCATACCACAGAGGGGTGTTCACACATCAGTGGGGTGTTCACACCAGACAGGGCTGTTCACACCACAGGAGGGTGTTCACACCATAGAGAGGTGTTCACTCCACAGAGCGGTGTTCACACCACAGGGGGTGTTCACACATCAGTGGGGTGTTCACTCCACAGAGGGGTGTTCACACCACAGGAGGATGTTCCCACTACAGAGGGGTGTTCACTCCACAGGAGGGTGTTCACACCACAGGTGGGTGTTCACACCATAGAGAGGTGTTCACACATCAGTGGGGTGTTCACTCCACAGAGGGGTGTTCACACCACAGGAGGATGTTCACACTACAGAGGGGTGTTCACACCACAGGAGGGTGTTCACACCACGGGTGGGTGTTCACACTATAGAGAGGTGTTCACTCCACAGAGGGGTGTTCACACCACAGGAGGGTGTTCACACCACGGGTGGGTGTTCACACTATAGAGAGGTGTTCACTCCACAGAGGGGTGTTCACACCACAGGAGGGTGTTCACACCACAGGAGGATGTTCACACTACAGAGGGGTGTTCACACCACAGGAGGGTGTTCACACCACAGGTGGGTGTTCACACCATAGAGAGGTGTTCACTCCACAGAGGGGTGTTCACACCACAGGAGGGTATTCACTCCACAGGAGGGTGTTCATACTACAGAGGGGTGTTCACTCCACAGGAGGGTGTTCACACTACAGAGGGGTATCCACTCCATAGAGAGGTGTTCACTCCACAGAAAGATGTTCACTCCATAGAGGGGTGTTCACACCACAGAAGGGTGTTCACACCACAGAGTGGGTATTCACAAGACAGAGGGGTGTTCATATGACAGAGGGGTGTTCATATGACAGAGGGGTGTTCACTCCAGAGAAGGGTGTTCACACCACAGAAGGGGTGCTCACACCACAGGAGGGTGTTCACTCCACAGAAAGGGTATTCACCCCACAGGAGGGGTCTTCAGGGAGGTAAGGCTAAGCAGGGAGCGGAAGACGGCCAGTCAGGCCATGGAGGGCCCCTGAGGGGCCTGCCGTCAGCCAGTTTGTGGTTATTACACCCGTGAGTCTTCTGCAGACGTTCACACGGCGTGTCCCTTTTCTGGACAAACGCTCCACGCCGCAGTGGAAGGCTTGGCTGATCCAAAGCCGCGGGATTGCTTGCAGGAAGAGCCGTGCTGCCTCCCACTGCCGCCCCGAGAGGAGCCTGGTCCCTGGCCCCCCGACAGCGCTCCCTGTCCAGAGGCGCACGTGTCTGCTCACCACACGTTTAGTTTGCGCCTCTCGGTCTCTGGAAGCACACGTGCTGCTTTTCATGTGTGTGCTCGAGAGCTGCTCATTTTCCACCGTGAAATGTCTGAATTCTGTCCATTACATAATTGGACTGTTTGTAAGTGTTGAATTATGAGAATTATTCGTCAGTTCTCCACACCAGTCCTTTGTCAGATGGGCATTTGCAAATGCTTTCTCCCAGTCTGAAGCACGCCCTTTGATTATTTCTTTAGCTGATCAAAGAAAATCATTTTTATGCGTTTCATGCACACATTTTTCCTTCTGTAGGGTTTTGGTTTTTTGGTTGTTACCCCGCGGCTTCTAAGAAGTTATCTGGATTTCGGTTGACCGTGAAGTCTGGGAACCAGGTGCTTCCCCAGGAAGGTGTGAAGTTTGGGTGCTTCCGTGATCTCGAACAGATGATCCTGCCACAGTCCTAAGACGCCAGCCTTGTTAGGTGATAGCCACATCTCCTGCCGGTCCTTGATGCCATCCCTCCTGGTGACACCACACTGCCAACCGGGTCTGCTGGCCTTGAGTGCCTGGCAGTGACGCAATTCTCCTGCAGCCATCCTGGTGACTCCCCAGGCCCCCGCCCCGCACAGCGTCCTGCCCCTCGCCGCCCGCCCTCCCTTCCTTCCCCGTGCTTGCCACCAGCTCACTTCCCACACATGTTCTGTTGGGGGAACCCATTCAACCAACCTCCCTTCATCTGAGCTGGCCGTATCTGGCCCCGGGGTTGCGGACAGTTGGTCTCCCAGCAGGAGCAAGCGTGTTATTTGTGGACATCTGCCTTGTTGCTAGCTTCCGGGACTTCCGCCACGAGAGGTGCAGCTGCCCACTTCCCTGGTCGTCTGTCTGGACGTTGCCCTTCTTCTCCTAAGCTGTGTCTCATCGCACTGGCCTTTGTCCACCCATCAGTTCTCTGAGCGTCTCAGACTCTTCCTCTCCCCTCGCTCAGGCCAGGTGAATGTCGGGGATTTGTTTCTTGGTACACAGGTCCTCGAGGCTCCTCCTTGCTTCCTTTTCCCTTTGCTCAGATGGAGTCGGTAACCCTGGGATTGCCCAGGCTCTCCTGGCCTCCATGCTCTGCCTTCCAGCCCACCGTCACTCCAGCTGGCAAGTCCTTGTGTATTCCAGTTCTACTGTTTCTCTCTGATTTTTTACTTACAAATTCTTCATGCCCTTTTTTGTGCATGTGTGATGCTGGGGTTTGAAATCATGGCTGCCTGCCACTATCCTCTGTTTACAATCCCTGGGCAGCCGGGATGTCAAGAGCATGTCACAGCACCTTACTGGAGGAGACAGGGTCTCACAAACTCGTTGCCAGCATGGGTCTGGAGCTGCAGTCCTCCCCATCTATTTCTCCTGAGAAGCTAAGAGTATGGATACAAACCTATAATTCTGTTTCCTCTATTGATTTCTGGAGGGCTTCTTTACCTGCTGGATTTTCTATGTGCTGTAGAAGACTTTGTAATTGACCACTGAAACATTTCTTCATGACAACTGCTTTGAAATCCTGTAAGAGACTTCCAGCTCAAACACACGTTGATCTTGTCATCTGTTAATTTTCCTCTTTTTTATTCAAATAGTGATTTTCCTGGTTCTCAGTGGGACAGGTGATTTCACTCTGACTGAGGGCATAATTGTCACTTTCATGGCTTATTTTGATTTTAGCCGGGGCCCTTTGCAGCTGGCATAGGGCTGAGGGTCCTTTTGTGGGTCTGGGGTGCTAGGAGACTGACTTGCCTTTCAGCAGGTGGTGGCCCTGCTCATTTCAGCCTGCAGGCCCGTGCCTGCTTTGGGGGCCATGGGTCCAATGGCAGATCACATTTTGAGTCTTTCCGGTTTTATTGAGGACAAGGGGCTCTGTGGTGCCGCCTCTGAGGGGAAGAGGGACTTGAGATAGACTAAGACCTAGGACACCTTGGGCTGCTGGGACACGGAGGTTCCCTGGGTCCCTGCCCCTCCACCCCACCACGTCTGTGGCTGCCTTGCTAAGCTGCTCTCTTTGAAACTACTGATGTGGCCTCCTTTACCATCCCCCAGAGCTCCAGGGTCTCAGTCATTGTGTTGGGCAGAAACATAGAGAGGGGCTGGTTTCGGAGTGAAGGCCAGAGTGGAAGGGACTCTGGTCAGGTATTTGTCAGCCCGCACAGCACTCAGGTGTCCAGAGACCCCCGCAGGCAGGCAGACCTCTCACTGCAGGCGGACCAAACACCGCAGGCCAGGCGGACCTCACACCGCCCGCTGTTCCCAAGTCAGAGGAGCCACATTCTGCACCCCAGATCTGAAGGGGACAGTGCACAGCACATGCCATGCCTCCACCCCACCACCAAATCGCAGGGCCTGTCATCTCAGGGCCTGTCACAAGTGGCCATCCCGTCTATCATGGGCAGACAAGGAAGAGGAAGTGGTAGATCATAGGAAGAGGCGAGGAAGGAGACAAGCTAGGGGCAGAAAAGGCAGGGAAGAATCTAATGAGCAGAAAAAGGCAGGAGCAGGATGTGAGACATAAAATTGAGAAATAATTCTGAAATTCGATGCCTGGCACTGGCATGGATTTTATAGCACATTACACGATTCTAATGCAAGCAGTGTCTCTGTTCTTTATGGATGCAGAAAGCAGGCCGGCCCACGACTGCAGGAGCTCATGAATTTGAACTGCAGTGGCTCTACCGGGGGGGGGGGGGGGACTTTCTACCTGCACTTCCCTACTTGCCAGTGAATGCAGCTCTCGGTGAGGAAATAATCTTCTTTTTGATTCCAAATGGTCTCCGATTCTTTCAGAATCCAGGGGGCTGTCTCAGGAAGTTCGTAAGCCATTCACTGAAGAGGCTGGCTTGGCAGATATGGATTTATAAACACAATGTCCATAGATAAAGCGTCTCTGAACAGAGAAGGACCACAAAGCAATTTCAGAGCCAAACATGGTCTTTTTTTTATATTCACCTCATCCATTCATTCATAAGTCCCCATAGCACCACTGTGCAAAGACCCAGCCATCCATCCCTTCATTCATTCCAAGGGGAGGTGTGGAATCTCTGTGTGTGAAGGGGGTGTGCCAGGCATTGTGGATGGCGGGGAGAGCAAGCATGCCTGCTGCTGGGAAAGAGCAGCAACAGAGTTTGCAAGAGTACGCAGACATCTCCTACTGTGGAACCCCTAAACTATAAAACAAGGGAGGACGCGACAATAGAGGATGCCTGGAAAGTGCAGAGCAAGCTCGGGTTACAAAGCTTTCCCAACTTCTTGGGTCCCATGGACTGGTGAAGAATTTCACCACATGGAAGCAGGAAGACTGGTTCTTTCCCTGACAGAGTCACTTGAGACATCTAATCAGTAATGTTTGTTTTTAAAAGATTTCATTAGGTGGCATTTCAAAGCAGGCCTAAATTAAGGCTATTGTTTTACCTATTTACTTTTCCTGTCTTCTATTTTTTAGCCGATACCTTGCCATTTCTTGCCTGGTTCAGAGCAGGGCTGGGGAGATGGAAGTGGAGATGCTTGGCCGGCAGTGCCAGACCTGAGCCTTGAGCCTTGGGGTAAATCCTTCGCCTTTGATCAGGCCCACATCTTGCTGGAAGTCAAGGTCACGTCAGCTGACCTTCATCCGTAAGTCATCCTGGGTGATGTGCAGAGAAGGTCAGGGTGCCTCAAAGATGAGGGGGAATGGAGGGGGGAGCTCAGTAGTCAGCTGAGAGCTTGGCTCGTGTAAGGCCCTGGTTTCCAGCCTAAGTACTGCGCAAAGAAGGAGGAGGCAAAGGAAACGGTAGAAGAGACAAAATGAAGGGGAAGGAGAGAGAGGGGAGGGTGCAGGACCCCAGAGATGAAGCCCCGGGAAGAGCTGTGGTGTCAGCCTGCCAGATGGCTGTGAGGATGGAGGGTCTGGCCAGAGGCGAAGGGATGTGCACAGTTTCTAGAGACTGGCAACCATAGGCTCCACCCAGGGCCCACTGTCCTGCCCGCAGCTTCAGACTTCCGACCTGAGGAAACGCATAACAGCGAGTGTTGTTCCCACACGCTGATTTATTATGGCGGCAACAGAAAAGCCATACGATTAGCTGCGGGAGAAAGGAGAGTGGAGTGGAAATCGGATTCCAGGTTTGGAAAACAAAGTGCATCCTGGGACCGTTCAGTGATCAGGCGTGAAGAGGGTGGGTCTGGGGCCAAGGATGATGGATGTAGTTTCACAGACGAGAGTTTCCAATCCTTCAGCAGCTGGGCACAATGGGAGCCCCGTAAATAGCACAGGCAAAGATCAATTGGCTGGAGGGATCTCCAGAGAGGTTTATCTTCCGCCTGCGATTCAGCCAGCCTCAGAGTGAGAAGTGGAAGCCGCCCAGAAGCAGCCTGGCCCGGCCAGGAAATCTTTGCTGGCATCTGCAATCCCTCCCATTAGCATAGGTCTAGGCTCCTTTCCCTACCTGCTCTCTGGAGATCTCATTTCCTGATCCAGCATTTCGTGGTTCCCAGACGAGCCTGGTGAATGCTGGCGTCATCTCCACGGGCTTCCTGCTGTGTGCACCATCTTCAGCTTGGAGCTCACTGCAAACTGAAAACGCCGTGAGTCAAAGTGGCCTGGACGAGGGCACTCGCGCAACCCTGGCGCCTCGCGTGCAGGTGGAGAAGGCTGAGCTCTGCCCAGCTGCAGCGCGAGTCCGTGACAATCAGTGAGGCGGGCCTGCCTGCCATTCCCACCGCACAGCAGGAGGACGAGGCTGTGGGGCTGCGTGTGTGAGGACGGCCAAGGCAAGACGCACACAGGACTCAGACGAGGAACGTGGGCTGCACACGAGTGGAGAGCGCGTCTTACCCCAGCTACGCAGAGCGCGTGGGTCAGGATCACAGTCCCTGGGTACTTCAATACACAGTCAAAAGGGGGGACTCGAAGGGGGCCAGAGAGTGACAGACAGGGAAGAGACACTGAGAGAGAGGAAGAAGGGGGGAGAGGATCATCAGGGCCTGTGATGAGGAGGCAGAGGAGCACGGGGAGCTGTGAGGAGGAGGGGAGAGGAGCACGGGGAGCTGTAATGAGGAGGAGGGGAGAGGAGCACGGGGAGCTGTAATGAGGAGGAGGGGAGAGGAGCACGGGGAGCTGTAATGAGGAGGGGAGAGGAAGAGAGGAGCACAGGGAGCTGTGAGGAGGAGGGGAGAGGAGCACGGGAAGCTGTGATGAGGGGAGGGGAGGGGAGCACGGGGAGCTGTGATGAGGGGAGAGGAGCACGGGGAGCTGTGAGGAGGAGGGGAGAGGAGCACGGGGAGCTGTGATGAGGGGAGAGGAAGAGAGGAGCACATGGAGCTGTGAGGAGGAGAGGAGCACGGGGAGCTGTGAGGAGGAGGGGAGAGGAGCACGGGGAGCTGTGATGAGGGGAGGGGAGGGGAGCACGGGGAGCTGTGATGAGGGGAGAGGAGCACGGGGAGCTGTGAGGAGGAGGGGAGAGGAGCACGGGGAGCTGTGATGAGGGGAGAGGAAGAGAGGAGCACATGGAGCTGTGAGGAGGAGAGGAGCACGGGGAGCTGTGAGGAGGAGGGGAGAGGAGCACGGGGAGCTGTGATGAGGGGAGGGGAGGGGAGCACGGGGAGCTGTGAGGAGGAGGGGAGAGGAGCACGGGGAGCTGTGAGGAGGAGGGGAGAGGAGCACGGGGAGCTGTGATGAGGGGAGAGGAGCACGGGGAGCTGTGAGGAGGAGGGGAGAGGAGCACGGGGAGCTGTGATGAGGGGAGAGGAAGAGAGGAGCACATGGAGCTGTGAGGAGGAGAGGAGCACGGAGAGCTGTGAGGAGGAGGGGAGAGGAGCACGGGGAGCTGTGAGGAGGAGGGGAGAGGAGCACAGGGAGCTGTGATGAGGAGGGGAGAGGAAGAGAGGAGCACAGGGAGCTGTAAGGAGGAGGGGAGAGGAGCACGGGAGCTGTGAGGTGGAGGAGAGAGGAGCACGGGGAGCTGTGAGGAGGAGGGGAGAGGAGCATGGGCAGCTGTGATGAGGAGGGGAGAGGAAGAGAGGAGCACAGGGAGCTGTGAGGAGGAGGGGAGAGGAGCACGGGGAGCTGTGATGAGGAGGGGAGAGGAAGAGAGGAGCACAGGGAGCTGTGAGGAGGAGGGGAGGGGAGCACGGGGAGCTGTGAGGTGGAGGGGAGCATGGGGAGCTGTGATGAGGAGGGGAGAGGAAGAGAGGAGCACAGGGAGCTGTGAGGAGGAGGGGAGGGGAGCACGGGGAGCTGTGAGGTTGAGGAGAGAGGAGCACGGGGAGCTGTGCTGAGGAGGGGAGGAGCACGGGAGCTGTGAGGAGGAGGGGAGAGGAGCACGGAGAGCTGTGATGAGGAGGGGAGGGGAGCACGGGGAGCTGTGATGAGGAGGGGAGGGGAGTACGGGGAGCTGTGAGGTGGAGGAGAGAGGAGCACGGGGAGCTGTGCTCCTCAAGTTCCTCTTCACTGTCCCATGCCAGGCCTGGAGCAGGGAGTCTCTGAGCGGCTCAGGGCACAGTGTAGGGCCACCGTCAGCCCAGGGACAATTACGCTCTAATCATAACTGCCTTCGTCTCCTGATGATGTTTTGTCTTATATGACAATTTCTGCAGAATAATTGATTTTATGGCTTGATTTCATTCCTTGCCTATCACGTTGAAGACATAAACACATAATGAGATTGTTGCCTAACATTTGCTAAGATTAAACGCCAGCAGAGTATCTGGGATTAATCAACACTGTTGCTGTCATCAAATTATTATCTGGAGCGAACAGGCAGGGTTCACTGTGCCCCAACATGCCCAACATGCCCAGCGGTTCCTGACGAGCAGACAGCACGGCCTGTGCAGGTGAGGAGGTCCCGGGACACAGAAGGAGGCCCATCTGGTGGAGGTCTGGGTGGGCTCCTCCAGCACTGCCTCCAGGTTGCATGACAGGGAACAAGGCCCCGTGGTGAGCACATTAGGCAGAGCTGGGATTCTAGCTCAGGGTGTGACTGGAGAGCAGACCCAACTCTGAAGTCCAAGCAGGGCTGTCCTTCCCCTTGGGGTCTCCTGGAAGGAGAGCCATGAGGAATGGACCCAGACAGGAAGGCAGAGCACTAGGCAAGTCTTTGTCAAGGACTCGCATTGCGCCAGGTCTGGGATCTCAGCCTGCTGTACAGACAGAAGCGCCATGACCCTTGCTGCTCGGCAGAGAACACCCAGTGAGCCTCTCCACTGACACACAAACGTCAGATCAACCACAGATAACGTCTCAGTCTGGGTGCACCCCACATATTTCGTGCGAGTAGCTACACTAAAGGTGCATGGGTTGTCGCCCATTCAGCTGTAGCGGCATCGCTGAGGTTTTTTGGAAAGGACTCATCTGGGGCAGATCCTTCTCGGCTAATTCATTTGCTCAAGTAGCATCTATTCCTTAGGAGTGGATGCACAGTGTGCCAACTTCTCTCTTCAACAGTGAGAACAATGGCAGAAAATGAGTGCCAAGCGCATGTGAGTCAATAGACACCCACGACACGTGTGAGGGGCACCCACCAGGTGACAGAGACGAAGGGAAATGCTGTGGCAGATGCTTCCTTGAAGCAATGGCCGAGGCGGCGCCGTCCCCGTGACGGCCCACAGCGCTGGCTCCTTGGTCATTCCCTCTCCAGGGTTAAGGCGGACGTGGAGAAAGCACACACCTCGAGGTCACGTGGGCCTCTCCCCTGTGGCCTCCGCTCAGAGAGCTCTCTCCCGCTAGGCAGGGTTGTACGTGGGGCACTGGGGACACAGCTGAGCAGCAGGCGGGGTCCCACCGGGATGGGCCCGCTGGGGCGCTGGGCCCGCTGGGGCGCTGGGCCTGGACAGCACCAGTGAAACTCCGGCAGCAGCCAGCAGCCAACACCAAAGTCCTTCTCTCGTCTCCATTGCAGGCTGTCGTGGGGAAGCCGAATCTCCACGCTCCTCAGCATCCAGCAAAGATGCCAGGGCAGTGGGATAGACATGGAGAGAGACTCTCTGTTTCCAACATCTGTAATGAGACCCCAAGCCCACGCACCTCCCCTGGACCCCAGGAAGTGGTTTCCTGCTCAGGCCCTGCCCTCCTGGCCCCAGGAAGCAGCTGAGCAGCCAGATGTGAGCACCATGGCTCCCAGAGCTGTAGGGAGTCACCATGACGCCTGTCAGGTGAGGAGAATTTTCAGACAAGGTGGTCCTGCGACTTCCCCCAGGAAGCAACTCGAGGTACCGTCGGACATCAGTGCCCAAAAGAGGCTGGGCAGCGTGCTCTCAGAGTTAGCTCCACAAAAACATTAGGAGATGGACGCTTGGCTCTTCTGATGCACAGGGGATCCCAGATGACCAGACAGAACTTCAAGAACAAGTGGGCCCTGTGGTTTCCTTAGTGGTCCACAGATCCCAGCGAGGACACACGTGAACCCAGACCAGCTGAAACCCTGCATGAAACCCACTGCACACCTGTGAGGACTTCCCTACACCACCCGTCCTGCACACCTGTGAGGACTTCCCTACACCACCCGTCCTGCACACCTGTGAGGACTTCCCTACACCACCCGTCCTGCACACCTGTGAGGACTTCCCTACACCACCCGTCCTGCACACCTGTGAGGACTTCCCTACACCACCCGTCCTGCACACCTGTGAGGACTTCCCTACACCACCCGTCCTGCACACCTGTGAGGACTTCCCTACACACCACCGGTCTTGCACACCTGTGAGGACTTCCCTACACCACCCGACCTGCACACCTGTGAGGACTTCCCTACACCACCCGTCCTGCACACCTGTGAGGACTTCCCTACACCACCTGTCCTGCACACCTGTGAGGACTTCCCTTCACCACTCGTCCTGCACACCTGTGAGGACTTCCCTACACCACTCGTCCTGCACACCTGTGAGGACTTCCCTACACCACCCGTCCTGCACACCTGTGAGGACTTCCCTACACCACCCGTCCTGCACACCTGTGAGGACTTCCCTACACACCACCCGTCCTGCACACCTGTGAGGACTTCCCTACACACCACCGGTCTTGCACACCTGTGAGGACTTCCCCTCCATACCCACTCATCCTGCACTTATCATCCCTCTGGAAGCAGATATTCATCCTGTCCTGACATCCAGGAACAAGTGGGGCTCCCCCAGCTGGCCGTGCTGTCCCATGGCCCCTGACATAGGCTGACCCTCCACTGCCAGCACTGATTGCAGCTGTGGCAGTGGCATGGATTCCACACCCGCACCCTCTCAGCAGGGTCAGCACAGCCTGTCAAGTCCACACCCAAGAGCAGAGCAGCAGCAGGCCATCCTCCCCGAGAAAGCCATCCTGGAAGACCAGCAGGGCCAACCCTTGAGTATAACTTACACCAGCATGGCCAGGACACAGAAAACAGGAGAAGGAACAGCATCATGGCACAGCAAAGAAATACCAAACACCACCAGCAATAGATGCCAAGGGAAGAAAACTGATGAGCTGCTAACAGAAAATTCAAAAGATGGGTATGAGGAACGCTCAGGAGATACATGAGAATTCCTACAGATAATTCAACAAAACTAGGAAAAGAATTCATCCTCTGAGTAAGAAAATCAGCAAGAAGATAGATCATTAGAAACAGCCGATTACGACCTTCAATCTAAGCTGGATTCTAGTGGCTCTTGCCTATAATCTTAGCTGCTGAGGAGGGTGAAATTCAGAAGATTGCCATTTAAGCCCCACTGAGGCATCTCTAAATAATCAACACCAAGGCAGACAAGAGATGTAGCTCAAGAGGTATAACAACAACCAAGTAAGCAAGCCAACTGAGCCTCAGATCCTGAGTTCAAATCCTCAGGCCTCCCAAAGACAAAGGACACAAAACTTCAATCTAAAACCAGGAAACTCAGTCACAAGCCTCAACAGGAGGATTAATTGAATAGACAGAAGAAAAAAAACACTGGGTCTTTTAAAGTCATCCAATTAAATAGAAATAAATAAAATAGAAAGGAGAAAGCCTTTGACATCTGTAGGAAATTATGAAGGAGTAATCATTTCCATTTTGAGTGTTCAGAAGGAGAAAGGAAAAGTCAGAGTATAAAAATAATTACTGTACTATAAAAAATAATCACTGAAAACATTTTAAATCTGGGGGAAAAGACAGCTATCCAAGTCAAGAACATTCAAAGCAGCCCTAGTAGATTTGTCCAAGAAAGATTCTCTTCAAGGCATATTACAGTTATACTATCAAAAGAACAAGATGAAAAAGAAAACCCTTCAAAGCAGTAAGAGAAACGAAACATGCTGCTCGTGAGACAGACAGCAGACTTCTCCTGAGAATGCTGCGATGGCGGGAGGGGACGGGATGGCAGGCTGACATCAGCACTCCTCTCGGTCTTGCACAGGTGGAGAAATGGACGAGGCATTCCCGAAAGGAGACAGATGTATTACTGTCCATAATGACAGCCCAGGTCTCTACCTGGAATGGTCAACATTATTAATTTAGAAGCATGCATTGTTACAGGACACACTTTCCCATTGAGGCACTGGAAAAGGGCTCCCTGCATGCATGAGATGATATTCAGAGACTTTTCCACTTTATGGCGTGGGGGAGGTGGGGTTCAGCTCTGAGAACCTCTGAGGAGCAGCCGTGGTGTGCAAGCTCCCTGGAGAGGAGCCCTCAACATCTCTGGAGGCAGGAGATTTGATGCCCCTCTCTGTGCTCTGCAAAAATGCAGGATGGGCTAACATCTTTAACAACCTCATCGCCTTAATTAGCTTAACACATATGTCTTATTGCTGCCTGGAAGACAGGAATGGTTGGCCTAAAATCTAGGTAGAAAATAACCTGATATCGTTGTTATTAATTTTCTGGATTAATGTCAATGATTCTGATGTAATTATAACCTCAAAAAATAATTGCACTACAGGACCTATGGTCAATTTTGAGTCCTGCACCATTTTCACGCAAAGATTTGACACCCGGGATTCACGTTGTGGTCCTCAGTACTCAGGAGTCGAGGCCTGAAGGATGGAGGTGCAAGGCTAGCTCCAGGAGAAAAGTCGACACAACCACAGCAAAAAGCCACTCACGTGATAGAGTGCCAGGCACTATCAAGAAAACCAAGGTAGTCTGAAGCCCTACGTGTAAGTCCCGGTACTACCACCACCACCACCACCAAACAAACAAGGACAATTCCATGCCTGGACAGTCAGGCGAACTCAGTGCAGAGCAGACTGGTGGCCTTGGAAAGTGGCTGCAGACGTGGCTTTGTGAGGACCTGTGGGTTCGGGGAAGAGTCCCTGGAGCCCACACCTGGGCACTTCCAAAGCTTTTTCTGAGAGAGGACCCAGAAAGGACAGGAGCTATTCATCAGTGACCAGGTGACATGGACCAGGGAAATAGCCTTAGCCGTAGAGACCAACCTCTGTGTGAATCATGGATAAACAGGTCTCAAGCCACCCAGCCTGCTCCATCTACAGACTGAACACACAGCCCTGGAGGAATGTTCCCCAAAGAAGAATCACTTTCTCTGGACCGGAACAGGAAGTGAGATGAGGCCCCATGGGCGGGGAGAGGGCGTACACTCTCCTAGCAACCCCATCTCCACTGGAGGCTGGCTGCTGCAGGCCCTCAGACAGGGCCTGAACTCCACAGGAATCACCAGCCGTGGGATCCTGGAGTCCTTGGCCATGAGAGAGTCGAGGCTGCCGGGAGTCTGGGGTGAGAGCAAGGTGTGAACAGAGAAAGCGAGATCCACACAGAAAGAAAGCAGTGGAGCCATCACCGAGCCGAGCGGCACTGGGCGTTTGCCTATAAAGTAGCTATTGGCGGACGTTCCTGGAGATATGACTGTCCAGACATTTCATATAATTAAGATCCATCTCCATGGAAACAGCAAAAAGCAAGATTCTTGTGTAGCCGAGCATGTTCTGAAAAACTGTCGGCAGTAGCTGCTATCCTTTCTCTGCACCCAGAAGAACGAGGTGGTGGCAGGTGGCGGTCCCTCTTGCTGACCCAGCTCCTTGGGTCTGGCCACTTTGTCCTCTGAGCAGAAGCAGGCCTGACGGACGGTCGTCCCAGTGCCCGATGTGTGTTTGTGCACCCCCACTCCTTTCATCCTCGCTGGCTCAGAGAAATCTCTGTGTGCCCGGTGGCTCTGTTTTCACAGGCTCTAGGCCACTGGCAGGATGGGGCCCCACTGACTCCATGGGCTGTGTTTCGCAGTCTCGAGCACACATGGGACATGGCCCACGTCCTCGGCCTGTTGGCTGCGTCCTGTCTTGAGAAGGCAAGGAGGTTCTGGGCATCAAAAGTGTGTCCACATCAGCAGCTCTGTTCGCGGCCTCGTCCTGGCTCTGCAGAGGGCAGCCTCTGGGAGAAGGGCCCAGGGCTCCCACCCAGCAGACTGCTTCCCTGCGCAGTCTGGAGAATGGCCCCCATGTTTGTGTGGAGGGTGAGAGTGGAACCAGCGCTGCCACTTCCTCTCCTAGAAGAGCTGGTGGTGTGGGACCACTAGCCTCTCATCCAGCGTTCCCTCCTCCTGGCCCCCGGGAAAGGCTTCCCACACCCTTGCAGTTAGAGCTGTGAAGGACCTAGGCACCATTTAGAGTGGGCGCCACGGATGTGCCTGAGTGCTTGTCCTTTCTCCTCTCGTGTGACGAACCCCATGGAAGCCTCCAGACCCCAGAGTCACCACCTGGACTGGGGCTTCCTGGACGGGCAGAAGCCGGCAGTAGACAACTGAGTGGCCACCACAGGCAGGGGCGTGGCTTCCGATGGGCGTGGCCAGTGGGCCTGGGTTCTGGCCAGGGCCTGGGCAAGGTGTGATTCATTAGGTCATCACTGATGTGAATCCCTCAGCTGCTGCTCTCCAAGAGGCCCCTGTGGAGAGCAAAGAATGGATGAGGCTTCACGGTGCACCTGCCCCCACTCCTCCCGTCCCCCCACTCCCTCCCGCCCCTGACTCCCACCTGCTCCCACTCCCACCTGTGCACCCCCTCCCTGCTGCTTCTCTCCAAGGCCCCATGAGCAGCACATCTGTGTTCTATCCGAATAGATGCTAATTGCTCCTTGCTCTGGAGATGCAAAGGTGGTGACAGCTTCCTGCAGCTCCCCTGGCTCTGGGAGGAGGGGCTGCTATCTCCCTTCAAGACACACACACACACACACACACACACACACACACACACACACACACGACACCAGTACTCCAGAAAGCTGAATGTAGGCTCTGGGCTGGCTCCGGGCTGGCTCTGGGCTGGCTCTGGCCCTCTGGATGAGAGTCTGAAACCTTCAAGACTCCTGATGCAGGCTCACTTGGTGTTCTTGGCCTAATAGCTCTTAGACTCGTAGGGGTGGATGAGGGTGGAATGGAATTCGACGCTCCCCTGTGCCAGCCAGGCCACTGAGCTGGAAATGTATTTCTTAAGTTTCTGGTTGCCATTACAGGAGCCCATGGCCCAGGCAAGTGAGTGTTAACATCAAGTCATAAATCCCAGCCGGATCCTGGAGGGAGTTTATTTTAAACATCAGAAAAAAGGCCCATTATTTAATGTAATGCTATGCTGCCACAGTGGGCATGCTCAACGGCAGTGTGAATAAGGGAAAGATGGACCCTGGAGCTTGGGACAACAGTCCTAGGGAGGGCTGGCTGAGCACAGGCCTTCCAGAATCTTCACACCTGCAACACCAGTCCATTCCCCCTGCTCAGGAGTCTTCAACAGGCTTCTTCCCAGGCTGCCCCAGTCATCCACAGCCACCACCTTGAATCTTCAGAGCCATGACCCTGACATCTGAATGTACTACCTTCTATCCTCTCCTTCCTCCTCCTCCTCCTCTTCCTCCTCCTCCTCCTCCTCTTCTTCCTCCTCTTCTTCCTCCTCTGCTCTCTCTTCTTCCTTCTATTCCCCCCTTTTCTCTTGGATAACCTTATCCAGGAAAGCTCCCTGGTCCCCCACAAGTAACACTGACTCACCTTATCTACACAAAATAAATCACGGACTGCACCCGGATAAGACCCTTACCTCTAATTCATCCCCCTCAGTCCTGGTCGTGTGCGTCTGCCAACAGCAGAGAAAAGAGAGCGAGATCGTGCTACCCACAATGGCTCGGAAGGGCAGCGTAGAGCGGCCCTGAGCTCTGGCCCAGTCCTCTAGAAATGTCTGCCGGGCCCTCTGCCAAGCCCTTGGGTCAAGAGGAGTGAGGGGAGAACAAGTCACCTTGGGAGGAGGGCCTGGCCCAGGATGGGAGCTGGAGAACTGCCACCTGGACTCAGGGCCAAGACAGAAGAGGCGGTGGCCCAGTGCACGGGGTGAGTGGTGGGAACTGTGGACGTCCTCACGGCCTTGCAGGTGGCTCAGTGGCATAGGAGGCTTTTCCCTACTGGCATGGCAATATGGTGGCCCTGAGGAGCTGGGGCCCCACTCGTGGAGTGGGCTGCGGTCACGCCACCCCTGAGCTGCCAGCTTACATGGCCGTCCTGTCAAGGCTTCCTGAGTGAGTGAGCCCGTCGGAGGCGGTGGCTCTGGGCCCCAGCAGATACCGCGGCAGACAGAGAACTCCTCTCCGTGAGTGCCTGGCCCTGCGTTCCCTGGGGAAAACCAAGCCTCTGACAGCCCTTCGATTCAGTGTGGGATCATCGAGTCTTCAAAACGGTAGAACCAGGGGGCTGAGGCTCCCAAGTGAGGCCTAGCAAGGCTGCAGGAGCCCGTGGGCCTGCAGGAGAAGGGGCCGGGCGCACGGGCTGCCTGCTGGTGGCGTCAGGCCTCCTCTCGAGTACAGTTTAAGCCCTTGTCGTGCTAATATTACCTCGAGGAGATAATTATTTTATGCCTCCTTGTACATTTCAAATGTCTTCTTCGGCACCTTAATATTTAAAGCATGTTTTTCTGAGGCGGTGATCTCCCTACGTGGTGAACTGTATAAAATTTATTGGAACCTGTGTCTTGTCAAAACTCTTTATAAGCCTGGAGGAGCACTGCTGGGATACATTGGAGGTGTGGGGGCGGGGGAGGGAGGGAGGAGAGAGGGGGGAGGAGGAGGCAGGGAGGGACGGGGAGGAGGCAGGGAGGGCTGGCACGGGGCTTGTAGATAATCAGAATTGACACTCGATGTGGCCCAAGTGAGCGGAGAAGGTCCCTCCAAGGCGAGTCAGCATGATTGTCTTTTAATTAACCTTGAAATGGAGATATTATCGAGCACCGAAACCTTTCCGGGTGAGCTGAGAGGCAGTGAGGCACCCTCTTACCGTGACACCATCTTAAACTCGACAGTGTGTTTAACATCGGCCTGATGGAGTGCCTGAAAGTGCCCTAATGTGCTGGTTGTGGTAATCAGATCAAGCAACAGGCTTTGATCATTCTGGTGATCTGCCCTTCTCCTCAACTCCGGGAAGTGAGATCCCAGCAGGAGCCGAAGGAAATGGCACCCCATCTCTGCTGGGCCTGCTGGGCTCCACGCCCAGGCATGTAGGGTCCACTCTGGGTACCCAGTGACCGGCCCCTGCTGGTCTGTGGTGGGTCCGACGCCCGCCCCTCTGAGGACGCCTGTCTCCCTGGCTCCCACCTGGTGATCAGAGTGTGCCACGGCCACAACACGGGACACGTAGACTTCTCAGCAGCTAACAGAAGCTGCAGGCCCCGCAGACCTCCTCAGTGCCCCTGCACCCCGACACACAGTGAGCGGGACGGTCGCCAGGGCCCGTGGGGTGGAGAGCCTTACAGCCCACGCTCGCTCATGCCTCCAGCCATCGGGCTGAGAGAGAGCCCAGGACACGCAGCCAGGAGGGCAGGGAGAGCCCAGTGGCGCATAGGCCTGGGCCGTCCACAGACCCCTCTGCAGACCGCGAGGTGTCTCGTCATGGCAGACTCTGTGTGGCTCCAGGGTTTCTGTCTCCCATGACGGCAAATGTATCAACAGTCGATTGACTGTAGCGAGAAGATAGAAAGTGAGCCTTGTGCTACCGAGTGTACCTAACCAAGCCAGAGCTGGGCACTGGGGCCAGTCTGCCCCTCCGTGTCTGGTAGGAGAGCCCAGAACACCTCAGGAGCCGACCCGGGTCACTGCTTCACCCTGGGCAGATCAGGTCTTGTAAGGAAGCTCAGTCTCATGAAATAGAGGAGCCACCACTCAACAGTCCCCATTATGAGTCTTCACTGGAGAGCCGGAGGGCTGCTGGTGGATCCCGTCTCCAAGACCGCGGCCCTGAACGCTGAGAGCTCAGAGCCTACACAGGCCACGACCACACAGGGTGCGTGGAAGTAAACCCAACGACAGTGTCACACGCGAGCCAAACAAACCAGATGAGGACACTGAAACCTCACCGAAAAGCAAACCATGTAGGGAAACAATCAGAGGAAACCAAGGGCCACTTACTGGGGTGAGGGGGGGTAGACCCCGCGCCCTTACCTCACAGTGACGGCCCAAGCCTGGTCCTCCTCTCTCTCCTTGGCCATGGGGGAAAGAGTAAATCTCCTCAGGAGGAGGTGAGGCCTGGGCACAGCCTTGTGGGCACCCTGGGAGAGAAAGCAAGAGGTCCCTCTTGCTTCCTAACATCTGCACCCTGAGGGACCCTTCCCAGGTCCCCCACACCTGGTGCAGCCCAGAACACACGCAGTGGGCCCTCCCCAATCGCCTGTCTTCTCCAGGGAATGTCATTTTGTTCTTGCATTAATTATGGCCTGTCGAGCGGAACAAATACCTCCTATGACAAGCCAGATAATTAACACGCTCAGAGAAAACTTTCTCTTTTTCTTAATTAAAGCACACAATTCCTTTTAAAAGCAAGAAAATATATCTATTGTCTCCAGTTGCTACACACACACACACATACACACACACACACACACACACACACACACACACACACACACCCCAGAGACTGTAGAACACTGTGATTTGGTTAGACTGTGCTTTCCCTGTTCTGTTTTTACATAAAAGCCAACCTTTTCTGGAATAAATATCCTGAAAGTGACAGGCAGCAGTGATACCAGCTGTATGCTGAGTGCCTGGTGTGTGCACCGTATTTTATAGACATCGGCTATGTCCCATCTCTGTACCCTGCATTCTTTTTACCACCACTTTCTGTATTTTGAAGACTTGGTTCTTGAAGTGGTCTTCGGGCCATCTGGGTTGCACGGGGAGACAGAGCAGAGCCTTGCAGCAGATGCTCCTGACCGGAGGCCTGTGTCTGCTCCCCCATCACTCACACGGAGCCAGCACAAGGAAGGGGAGCCAGAGCCAGTAAAGAGCCAGGCAGACAGCTCCCAAAGCATGGCCTGACAAGTGCCCCAGTTCTGCTCTCCTCCCATCCTCCCTGCCCCCCGGAACTCAGGGTGGGAGTCTGTCACCCTGACCAGAGGTGCTGAGAGAGATAAAGCAGGGATGAAGCTCTCAGCATCTCCCGCCTCACCCCTGTCATTTAGAAGCAGGTAATTCAGCATCGGCACATCCTAATTTATTCTCTTTCTTCTTCTTCAGAATGTTCAGTTCCATGGCTTTAGCTATCAGGGAAAAAGAAAGTGCTCGAGATTTCCTGTGAAAGGCTCACATCTCCCTTTGTCTACCTAAGAGAAGGCTGGGACAGAGCACACCACCCCTTCGTCTGCAGCCTGGGCCAGAGACCTTGGGGATTTCCTGCTGTAGGGGCAGAAAGAACCCCAACTGGAGGCCACAGGGAGGAGAGAGCGGCCTTGCCAACACCAGCTGGATTTCTGCTGAGGCCCATCTAAGAAGCCTCAGGCCTGGAAGGCTGATGGGAGACTCCAGGACTAGGAGTTCAAGCCCAGGCCCAGAGCCTGCCGGGGTGAGCAAAACAAAGAACTCCTTCCTCCAGCTTCACGGGTCCCAGGAAGTGGGCGTGGTCAGCCAAGAGTGGCCGCGTAGTAGACAGGGTCCCCAGATTGGCAGAAGGAGGCATCTTCTTCAGTGAAGGGCTCGCCATGGAAAGACAGCCACACGTCCTCCTGCAGGAGGTGCTCTGCAGCCAGGACACAGAGCAGGGGACGTGAGCACCTCCCCCAGGACGGCCTCCTGGACACCTCCAGTTCTGAGCACCTGCACCCACTCACTCAGACTAGCTGGGGAGGCAGGGGAGAGGCTGGGAGAGAAGAGCCCAGAAAGGGGATGAGGACATGACTGGAGCCAGAGGCCCAGGCTAGAGGGTGGACACTCCAAGCAGAGGTGGCCTGGCTGCATCCCAGCCCCAGATCCACTCAGCACTGCATCTCTTAAACGCTGGGCGGGGGCTGCACTGGGCCTGTTGAGCGGAGGAGCTTAGCCTTGGCAAGCTGTGGTGAGCGAGGTGGCCCCAGGGCCTGTTTCCATGTTCACTGATGACTCGTGTTCATCTCCTTAAGATGGCGTAGGACCAGGTCTTGTGTGAGTTGCCGCAGGAATGTCGGGCTAGAAGCTGCTCCTCGTTTCCCTCCGTTACCCTCTTCTCCGAGGATGATCTTCCACCCCGTTTCGTTCCCGTATCGGTGGCTTGTGTTCTCTGTTTTTCTTAACGAGCCCAATTAGAGACGTATTAATTTTATTGATCTTTTCAGAGATAAGCTCTTTATTTTGCTGATTTTTTTCTCCACTGCTTTTTATTTTCAGTTTTATTGATTTCTCCTCTACTTTCTATTCATTCTTCTCTACTTTTACGTTGTATTGAATGTTCTCTTCTTCTGTCTGATTTCCAAACGTGAAGGGATAGGTGACTGATTTTACATTTTTCCTTTCTTTACTAACGTATGCATTCTCTGCTGTCAATTTCCTGCTCCACACTGCTTTTGCTGGGTCAGACCAATTTTGATGAGTTATGCTTTCATTTTGCTTTCGTGTGAGGTGCATTCATTACTTCTCATGAGATGTCTTCTTTGACTTGTATTTTTCTCTAAGTGTTGCTTCGTCTCCGAGCAGTTCAGAATTTTACAGCTAACTTTCTGTTAGTGGTCTCTGGTTTAATTCTGTTGTTATCTAAGAGCATGTCTCTGTCATTTCTATCCTTTGAATTTTTAAGGTGCATTTTAAAGGCCACATGGTGGTTATCTCCATGACATACCCATGCGGCCTTGAGACCGTCGAGTCAGCGGCTGTCCAAGGAAGGTTTTGATTAATTTAGCTGAAGATTGGTGCTCTTGAGGTCAGCTGTATGTCTGGTGAAGCTTTGCCTGCCGGAGCTGAGTTCTCACCTGACAGTGGTGTGTTGGAGAGAGCAACTGTAGCAGTGGATGCATCTACTTTCCCTTCCGGATCTGCCACATGGCCTCGCGTGTTCTGTTTACCAGTAGATGCATCCACAGTGAGGAATCAATGTCTCTCAGGAGAATTGTCCCCTCACCATCTGCATTCTATTTAATGGCTTCGGTTTGATGTGACCTGGTTAGAAGAGGCCATTCGAGGGTGTTGAGCAAGCAGCTGGTAGAGTGGAGAGATTACAAAGGGAGAAGGCCGGGGTCTATTACAGTGCATGAACCCCACACCGGCTTTCCCCTGACACTGCTTGATCCCTGACTCCTGGGGAGTCTGGGCCAACTGCCCCTTCTCACGATGCTGGCCCTGCTTCCTGCTGCTGTGCCCGACCCCGGCCACTCCTCTGGCCCAGTAAGCCAGAGCGGGATTTGTTCCTCCCCAGGGCCCAGAGCAGCCCTGCGGGGCTGGGGGAGACCTCCCGCTCCATGCGTGTGCACAGGGCCACTCACCAGGGCATTTGAAGCCCCTCTCAAGGATCGTGCTGCCCAGAGGCCAAGTGGACAGCGATGTCCAGGCACTGACAGGACTAGGTGTTCGTTCTTTCACTGCTGAGCAGGGTCATCTGGCCCGGAACCCCCACCGGAGTGACCACCAGCCCACTGGACGCCACCTTGACCCTGCTGGAGAGCTTCTGCAGCGGAGTTCTTTTCTGCCTCCCAGCCCAGCTCCATCCTCAAATAATTCAGAGCACGGAGTTAGCAGATCCCGGCAGGCTGGGTGTCCTCTCAAGAAGCAGTTGGAATAAGAAGAAAGAGCTACCTCTTCACCCCGAGTTCAAGAGAGGGCCGAGGCTTTTAATTTAGTGCGACTGACTTAATCCCCTGAATCCCAGGAGCTGAGCCCATGCGGTGCCGCCGCTCCCCTGTCTCTCCCTGCTAAGCTGACAGTGGAGCGGTGCTGTGCTGAGCTGTGCGGGGCGCAGAGAGACCTGGAGATCTTTCTCTCCTCAGCCTGCCCAGAGGCAAGGAGGGGTGATGGGCCTGGGACCGAGTGGAAGGAGACAAGGCCAGCGGCCAGGCCTCCAACGGGAGGCCGTCAGCATGCTTGACTGAGCTTCAGGGAGGCAGGTCTTCTCCCTGTGCAGGGAGTGTTGAAGAACACGTGTCTTCCTTCCCTGGTTTCATTTTTTAAAAGTGGTGCTCTTTGGGGTCAGGATATTAAAATCAACGTGTCCGCGTGCTTACCCAGCAAGGTCACCCGATAGAAGCCAATTAGTGTTCAGCCACGTTGGTGACAAAAGAAGGACAACTTTGTTCCACTCCACAGGAAGCTAGTGGGGGCTTTGAACAGGAAATGGCTGATCTCAGACCCGTGGGTGAAAGCCTGTGTCCAAACGCCACACTCGGCGTTTTCAACACCCGTCCCCGCACTGACTGAAGGTCTGCAGGTCGTAGGCACCAAGAAGAACGTGTTTCCCGATCAGCTGCACGGGCTGGAGGGAGAGTCTACCCTGGGTCCTGCTTGCTGCTCATATGGATGAAAGTCAGGTGAATGCAGAGGCCAAGGTCCGGGGCTGCAGTGTGGAGGGGGCAGAGTGGCTTCGCCTGGTGTGGATGGCGCCCGTGGACTGGTGTGTGTGCGCATGCGCTCTCTCTCTCTCTCTCTCTCTCTCTCTCTCTCTCTCTCTCTCTCTCTCTCTCTCTCTCTCTCTCTCTCTTTCTTTCTCCCCTCCCCCCCCCCTCTCTCTGTCTTTCTGGAGCAGTCACCTCTCTCAGACCTTTGCGGGAATCTGGGGACATCTATAACGTATATCTAGGGGTTCCTTTAGAACTTGTTAATCAAATTTTAATTTATTTTTTTTATTTTTTTTCTTTTAAAGATGTCTTTATTTATTCAGGAGTGACTGAAATAAAAAACGTAAGTTGAGTCCCTTTATTATCATCATAGAAATAGCGTTAGCACAAAACTGGTGAGGTGAATATTGCTTCCCACTTTCAACCAGCAAATTGTTGCCAACGATAAACAGCCCAGAATCTGTCCCCAAATGCTCAAGACTATACAACATAGCTCGTCAGAGACTCCTGGGTGAACAACTTGGGTGTACTTCTTGATTTCATCATACAAGACAAGCACAAAGGCTCCCCCATTCCCCTGAGAACATTGGACCATGCACCCTTGAAAAAGGCCTTGCTTCCTTCATCACGTGCGCTCTTCCGCCAGCAGTCCAGTGTGCCTGTGTCCATGATATCAGGTCCTTTGCGACCTGATTGCATCATCATGGGTCGGCGCACAGAATCAATAGGATAGGAAATCAAACCAGCAATAGCCGTGACAGACTGTGCGATCATCCAGCTGATTTTAGGATCTGGAAGCATTCCCTTTGCGGTGTCACAGATACCAAAGTAGGCAGCCCGGTAGACAATAATACCCTGCACAGACATATTGAAACCTTGGTACAGGCCTGTAAGACCATCGGATTTGTAGATCTTTACCAGGCAGTCACCAAGGCCTTTAAATTCTCTTTCAGCTCCAGCTTTGCCTACATCAGCTGCTAGACGGCTACGGGCAAAATCAAGAGGGTACACGAAACACAGGGAGGTGGCCCCGGCTGCCCCTCCAGAGGCCAGATTCCCCGCCAAGTGGAGCCAAAACTGGGTTTTCTTGTCAACACCACCCAGGAAGATCTGCTTGTAATTTATCTTTGAAGGCGAAGTTGAGAGCTTGGGTGGGGAAGTATCTGATGACATTGGCCAGGTTACCACGCCAGAAAGACAGAACTCCCTGCTCCTTCGGGATCCGAACCACACAGTCTACAATGCCCTTGTACTGCTTATCGGCGGTGATTTGCTTGCTGGCATGTTGTACCTGTAGCAGGAGCTTAACGCGCTCGATGGGTGCTACAGCAGTCTTGGAGATAGCAGCCGCCACTCCACCAGCCAAGAAGTCCTTGACGAAGGACATGGTGGCATCAGTCATGTTGAAAGAGAAGGCGAGCAAGTGCGAGCGGGATGGGGAGAAGCGGAGAGCCGGCAAGTACTCCCGGGCTGGAGGGCCAATTTCTTTTTTTTTAATTAAAAGATTTTTTTACATCCTATTGCAGATGTCAAGTTCAACAAATAGGTAGGGTTTTTTTGTTTTGTTTTGTTTTGTTAGTCCTGGGCTTGAGCTCAGGGTCTGAGCACTGGCCTTTGGATTTCTCAAGGCCAGAGCTCTACCACTTGAGCCTCAGCACCACTTCCAGCTTTTTCTAAGTATGTGGTACCAAGGAATCGAACCCGGGTCTTTGTGCATGCTAGGCAAGCACTCTACCACTAGGCCAAACTCCCGGCCCTGACAAATAAGTAGTTTTAACTTGTTCAGGAACAACTTGTTAAATCTGATGGGCTGGAGCCACTGCCCTTGCTTTTATGAAGCTTTTGAAACTTCCGACTGAAGAGCGCTGACCTGTCCGTGGGGACGGGGTCTCCATGGCCTTCCAGGATCTCACAGAGTCTCAGGCTCCCCCTCTGTGTCCACATTCATACCATCTCTAAATAACAGCAACTTGGTTCATCCTTTTCCAGCTGCAGGCTTTCAGGGGAGAAGATTCCACAGAAACTCTTGTCTGGCTTCCAATCATTGAGTAAAACTTCTCTTGCAGAAGAAAAGCTCTCCCCTCCTGCTCCTCATCTGTTAAAGCAGTGAGGTATCCGTGTTGGCTGGAGAGAGATTGTCTAGACACCACTGGAGAGTTTCTGCATTTACCTCATGTTTATTTCATTGTGAACTGGGATCATTTGTATGTTTCTTTTACAAAAGTTTTTCTTGGTAACATGACTGGATTTTTCCCTCGCATTATGAAGTCGGTAGAATCAAGAAATGAGTGGGGCCCATGTGCTTTCTGCACAGATACATTATTTAGTCGTTTCAGTTTTCCACTTAGGACTTTCGTCTATTTTTCATATGAATCACTAAACCGTTTTATTTTCTTTTTCATACTACCCTTGTCCAGTTTTGGTGTCCAAGATATTTCAGCCATATAAAGATCATGGCAAAACTATTGGACTTAGATTCCTAAGTATTATACTGGAATTGTTTGTTCTTTAACATTTTAGAAAACTCACTCTCAAAGACCTAAGTTGTGATACCCTGGCAGAGCTTCAGTGAAACAAGAGAAAGACTTTTAAAGTAATGCTATGATTTATAAAATGGCTACAAGTCCACCCTAGAATTCTGTTTCTCCTCTAATAAATTTTGGTATTTTATAGTTTTCTATAAAATTTCCATTTCATCATAAATATTAAATTTATGGGCACAACAATTGGCTCTGAGGCAACGCTGTCTTCCACATTTAAACTGCAGTGCATGTGTGGAATGCTTTGCATTTTGTGTTTCATTTGGAATTTCTCTGTACCTTTACTCACATCTTTCTCAGAGTTCTGTCTGTTTCATTAATGTTGTCAAATACACTTCTTTTAGCGTTCATGAATTTCCCCAATTATTTTAAAGTGTTCTTAAAAATAAATTTCCGCTTCTAAGACTGCCATTTTTTCTGGATTTGGTCTAGAATGTGTGCATATGCCTGTGTTCAGATCAACGTTTATTCTGCAGATCAACTGAGTGGAATGTTTAGGGCCATTTTAGCGTCCAGCTCTGAATAAAAGCTAAACTAGCTTTCAGTAGTCTTTGCCTTGATTTCTCCCTGTGCAACATGGGTTTTTGACACACCTGGCATTGCATTTAAGCATATATTATATATATACACACATATGCATGGATTATCTGGGTATCTTTCTCCTTTGGAGTATTTCCTACAAGTAAGCTTGCTTTATTTTGTTTTGCCAGTCCTGGGCCTTGAACTCAGGGTCTGAGCACTGTCCTTGGGCTTTCTCAAGGATAGAGCTCTACCACTTGCACCAATTCCGGCTTTTTTTTTCCTATTATGTGGTACCAAGGAATCGAACCTGGGTCTTTGTGCACTCTACCACCTCTAGGCTAAACTCTAGGCCCAACAAGTAAGTTTTTTATTGTTGTGGGGGTTTTTTGTTTGTTTGTTTTGTTTTGTTTTATTTTTGCCAGTCCTAGGCTTGAGCTCAGGCCTGAGCACTGTCCTTAGACTTTCTCAAGGCTAGAGCTCTACCACTTGAGCCTCAGCACCATTTCTGACTTTTTTCTATATATGTGGTACCAAGGAATCAAACCCGGGTCTTCGTGCATACTAGGCAAGCACTCTACCACTAGGCCAAACTCCTGGCCCTTATTATTGTTTTAAACATGCCTTTTTTACTGGTATGTTTCTTTCCTTTAATCCTGCCTACACAAAGTGTGTGAAGGAATTTTCCTGTCTTTCTCAAAAGGATTCTAGTTTTCTACCCAGGTCCTAACCAGAGCTGACCCTGCGTGGTTTCTGAGATCAGATGAGACAGGGAGTGCTCTGGGTGGCATGCACCTGGACACAGTGGTATGGAGTGGAATACGGGGGATTCAGAGAGCTAGAAAGCAATTAATTCCTTAAGAGAGCTAAATCAGAGTTCAACCAGATGAACGCGGGAGATGAGTACTTGACAGGCGTGGGGTGGGATCAAGTAAGGGGAAGATCGAGGAGAAGAAAGGGGAATGCAGTCAAGAACTGAATTATAGCCCACAAAATTAAGAAGAGTGAGGAAAGGGGTACATAGAAGAGGGGTGGATAAGAATGCTGGAAGGGGTGACCAGAATCAAAGTTCATTGTGTTCACAGACTGCTTTGTTAAATGGCCACTCTTCTATACAAACACTTCAAGATTATATATCTATATATGTCAAAATAAAAATAGATTCCAGTTGCAACTGTGAAGCTTAAATCAGCACTCCCAACTGGAGATGGTTTTTAAATGTGGCCAAAGCTGTTCTTAAGATTTTCCTTTTTTTTTTTTTTTTGGCGTGAAATTCATTCAGTTGACTATGAGCTTGTCAGAAGCCACTAACATTTGGCAGACATTCCAGCTCAACATTTCCCTAGAAGACATAGACAATAGTTTTATATTCTCTACCAAAAAGAACAAAACAGGTTAGCCTGCTTTTATTCCTTTCCCTCCAACTTCATGCCTAATTGCTGACTTCTGCAATGATAGACCCTCTTTTACAAAACTACTTAAAATCTGATGTTCACAGTGTTGTGATATTTAAAATTCCTAAGAATCAACTTGAAATTAACTACCAGGTCCACTTACGTCTGTCCATGTCACGATTGCGTACCTCACACACAGTGTCCTATTGAAATCATGATTTTGTTTACTATTATTCTGTTCAAGTCTGTTTTCAAATTATCTTTCAGAAAGAACCCACAGAAACTAAATTGATTTTTCTGACTTTTTCCATGCATGAAAATCACTTTATTCCACTCTCCTACTTGAATAAGGTTTTGTTTTTCTGGCATTAGAAATGTAAAATCAAAATACTTTCAGATCTTCAAAGACCTTTTCTCTTGGGATGCAGTGTTGCTATTAGAAATTTGTTACAATACAGTTTGGTTCCATTCTAGAAGTCCTTCTTTCTTCTTGTGAAGCTGTTAAATGTGGTTTGATTGCTTCTTAATTTCGAGAGTTCTCTCATTTGTGCAGAGTACGCAAGCACTTTACTTCCTTCCAGCATGCGTCATGCTCACAGCAGTCTGCCCTTGATCTAGGCACCGGGTCTTCCTCGGCCAGGGAGACCTTCTCCCCACCTGTGTCCCCTCTGTCCCCTGAGCTCCCTGCTCTCCTCTTCTGGGCTCTCACAGCCACCCCTCTGGAAGAGCAATTCCCTGTGCATCTGCAGTTCAGTTGTTCTGCTGATCAGCCATGCTGTGAACTCTCGAATGTTATCAGATTTCCAGGGGCTGAGAATGTTCTGCCATGGTTTCCCCTGTGAACTTCTCAGGGCGTCTCTGTGGCACGCTGGCCCTGCTCCCCTGCAAGCTTCATTTCTCTGAACCCCAGGCCTCAGGGCTGGAGGAGAAGCTTCCCAGCGTTGTCTCTCACCTGAGACAATCAGGCCACTTCCCGCCAGTCATGAGCCCATCCAGTGTTGCTCTGTGGCCTCCTGGAACTCGTTGTGCAGGAAGAAAGCAGTGGTGTTCTGTAAGTTCAACCTCCACTGTGGCCCCAGCCCTGCGGCCCGGGGCTCGGGGCCCGCTCCTCTCTCTGCACTCGTGTACTGGCCTAGGACAGGAGGAGGAGCCTCCAGCCCTCGCTCGCCCTCCGAGGCCCCTCCTGCTGATTTTTTTTGTCTGCTGCTATTGGAACTTGAATTGGGGGCACACACTCTCCCTTCCCCTTTTCACTCAGCCACAGCCCCACTTCCAGGTTTGGGTGGTTGATGAGAGACAAGGATCTCATGAGCTTTTCTCCGCTGGCTGGGGATCAGGGGCCACGTGTGCCCCGTGCTGCCTGGCGACCCCATTCACGGAGACACTTGTCCTCTGGATGAGAACTCAGGGAGGACGAGGCTTGCCTGACCGCCCCCGTGTCCATCCAGTGCCCTCCCGGCTGCTCCTGCAGCCACCAGGCAGACGTTAGGAGAGGGCATGGGGCTCGGAGGCCACGTCCTCCATGCCGTCATGACGACCCAGCCCATGGCGTGTGTGCACGTGTGTATGTGTGTGTGTGTGTGTATGTGTGTGTGTGACGCACACCGCGACGGTGGACGGACAGACTGCCTCCAGGCTGATGGGAGATGGGAGATGCCGCTCCAGGGTTGACATAGCAACAATTCCAGAAATACCTCCTCGGCCTCTGCCGAGAGCGAAGGTGCAGCCGCACCGTCACCCGAAGACGCAGGCCACGTCGAAGCACAGGCGTCCTGCTGCCTTACCGGCCCTTCGCAGGGGACGCTGTGCGGGGAAGACAGAGCCGCCCAGCAGAGAGATGGAGGGAAGGCAGCCTGGGGAGGCGAGGGCAGGGAGCAACTCCAGACCACAACACCACCACCACACCCTGCCCCGCCACGGCCGGCCGCCCGTGCTCCAGTGAACGGAGAACACGGGGGACAGGCCGTGTCTCCCTACTACCCCTCAGTCCAGAGGTCTGAGGGCCAGGCCCCACCATGGTCCACACACGAGGGCCATGTCCTTGTCATCGCTCCTTCACAGAATCGCTAGAGAGCCTACTAATCCCTCCATGGCAGTGCAGTACCAGGACAGCTCAAAACCTTCATTCATTCATTCATTCATTCATTCAGGAAACGACTACTCACAATCACGTACTTTGAACCCAAGAGCCAGGAAAACCTTCGTCTCCCAGCCGCCCCCGGTGCATACGGAGCCTCTGCAGCTGTCGGGGAGACACAGAGGCAGGCCCGGGGAGCCCCTGAGGAGCTGGCGGCCGGGAGGGAATCCCTCACCCTCACTGCGGAGCCTGGCTGCAGTGGGATGTCCACCCTCACCTCATTGGCCACCCTGTGGGTTCCATTCCACAAGCGAGCCTGGAGCTAAGTTCTCAGGCGAGCAGACCCTCTTATCCCCATGCGGGAGAGAAGCGAGTCCTCACTAGTTAGGGTCAGGCTGAGCCATCCCTGCCACTGCTGCCAAGCTACCAAGTCTTGCCCTTGATGCAGAAGTGAATGCGTTCGTCGTCCACACGGAAAGGACTTGCTGGACGGCCAGAGGAGGCTCTGGGAGCCAGGCTGGGGCTTTGCAGTTGGTAGTCCCATTCCATGGGCCGTGGGCTCACCGGCCTCTCAGGGCCATGAGGAGAAAGAAATCAGCAGCGGGAGGAAATAAACCCACCCATACCATCTTGAGGGGCAAGGCTAGGGCTGAAATTGACCTGGGCCTTGGTGTCTCCTCGAGCCATCCATCTGTATCTGCTGAGGTCTGAGCCTAGCCCAGTGTCTCTGTGTTCAGACCCTTGGCCTTGCCCTCCAGGCTGGCTCACTTGCTAAGTGTTGCCTGGCACAACACCAACCGTCACCAA
Organism: Megascapheus bottae; assembly: GCF_031878675.1. Lineage (NCBI taxonomy): Eukaryota > Metazoa > Chordata > Mammalia > Rodentia > Geomyidae > Megascapheus > Megascapheus bottae. The sequence goes on along the minus strand of NC_143510.1, from coordinate 95,415,295 downwards.
TCAACAAGCACATCTGGGTGCTGTCGTGGAGGGCACCGTGGCGGGGACAAAGCTGAGGATATCACTTCACTCATGACCCGGGGGATGAACCTGAGGATATCACGTCACCCATGACCCCGGGGAAGAAGCAGAGGACAGGACCTGGAAATCTGGCACACAAAAGGATATGTGTCTGCCAGTGAGACCCGAGAGGCAATGCAGTCCTGCAAGCAGACTCGCCGGCGGCGCCGCCCACAGGCGCTGTCGGGCAGAGAGGCTGCCTGACCTTTCTTCGGCGGGGAGTTGGCGCTCTTCAGAAGCCATCATGGCTGCGCTAACTCAGAGAATAATTTCCATGAAGATCAGATAAAGACCCATCTGCACAGTCCCAGCTGGGCTGTAGCACAGAGATATCCCCCGCCTGCTCAGATCAGCAAATCCCACAGATGGTAGTTTGATCAGGCACAGTCTCTGCGTTAAGCTCCTTATCACTTTGCATCTGCAGGGCCTCTCGAAGCGTCTCCCCAGGAGCTTTCTCTCCCCCTCTCACACTGTTCATCTGAGCCCAACCTATCCTGCAAAAGGAAGCATGCTCCTTTTCAAGTCATAGACCCAGATGTTAGGAGCCCAGAGAGCTCACTGGCACTGCTCACCGATGGCCCGCTGGGCCTGGCGCTCAGGGTTCACCAGCCTCTCCCAGAGCAGAGCCTGGAGGACAAGCTCTGCCCTTCCGTCTGCACCTGTCAATGTCCTGGGGCAAGGCTTCTCTCTCCCCTGAGCATTCCTGAGTCTTTGAGGGAAGGAAGCATCTCAAGGTGGAAGAAGTGGCCAAACAGGCACGGCCTGCAACAGCTTGAGATGACAGCGTGATCCGGGGGCTCGTGTGCCGGTGCAATGGTGTGACCACCAGATTGTGTGCTGAGATGACGGTGTGATCACGGCAGTCGAGTACTGGGGTGGTGGTGTGATCACGGGGGTGTGTGTTGGGGTGGTGGTGTGATCACGGGGTTGTGTGTTGGGGTGGTGGTGTGATCACAGCAGTTCTGGGTTATGGTGGTGGTGTGATCACGGGGTTGTGTGTTGGGGTGGTGGTGTGATCACGGGGTTGTGTGTTGGGGTGGTGGTATGATCACAGCAGTTCTGGGTTATGGTGGTGGTGTGATCACGGGGTTGTGTGTTGGGGTGGTGGTGTGATCACGGGGTTGTGTGTTGGGGTGGTGGTGTGATCACGGGGTTGTGTGTTGGGGTGGTGGTGTGATCACGGGGTTGTGTGTTGGGGTGGTGGTGTGATCACGGGGTTGTGTGTTGGGGTGGTGGTGTGATCACAGCAGTTCTGGGTTATGGTGGTGGTGTGATCACGGGGTTGTGTGTTGGGGTGGTGGTGTGATCACGGGGTTGTGTGTTGGGGTGGTGGTGTGATCACAGCAGTTCTGGGTTATGGTGGTGGTGTGATCACGGGGTTGTGTGTTGGGGTGGTGGTGTGATCACGGGGTTGTGTGTTGGGGTGGTGGTGTGATCACGGGGTTGTGTGTTGGGGTGGTGGTGTGATCACGGGGTTGTGTGTTGGGGTGGTGGTGTGATCACAGCAGTTCTGGGTTATGGTGGTGGTGTGATCACGGGGTTGTGTGTTGGGGTGGTGGTGTGATCACAGGGTTGTGTGTTGGGGTGGTGGTGTGATCACGGGGTTGTGTGTTGGGGTGGTGGTGTGTGATCACAGCAGTTCTGGGTTATGGTGGTGGTGTGATCACGGGGTTGTGTGTTGGGGTGGTGGTGTGATCACAGCAGTTCTGGGTTATGGTGGTGGTGTGATCACGGGGTTGTGTGTTGGGGTGGTGGTGTGATCACGGGGTTTTGTGTTGGGGTGGTGGTGTGATCACAGGGTTGTGTGTTGGGGTGGTGGTGTGATCACAGCAGTTCTGGGTTATGGTGGTGGTGTGATCACGGGGTTGTGTGTTGGGGTGGTGGTGTGATCACGGGGTTGTGTGTTGGGGTGGTGGTGTGATCATGGAGTTGTGTGTTGGGGTGGTGGTGTGATCACAGCAGTTCTGGGTTATGGTGGTGGTGTGATCACGAGTTTGTGTGTTGGGGTGGTGGTGTGATCACGAGTTTGTGTGTTGGGGTGGTGGTGTGATCACGGGGTTGTGTGTTGGGGTGGTGGTGTGATCTTGGAAACCCTGTGCTGGGAAGGTGATGTGGTCCCAAGGGCCATGTGCTGGGATGCTGGGTGATTATGGGGGCTGCGTGCTGAGACCCCGGTGAGCCCGGGACCCCATTCTAGGACGGTGGTGTGGTCACGGAGGTCGTGGGAGGTTCTCCGGGCTCTGTGGGGTGGGCATGGCCTGTGCTGGCGCAGGGCTGTGTGGTCCTGTGTGGATAGTGCAAACCACATCCACTGGGCTCCTTATCAGCAAGGCAGCTCTGGGGCTCTGGGCCGGTCTTGGTCTGGTCTCCAGTACAGGCTTCCTTTGCCACACAGGACTGGTGAGAGGAGACTTCTCACCCTTTTCTTGATTTTAGGGTGAAATACTCATTTTTTTAACCACTAAGGTATCAGCAGTAACTTTGGAAATACCATTAAGCCAGTTCCAAAACTCTGATTACTCTTCCTAGCTTGCTTTGGAGTTTATTACGAGGAGTTTGTCAAATGCTTTTCCTGTTCCGGCAGATATGGTAATGTGGTGGTGCTTTGGGCACAGTTAATAGGCTTCATTACAGTCATACTGATTTTTTTAAATACTGACCTTTTTTTAAAATTCCTACAACGAACCCTAGTGGAGAACCACACAGTGACGTATTTCTGCACCATGAAGCTCCACTTGATAATAGTTTGGTGACAATATGGTGTGCACGTACACACAAACACGTGGGAAATACGAGCGTGCAGTTCCTCGGTTTCCTTTTGGTTTTCTTTTCTTTCTTGATTTTTCCTGTTTACGTTTTGATGCACTATCTTGCCTAGCTTGGGTCCTGGCATCATGTTTACTTCATAAAGTGGCTTTTCTTCAAGAACTAGTGAGTAACTGGTGGGTTCTGAAATGTTGGGTGGCATATGCCCATGCACCCTCTGGACTCGGAGACTTCATCCTTGCAAGTTCTCAACTTGCAATCCAATCCCCTCAGTAGTTGCATGACGCTGCAGATTTCTGGTTCATCTTGGGTGAGTTTCTGCGGGCTTGTGCCTTCCAGGGACTTACCCATCTCCTGTAGGGTGCAGTGGCACTGTGTGTGTGTGTGTGTGTGTGTGTGTGTGTGTGTGTGTGTGTGTTCATGCATGTATGGGTAAGCTTACATGTGCATGCACATTTCCCTTCTTAATAGTTTAATACTTGCAGAATCTGTCAACACTGAACGACCATTCCTGATTCTGATTATACTAGGTCTGTTTCTGGATTTCCTCATCAGCTACCAGGGTCTGTAATGTATAGATTTTTTGCGAAGAATTGATATTTGTCTCCGTCTTCTCTTTGCCGCTGGTTCCAATCTACCGGATTCCTGATCTCCCCTTTGCAACTCCTCCCTTCCCTGCCCTAGGCTTATTTTGTTCTTTGTTGCCAAGTCCTTAGGTGAAACCAAGACTATTTACTGGAGACCTTTTGCTGTTCCTAATATAATCATTTAATGCTTTAAGTTTCTTTTCAGGCACTATTTTAGCTCCATCCCACAAATTTATTTTCATTGTTGTTTGGTTGAAAGTATTTCTAATTTCCCCTGAGACTTCTTTCTCGGTCCAATTATTATCTACTAGATGTTTTTCAATTTCCAGGTATCTGGAGATGTGCCTGCTGTCTTTCTGTTGCTGGGTTTGAGCTTAACTCCATGCGGATCTGAAAGCCGACCTGGCGGGTCATGGGTGAGCATTGTCTGGGCGCCACTGCCCTCTGAGAGCCGGTGTCCCCCCATCTCCCAGTGTCCTGTCCTGTTTTGTGCTGAGCAGATGGAGAGGGTTGAGGACACGCAGGAATGCACAGAGGCCTCCCTCAGGCTTCTCGCCAGCTGTCAAGGAGGACTTACCTGCCTCCCCCCAGCTTCTGCAGCTGCTGCTTCACAGACCCAGAGACTCTTCTGCTGAGGGCACACTCAGGCCTGGATGTTCCCGGGGCCTTCCTCTCCTGCCACCACCCAGGGCCTTCCTTGACCCCTGGGAAAATGTGTTTTCTCTGACAAGTACGTGACTTAATGACGGCCCAGCTCCGTCACTGGTGCAGCACTTTCCACCTTCTTCCTGGGAGACCCCTGAACCCGCGTCACTTGCCGGCCTTTCCCCTGTCATTTTCTCTCTGCTAAGTGCCCTATCTGGGAGTCTGTTCTCGGGTCTGTGTACATTTCTTCAGGACTTCCATTTCAGCTTTCTGATTTTGTGTTTACTTCAAATGTGTTTGTCGTGACTTGTTGGGAAAGATCGATACATGCCTCGCTCCAGCTCTGATGAGATAATTCCTGCAGCGGAGGTGGCTTCTCCCGTGGGACTGAGGTACCCGGGCCCTCTGTGTTCTGGGCGATTTGGGGAGCACCTGGGACACTTGAGCATCCTGTTAGCTCAGACGAAAGCAGAGAGCGGTCATTTTGTCCTGATGACCCCAGACCTCGAGTTCCCAATTGCCCTGGGGCTGGCCATGAGTCCAAGGTCAGGTCAGGCTTCTGGGCCTTCCTGGCTCCATTCAGCGCCTCCGGGCTGGCGTGTGTGTCTTCAGCTGCCAGTCGAGGAGGAGGGGCTGCTCATTGTCAAACCTGGCCTCCGTGCAGGGAGGCAGGGCCTGGGGCCCCCGGCTGGGAAGCTGGCCTGCTCCCTGTCCCACTGCGCTCCCCAGGTCTTCATGCAGGGTAGAAGAAGGGTGTCCACGGAGGGCACTCCTCCAGAGCAGACGTGCACCCTGCCCTTGGAGAGGGGTGTGCTACAGCAGAAGAGAAGAGGAAACGGCCATGTCTGTATTTCCTCCCAGGAGGAATTCCTTTTCTGAGCCTGGGAAGTGACCAGGTTCTGTGCCCAGTCTGGCCTGGGCCCCGTGCTGGGAGCTCCATGCTGTCTGGGGGAGCGGGCCGTGGTCCTCCATTACTGGGGAGCTCCTCAAGATAGGTTTGTCTCCCTTCACCCACCCCAGCCGGCTTTGCTGGTCCTCAACTCTTCTGCCATGCATGCATCCCAGCTGGACGGGGAGCCCAGCCCCCCTCCCCCGCCCCTCCCACCGCCCCTCCTGGCCTGCTCTGCCCTCCTCTCTCCTGCTCCCACCTCCACACCAAGCAACAGCAGCTGCTCAGGCCAGAGCTGAGGGTTCTCGCCAACAGGGGCAAGCAGCCGCCTTCGGTGTGGCTTTCCACGTCTGTTCTTACCAGCGTTAAACAACATATCCATGTGCTTCCATCGACTCGGATTTGGAAACATTTTTGAACACTTTTAACAGAATTCTTGCTCCGTGTGCCCGAGACCCAAGTGTCTAGTAATAAGCTGCAAACAATGAAAAATGGATTTACTTTTCTCTTAAGAAAATCAATACATCACAAGAGATGAATTTAATACAAGGAAAGCAGAGAGGAATGGAAGTCCGGCCTTATTAGGACATTCTTGTTGACACGGGGAAGCAGGGACCACACCCAACCCGCAGGGCCCTGGAAGGTGACAGCCTGGATCAGGAGGGGGGCATGGGGGGGCTCAGGAGAGGTGGGGGCTCAGGGTTGAAGGGAAAGAGGGGTTGATGGGAGGGAGGGAGGGGGGTTAGAGGTCTCAGGGTTGAAGGGAGACCCCATGCTGGTCCTCTGCCTCCCAGGGCCCCCTCCCTCCCCAGCATCCCTCTTGGTCCTCGTGTTTCTCGGGTCTGGATCAGGGGCCTCTCTGCTTTCACAAAGCACAGGTGTCCTTGGGGCTGGCGCCTGTGCAGTGGCGGAACGCCTGCTCAGACGAGGTGGGCGCCCACAGCCCGAATGATCCCCGGGCTCGGCGGGGCCCGGCTGCCCAGTCCTCGTCCCTGGGCCCGGCCTCCTCCTCCCCACTCTGCCTATACTTGTCCGCCCTGGTTTGTCATGTCACGAAGGGTGGAAGGGAGTCTGAAAGGAGAAACACTTCCGGGATGCGAGGGTGGGGTGCGAGGAGTCTCCAGACCCCGCGGGGAGGTGAGGGTTGAAACAAGAGGGGGACGTGGCTGGCCGGTGAGGCGCAGGCAGGAGTCCCACCAGAGCACAGGCTTGCAGGGAAGGAGGCCACCAGGGAAGGAGGTCCACTCGGGACCCAAGGCCAGAGCAAATAGATCCGTACACGCAGAGGGGTTGCGGCGCCGGCCGGCGGGCGCAGGAGAAGTCCAGACCCTCACTGGGTGCAGCGGCTGAGGAGAATCCCCGAGAAAGCTGCGGTGGAGTCGGAATGGCTCAGCGTGAGCGGAGACTGGAGGGGCTTCTAGAAGACTCCACAGGCTCATCGGCGGCGGCCAGCCTGAAGAGGCCCCCCAATGGACTAAGAAGCCACCATAGAAAGGAGCCAAGTACCAATCCACCCTGCGACACACACAGGAGAGCCGTGGACACCTGATGGGAAGGGGAAGGAGAGGGATGCGACAGGGACTGGGATGCGGGAGCCAGAAGCCAGGCAGGGGCAGCCCATGCGGGAGGGTGGAGAGGCACGGCAGAGGGGCCACGTGGGGACCTGGGGATCAGGGAGCCAGGGGCTGGGGGGGGCATGTGGTGCTGAGCTGGAGGGATGTGGGAATCCCGGGCAATGGGCCCCAGGCCCCTGGCAGCGCGGAGCCTGTTCATCCAGGCCAAGCCGGGACAGGAGAGCGGCCAGAGCTGGGTCAGCCAGGAAGGCAGTGACGCTGGTGTTGGGGAAAAGAGGGGTCCAGACGAGGCCTGCCCCGCCCTGCGGAGGAGCCGGGGGTCTCGCTGACATGGAGTCCGGATTCCCCGCAGCCGGGGGCTCCCGTGGCGGTGTGCACGGGGGACACACGAACCAAGATCACCCCCAGGGATGGACAGACCGTGCCATACTTCATGTGCTCCACGGGCCCAGCGAGGAACAGCCAGGCTCTGCGCTGGGCCTGCGGCACTCAGGGCCTGGCTGTGCACAGACTGTGACTGGTGAACAGAACGCCCTGGGGACAATGACCAGTTACACAGCGGAGCCCAGGGGACACAAAAGTGAGGGAGCGAGTGCAGAGGCAAAGGGAGACTGAAGAAGCCAGCCCTTCTCTTGTGACTCGCCACAGGAAGCACTGAAAGGCGCAGTGCCGGGGCCAGCCGGCAGCAAACCAGGGTTTGCAGATTGGGGTTCCTGAAATAGGGGGCAAGGACTAGGAAGAAAAAGAAGAGAGACAGACACGGTCACCCCAGGAACGGCATGGCCCCCAGTGGGAAGAAGAAGAAAACGAAGGCTCAGAGAGGTCAGCTCTCCTCTCAGGGTCACGTAGAAAGCAACGGAACCAAAACAGCAAGATTGACTCCGGCACCGTCGGAGCCAGGAGCGGCTGCATTGCAGCGCAGACCGTGGGGATGAAGGAAGGTGGGTGCGCAGGGCCCGGCCCAGGGCCGCGGTGATCGGGCTCAGGGAAGGCAGGCAGCTGAGCCCGGCCCAGGGCCGCGGTGATCGGGCTCAGGGAAGGCAGGCGGCTGAGCCCGGCCCAGGGCCGCGGTGATCGGGCTCAGGGAAGGCAGGCGGCTGAGCCCGGCCCAGGGAAGGCAGGCGGCTGAGCCCGCGCGGGGCAGCGTGTGCCCTGCTACCCGTGGACTAAGCTGGTTCTGAAAGATTAAGTGGGAAACGACCCACAGGCACACAGTTAATGCGTTCAGATGCTGCCGAGTCTCTGGTAAAACTGCACACCCCTGTTGATCCTGCGCTCTCGCTGCCCCTGCCCAGGCTGCCCGCGCTGTATGCAGCCCCCCAGCTCCGCACTGGGCCCAGGAGCCTTGATCTTACCTCATAACGGCCCCACTCCGCAGAGCCACGAGGGACGCAGGAGCAGCCACAAGCACTTGCTTTCAGTGAAAAGCTGAAAGCTCCCAGCTTCACAAGGAAGAAACCAAAGCTCGAAGCCTGAGATCACCCAGGCCCAGAGGAGAGACTCATCCTGGGGTGTGCGACTGTGGGGAGAGGAAGACCCATCTGGTTGGCCACGGCACCTGGGGAGAGCTGAGCTCCGAGCAGGGAAGGGGCTCTGCTGGCTCCTCACCTGCACCCATCGCACTGCAGGAGAGGAAGCCTGGTGGAACAGGGCCTTGTGTCCCCTGTGGCACATTCAGACACCAAGGCAGAGTCGGCCAGGGGCCACAGAGCCTGGACAGCCTTGGAAGTAGTGGAGGAAGCAACAGACTGGAGCCCACAGCGGGCCTGGGTGCCCGGTGTGGTGGGCAGAGGGGCCGGGTTCTTCCTGGTGACATCCAGAGGTGTGGTCAAGTCGTGGCTGCCCTCCTGGCCTTGTCCAGTGCGGGCCAAGCCTAGCTGAGCCGGGATGCCGCCTGGTCCGGGGACCCACAGGATCCTCGCAGGACTCAGGGCTCAGCGCTGACTCCCGAGGCGTCACAATGGAACGGCCTGGATCTGTCATGGTGAGTGAGGACTGGGGCCCCCCCAGTTCACGCCTCCTTGTGGGGAGGAATGAGTCACCACCTCTCTGGCACAGCCCCACCTCGCAGATTCGGACCAGAGGCCTGTGCTCTGGCTGGGCTTTTGCTACTGGCCCACGACAAATACCTCCCCAAACGGGGTGTAATGGAGCCTCCCTGGGTCACAGTGAGCCCCTGGGAGGGGCTGCGCCCCCATCCCCAGAGCAGAGCCCCCGAGGGCGTCTCCGGCGAATGGCTGGGAAGCCATCACTTCAAGCTGCCCCGACACATCCGGTCACCGGGCATCCTGACAGGTGCAGGCCGAGGACAGGAGCCGCGGGGCCACACAGGGCTATTTCCAGTGCGTCTCATGGTAGCCAACTCAGCGCAGGGGTACGTGACAGCAGGTGATGGATTTGAGGACCCAGATTTACGAGTTCAGGAACAAGCAGAGCACTCGGGGACGAGAGGCTGTCTCCCACCTGCCCCTCGTCCGCCTGCAAGCCACGTCCCCACCTTGCAGCGGCGGTGAGCCCTCCTTCCTCACCACACCCTGCTCCCAGGCTTGGCCGGCTTCCTGGAGGAAGACGCACCCCAGCCCCTCCCAAGGATGGACAGCAAGCAGGCACACAAGGCACAGGACGTCCCTGCCGTCCGCACCTGGGGCTCCAGAGGGTCCTCCTGCCTCCAGATTGCCCAGGAGCACAGAGCCAGCCCCCCGCACCCCCAGACATGCTCCCTCGCCCACCAGCCTCCTCCTTCCTTTAGCACCAGCCCTGCTGAGAGGCCCTCATGAGAGCGCCCTCCCCGGCTCCAGACTCCTGCCCAGCTACTGTCTCCTCTGGGATGCGCCCTGACCACAGGGAGGTGCTCCCCCTATGTGTGGAGGTGCTCCCCTTCTGTGTGGGGATGCTCCCCCTCTGTGTGGAGGTGCTCCCCTCTGTGTGGAGGTGCTCCTCTGTGTGGGGGTGCTCCTCTGTGTGGAGGTGCTCCCCTCTGTGTGGGGGTGTTCCCCATTTGTGTGGAGGTGCTCCGCCTATGTGTGGAGGTGCTCCCCCTCTGTGTAGAGGTGCTCCTCTGTGTGGAGATGCTCCCCCTCTGTGTGGAGGTGCTCCCCTCTGTGTGAAGGTGCTCCCCCTCTGTGTGAAGGTGCTCCCTCTCCATGTGGAGTGGAGATGCTCCCCCTCTGTGTGGAGGTGCTCTGCTCTGTGTGGAGGTGCTCCCCTCTGTGTGGAGATGCTCCCCTCTGTGTGGAGGTGCTCCTCTGTGTGGAGATGCTCCCCTCTGTGTGGAGGTGCTCCCCCTCTGTGTGAAGGTGCTCCCTCTCCATGTGGAGTGGAGGTGCTCCCCCTCTGTGTGGAGGTGCTCCCCCTCTGTGTGGAGGTGCTCCCCTCTGTGTGGAGATGCTCCCCTCTGTGTGGAGGTGCTCCTCTGTGTGGAGATGCTCCCCTCTGTGTGGAGGTGCTCCCCCTCTGTGTGAAGGTGCTCCCTCTCCATGTGGAGTGGAGGTGCTCCCCCTCTGTGTGGAGGTGCTCCCCTCTGTGTGGGGGTGCTCCTCTGTGTGGAGATACTCCCCTCTGTGTGGAGATGCTCCCCTCTGTGTGGAGGTGCTCCTCTGTGTGGAGATGCTCCCCTCTGTGTGGAGGTGCTCCCCTCTGTGTGGAGGTGCTCCCCTCTGTGTGGAGGTGCTCCCCCTCTGTGTGGAGGTGCTCCCATCTGTGTGGAGGTGCTCCCCTCTGTGTGGAGGGGCTACCCTCTGTGTGGGGGTGTTCCCCCTTTGTGTGGAGGTGCTCCGCCTATGTGTGGAGGTGCTCCCCCTCTGTGTAGAGGTGCTCCTCTGTGTGGAGGTGCTCCCCCTCTGTGTGAAGGTGCTCCCTCTCCGTGTGGAGGTGCTCCCCCTCCGTGTGGAGGTGCTCCCCCTCCGTGTGCAGGTGCTCCGCCTCTGTGTGGAGGTGCTCCCTCTCCATGTGAAGGTGCTCCCTCTCCGTGTGGAGGTGTTCCCCCTCTGTGTGAAGGTGCTCCCTCTGTGTGGAGGTGCTCCCTCTCTGTGTGTAAGTGCTCCCCCTTTCTGTGTGAAGATGCTCCCCTCTGTGTGGAGGTGCTCCCCCTCCGTGTGGAGGTGCTCCGCTTCTGTGTGGAGGTGCTCCCCCTCCGTGTGAAGGTGCTCCCTCTCTGTGTGGAGGTGCTCCCCCTTTCTGTGTGAAGATGCTCCTCCTCTGTGTGGAGGTGCTCCGCCTCTGTGTGGAGGTGCTCCCTCTCCGTGTGAAGGTGCTCCCTCTCCATGTGGAGGTGTTCCCCCTCCGTGTGAAGGTGCTCCCTCTCTGTGTGGAGGTGCTCCCCCTTTCTGTGTGAAGATGCTCCGCCTCTGTGTGTAGGTGCTCCCCCTCCGCGTGGAGGTGCTCCACCGCTGTCCCCACAGCTCACCACCGGTGAACCCCCTCTCCCACCTGCAGGGACTCACGCTCCAAGTCAACCCTGGGAGTGGGGCTTGGGTAGGGGCTCGCCTCGCACACACGAAGCCCTGGGTTTGATTCCTGGGTTCCACAGATACAGAAGATCTGGAAGTGGCACTATGGCTCAAGGGGTAGAGCTCTAGCCTTGAGCAAAAGAAGCTCAGGGACAGTGCCCAGGCCTGGAGTGCAATTACATACATAAGTCAGTGCAGCCAGCACGATCGCGCTCCCCTGAGCCACTGTCCAGCACACAGCATCTACTCCAAGTCCGAGGTAACCTGAGTGTTGACTTGCCCTTAGCTCTTGTCCCAGCTCTCTTGAAAACGGAGTTCAGGGGAGGGCGAGTAAGATGTCCAGTTCTGTCCTTGTGTTAAAACCATCTAAAGCTGGAGTTTAATTTTGCAGTATTTCATTCTCCAGTTTCTGCAGGCCCTGCTTGTTTGCATGGCGGAGCCCCCTCACTGTGCAGCCGAGTGAGTGACGCTCGTGAAGCATGCGACGTGGGCTGCGTGGAGTTTGAGGCATGGCGACTCTGGTTTCGTGTTGAAAAGACAGAGGAGCTGTGTCTCCACGCCCGACAGCTGGACGCAGGGCACAGAGCTCGGGGTGCCAGGAGCCCAGCTGCTGGACTGACTGGTGATGGGGAGAGCAGGCTGCAGGGCTGGGCTGCAGGAGTGGGCTGCAGGGCTGGGCTGCAGGGCTGGCTGCAGGGCTGGGCTGCAGGAGTGGGCTGCAGGGCTGGGCTGCAGGGCTGGCTGCAGGGCTGGGCTGCAGGAGTGGGCTGCAGGGCTGGCTGCAGGGCTGGCTGCAGGGCTGGGCTGCAGGAGTGGGCTGCAGGGCTGGCTGCAGGGCTGGCTGCAGGGCTGGGCTGCAGGAGTGGGCTGCAGGGCTGGCTGCAGGGCTGGCTGCAGGGCTGGCTACGGGGCTGGCTGCAGGGCTGGGCTGCAGGAGTGGGCTGCAGGGCTGGGCTGCAGGGCTGGCTGCAGGGCTGGCTGCAGGGCTGGCTGCAGGGCTGGCTGCAGGGCTGGCCCTTCCGGCCCAGCACAGCCGTGTGCACCAGCCCTCCATGTCTCTCAGGCACATTTCCATCGGGGAAGCATGGCTGAAATGATAACCCGTATAGAATGCTTTCTACAGATCGCTGTCCACACAGGAGTAAATGTGTGCGCGTGTGTGCGTGTGCGCATGTGTGTGTGCGTGTGTGTGCGTGTGTGTGTAACATTTCTGAAGGACATATTAATAAATTAAAGTTTAAATGTGTTGAGGCAAATCTGCCTTGAACTTTCTAGAATGTTCTCCACTGATCTCGTCCCTCTGTTGGGCCAAGTAGGAAGTTTGGTGGCAGTTATCCTTTCCACACTGGAAATCCCCCACTGGAGAAAGGAGAGGAGGGGAGGGAAGGAAAGGGGAGGGGAGGGGAGGGGAGAGAGGAGGGGAGGGGAGGAGAGGGGAGGAGAGAGGAGATGCCAGGGTGCCGGCCCTCCCTGCCCCGCCGTAGTTCTGCAACTCCAGTCATGGTCACTGTCTCCACCCCTGGCTGGTGGCTGTGGACTTGCTGCCCAGCTCCTGTCGAGGGCCCGGGGTCTGGGGAAAACCCCACTGTGGCCTGGAGCTTGCTGAGCTCTGGGGAGGAGGGCAGCAAGAGGCCGAGGAAGCCAGAGAAAACCAGGGGGGAGGGAGGAGTGGGTGGGAGGGGAGGAGTGGGGAGGCGGGAGTGGGGTGGGGGAGGCGGGAGTGGGGTGGGGTGCTCTCCAGTAGGACAGTACAACGCAGCGTTCCACGTTTTGTTTTTCAGTGAAATTATTCCGTGGGCTTCCTGCAGAACGGAGGACACTCAGAACGTGCCCCGCTCGGCGAGCAGGTTCCCACTCCTGTCCACACACCCAGCGTCCGTGCCTCAGTGACGCTTTCCTCCTTTCTTTCATGTTTAGTGGATAGTGTAACTTCCCCAGTGTTTGAACGCAGCCATCAGGATGATCAGGTGGATAGCGTTGCCTTTGTTTGTTATGGTGAACCTAAGGATATGTTTTCGACGCTTTCCTGAACGTCTGACTGGAGGGTATCTCGTTCCTCTCCTTCCCCGTCGTTTTGTTTAGATCTGTCCTCGAAGGCGACACTGCATTTGGCCCTATTTTCACCTCTCGTGAACTTCTTTTGGAAGTCGCTAGCTCACCCATCCACCCTTAAACCTGGAACACTGCACATGCAAAATGAGGGGTTCATTTGGGAAGCACAAGCCTGGCCAGCGAAACGGATGCCTGGCAGCTCGGCTTTCCTACGTCCCCTCGGTGCGTGCTGATGAAGGCTGCAGTTTCGTGTGGGTGTTGCGATCCGTGTGATGAGGTTGTGTGGACCGTGCCAGTCTCTTGGGCCATTCATAGGACTTGCAGTGAATCGGATACATTTCTGCCTTATTGTGCGTTTTATTCTGAGCTTCCACTCCAGGCTCGCGTTCCATCCCACGAGGCACACCTCGGCCGCTGGCTTTTTGTTGGTCATTTGGAGATAAGAACCTCACGGCTCTGTCTGGCAGACTGGCTTTGTCTCCTCAGACGTCTGCCTCCTCAGTAGCTGGGGTGGCAGTGTATGCCACGGACGCTCAGATCCCTCGTGCTTGTTTCTTTCGTTGTTTTAAAAAGAGTTTACTGATTATTTGACCACTTTTATTATATAAGCTTTGTCTACAATTTTCCCATTGCATATTTACATTTTTAGTTTTATAACCTTAATCTTCTTGACAATATTATTTTATCTCTACCCCTATTTTGTATTTATGTGATGTTCCTCTATGTCTGATTTTTAATCAATGATAGATGGATAGATAGATAGATAGAACTGGATTTAATATCTCATTCTTATTCTTATTGCCATCTTCTGTATCTAGATATACATACATATCTCCAGTCTCTTTAAATACTTGTCTGTCTCCGTGTCTGGACAAACATATGGATATCAAAATATATATGAGTCTCAGTACTGAGATCACATTAGGATGGTTTCCATAAATCCCAGTCTGTTCTGTTCCTATTATCATGTAGCTCAGCAGATCTGTTTCGTTTGTCGATAAAATGTCTCTTTGATACATGGCCATTTGAACTTACCTTGTGTAAATTCTAACTTTGTAGAATTTCCCCGTCATGTTCTTTGATTATGTTCCATGTCCACACCCAAAATTATCTGAATTCTTCAGAAAAGTTTGGAATTAACTGCTTTCCCCGCTGAAGCCAGATTTTGGAAACGAAGCAGGTGTGTTGAAAACTGACTATGTAATATTAGACTTGGCGCATGTGAACAAACCACAGTGTGGCCCGCTTGGTTGTGCCAATTCCTCCAAGCTCGCTAATTTCTGTGCTTACTGAATCCGTCCCTGAAACAATCTTGTCACTTTCCCCTCTGTGGTTCTTTGTCAGTTTTCCCCTTTATTTACTGCTTTTGCTGTGTTTATTCTGAAGCTGCAGTATTCACCTCTGTAATACTGTGACCGCTTCTTGTAGAAAAACTTGTTTCGCAATTAGGAAAATACTGCACTGGCATTATTATTGCTACTGTTGGTATTATTATTTTTTTTTCCAGAAGATGGGCCTACAGGTATGTGTCAGTAGGCCACTTCTTTCATTATTTGACTGTCTTAACCTCTATAAACTTTCACATTTCAAGCCTAGGAAGTGTCATAGATTGAGGTTTTATTTGTTTTTGATTTGTATCTAGTCTGATCTATTTCATTTTCTGTCCAGTCTTCCAGATGCATACTCTATTTCCTTTTTAAACTATGGTCTTCTTTGAATCAGTTAAATGTAATTTCATCACTCTGTATCCCTCTTCAGCTCTTTCACTTTACTGTTAATTATTTCCTTAGCTGCTTCACTAGACTTATGTTAGAAGTTAGTTCAGATGAATAGATTAACATTTCACAGAAAACGATAGACCTTACAGTTCTTTAATTACATGAAAGTCATTTGCTTAGGATTTGTGCACAGTGATAATGTATGTATGTGTGTGTCAGATACATGCGCATTCCTATGTATTCAAAAATAATAGTTCCCAAATACATGTACATGCACATATATAGCCAACAAGCTTGTTCTCCTCTATTCTGACCATGCCTTTGCCCTGCCTCTATACTTCTATCTCGTTCTTTTAAGGTAGTCTGGTGGCAGCGGGCTCTCTCAGCTTTGGGCTATCTAGAAACTTTTCTGCTGTGTTTAATCACTGTCTCTTCAAGATGTCTGACACTGAGAAGAATGTTTTTTTCTTTTTCTACTTCAATGATTCCAGTGTCCTGAGAGACATTGCATCTGTGGAAAAGTTACACCAGGGCTACCTTGGCTCCTTCCAATGCAATTTTCAATACATTTCATTAGAATGTTTGTATGCAGGTGTGCATGTGTGCACATAGGTACACATACTTGTATGTCATCTGTGTACGTGAGTGTCTGCTTCTCTGTGTGTCTGTCCATGTGCATTGTTTATATGCACTTGTGTGTACGTCTGGGCACACGCATGTCTTCACGTGTGCAAGTATGCTTCTGTGCATATCTGTTCATATGTATGTGTGCACATGCCTATGTGCTTTGTGCATGTGTGAGCATCTGTGTACATGCATATGTGTCTGTGTGTGTGTGTTCCTTGGTGTGGTTTTCAAAGTACTTCTTTAATTCCAGGCTAAAGTCTGATGTTTTTCAACAATTCTGAAAAATTATTGTTAATGATTCCTTCACATATTGGGTCACTGCATTATGCCTTGTCCATCAGGACTTGCTTGAGTGTCTCACTCCTTCACCGCAGGCAGATATTTCTTTCATCCTTTTCTCTACATTCCTTCTCCTCTTATAGCTTTATATTGAATATTTTCTAATAGTCTAAGCCATTTGTTCACTAGATGATCAATATATGTCAAGTGTAGTTGTGAATATTTTATAGCAATCGGCTTATTTACTCCTCACAGCAAAAGTATGGTGTACAAACTCTTATTATCCTCCTTTTATATGCAAAACAATCGAGAAGCAGAGAAGCCAGGGTCTTTCCTTGCTGTCTCAGTTTGTGATTAGCAGAACAAGGATTTGGTTTGGGGCAGTTTGGCTCCTGCCCCACATTTTTGCTCTGGCTTGGCTGCCTTCCAGGACCCATAAGACTGCCCAAGAGACTGGAGCCCCAGTATGTACTGGAAAGATGCAGATTTTCAAATATGGTCTTGGGCCCAGTGCAAAGTTTCCATGCATCAGTCTTTCTAGACCTGAAGATAACAAGCTGGTGGCTGGTAGCTCACACCTATAACCCTAGCTGTTCAGGAGGCTAAAATCTGAGGATGGAAGTTCAAAGCCAGCTCAGGCAAGAAGGTCTGTGAGACGATTCTCATCTCCCATTAACCACCAAAAGAGCTGGGAGTGGAACTGTGGCTCAAGTGGTGGAGTGCTAAGTCTGAACACAAAAGCTCAGGGACAGTGCCAAGATCCAGAGTTCGAGGCCTAGAACTGATGCACACACACACACACGCACGCACGCACGCATACACACACATGCACGCACACGATACTACCGCTCTATTTTCTGCTTTGTGGACAAAAATACAAGATGGAAATATCAACAACCCATGCTTACAGGCAGTTGTGTTTTCACGACGTGGAGTTTTCCCTGAGTTTATGTGCACAGAAAGGCTCCGAGCCAGACCCGGAGCTGCCCATTCCTGCACTGGAAGGAGACAGAGCTCAGCCAGGGCGGCTCAATGGTGCCCGCCATCCTCAGAGCCAGGGAGGGCACAGGGCAGAGCCCTGCGGTCTGAACAGACGATGGCACAGGGATGCGTGGGAGGGAAGGGCGCAGAAGGCAGCTTGGAGGCTCCAGGGGAAGCTGACCGGGGCCACCCAGGCTCAAGGTGGGGAAGGAAACCTGCAAGTGTGGCAGGAAGCTTCCGGGGATAAGCGCTGCACAGGCTGGGCGGGGGCTTCTCGGGAGAAGTTTCTGGAAGGTAGGAGCCAGGACAGGGGTTGAGGAGTCTGCGGCACACAGGTTGGATTTGAGCAAAGAGGAAAGATGGAATATTTTGGAGAGAGAGGTCAGAAGGGATGCAGTGAGAGCCAGCGATGGTGACCGTGGAGGGCCAAACGCCCTTCCTCTGGGACCAGCCTCTCCTCTCAACGCTTGCTTCTCGCCCTTTGTTCCTGGTGCACCGTGGAGCTGTGGGGTAGGTCTTATTCTTGTCATCCACTCTCCTCCAACTCCTTGGTGCCTTTTTCCTGTCACGTTCCAACACCCAATGTGCCTCCCACGCAGTCTCACAGCCCTCCACTCACCCCGATTCCACAGCCCTCCCTCCCTCCTGAGGACGGCTGTGACCTGTCAGGACAGCCGACCACCGCCCGCTGGCCCTCAGACCCTGCTGCCTCGAGAAGGAGCCTGGGCTGCCCCGATGCCCACCACTCGACTGCTAACTCTGCCTGAAGGGAGGGCCAGGGCTGAGCTTCACGGGCGCCTGGCATAGCTCTGCCCCCCCAGCCTTCCTCCCCTCCTACAGACCCGGTCATCCGCATCCTGTCGAGTCTCCTTGACTTGGCTCACTGACAACACCTTTTATCACACAGCTAAGTTCTTTCCTCTTGACCTTCAGCTTACCTTGGTGACTGATGATGAGATTTAGGGACCCACTGGGCCCAAAGTGTGTGTGTTGATGATCTCTGCTGTATCATCTTGTTTCTTCTGGCATTTACATGAGACCTCTCTCTCTCTCTCTCTCTCTCTCTCTCTCTCTCTCTCTCTCTCTCTCTCTCTCTCTCTCTCTCTCTCTCTTTCTCTCTCTCTCTCTCTCTCTCTTTCTCTCTTTCACACACACACATGCGCGCACACGCACACACACACAGTGTGTACTGTAATGTATTTGTATTCTTTGAGTAACATATACACTTTATGAAAAGACTGGACATTTCCCAGGGGTACAAACACTACACATGAAAAAATTAGCCGATGGAAAGATCCCAGCACTTGCCGCCTGTATCAGATTCTATCCCAGACAGAGTCTACCTCTGCAGTTAGAGCTATAAAGTGCAGGAAAATGCCATCTTTATGTGCAAAAGTACAGTGTACACAACGCTTTCCTAACACAAGTGCATACTTCCGTTCCTTGTTCGCTAGCTATTCCCACCCTTTCGGGTTCAAACGCCCCGATGGAATGCTTCACGTTCTGGTTCACTCTGAAGCCTGCGGATCCAAGCTCAGGTCGAGCTGTCCCTTCTGGACCGTGATGAGAGGAGGGGGCCTGTCCAGGAGACAAGGGGAGCCTGAGCGCTGAGAAGCTGCCGTGAGCGCGTCCCTGCTCAGTGTGGAGGCCAAGCCGAGCAGCAAGCCGTGCTTCCGAGCGCTGCTGTGGTCCGGGCTGATGCAGTGTGTGCTTATTCTCAGCTGAAGCAGCCATTCCGGCGGCAGTGGCCAAGCTCAGGGCCCCAGTGTGCCTCAGGCCCCGTGACCACTGAGAAGGGTCCACTGTCCCGCGGTCCCGGGGACACCTGCACAGCATGCACAGGTTCTGTACCAGGCCGGCTGCCAGGGACAGCAGCGGTGGAGTTTACCCACACCACTCTGAACAAAGAGGAGACAAAGCCGAGACAGAAATAGGACTTCCCCCCACTTTTTAAGGAGTCTCTGTGAGTGAGTCTGAAGAAGGCAAAGAAGAAGTTAAAAGCCTCCCCACCCCGTTTCTGCAGCAATTATTTTATCTGTGAAAACACAAACCCCTTGGAAAATTGCATTATGTAAAATGGAACTTCTCCAGGCACTTTCCCTGCTCATAATCACAGAGAATGCGTGGAGCTGGCTGCGAGGGCTCCAGCCAGTGTCGGCGCCCCTTCAAATCAAAGCACATGAATATAAAATGACCCCAGACAGAGCTCCACACATGCCTGGAATTGCATAGAATTCTAGGCTCTGCCGTGTAAACCCTTACGCGCAAAAGCCTGGCAAAATGACGGAATCATTGAAACTAAAATCAGGGGGCCCTAAGTGAACCTTTTTCAAGTCATGGGACTTGAACTCAGCCTGGGCGCTGTCCCTGAGCTCTTCAGCTTAAGGCTACCACCCTACCCTTGAGCCAAGCCCCGCTTCCCATTTTCTAGAGGTTAACTGAGGTAAGAGTCTCAGGTCCTTTTATCCCCAGGCTGTCTTTGAACCTTGATCCCCAGATCGCAGCCTCTTGAGTAGCTAGGATGTGGCGTGAGCCACTGTGCCCGGCTCCCTAAATGACTCTTCATTGTGACAAGTGGACACGGTTAAGTTGGTTAACTTAACTTTGTTCAGCAAGGTTTTTGTTTTTGTTTTCATTTTTAATATTGGAAGTTCCAGAAGGCATTGTGTGCAGAGGGCATTGTAATCATAGAATCAACCAACTAATTTATTGAAATACTATTGAATCTATCAAACAACTTTGTGGACATGGCATTTGCAGTGGGAGATCCCTACCAACCCTCCTCGAAACCACTGGCTGTGATTCTAAAGCTGTGGTCAACTCCCCAGCTTCCGTGGCTGTGGTCTACTCCCAGCTTCCGTGGCTGTGATCTACTCCCAGCTTCCGTGGCTGTGGTCTACTCCCAGCTTCCGTGGCTGTGGTCTACTCCCAGCTTCAGTGGCTGTGATCTACTCCCAGCTTCAGTGGCTGTGGTCTACTCCCAGCTTCAGTGGCTGTGATCTACTCCCCAGCTTCCGTGGCTGTGGTCTACTCCCAGCTTCCGTGGCTGTGATCTACTCCCAGCTTCATGGCTGTGATCTACTCCCACCTTCCATGGCTGTGATCTACTCCCCAGCTTCCATGGCTGTGATCTACTCCCAGCTTCAGTGGCTGTGATCTACTCCCAGCTTCAGTGGCTGTGGTCTACTCCCAGCTTCTGTGGCTGTGGTCTACTCCCAGCTTCCGTGGCTGTGATCTACTCCCCAGCTTCATGGCTGTGATCTACTCCCCAGCTTCATGGCTGTGATCTACTCCCCAGCTTCCGTGGCTGTGATCTACTTCCAGCTTCCATGGCTGTGATCTACTCCCCAGCCTCCATGGCTGTGGTCTACTTCCCAGCCTCCGTGGCTGTGGTCTACTCCCAGCTTCCGTGGCTGTGATCTACTCCCCAGCCTCCGTGGCTGTGGTCTACTTCCCAGCCTCCGTGGCTGTGGTCTACTCCCAGCTTCCGTGGCTGTGATCTACTCCCCAGCCTCCGTGGCTGTGGTCTACTTCCCAGCCTCCGTGGCTGTGGTCTACTCCCAGCTTCCGTGGCTGTGATCTACTCCCCAGCTTCCGTGGCTGTGGTCTACTCCCAGCTTCCGTGGCTGTGATCTACTCCCAGCTTCCGTGGCTGTGATCTACACCCCAGCTTCCGTGGCTGTGATCTACACCCCAGCTTCCGTGGCTGTGATCTACTCCCAGCTTCCATGGCTGTGATCTACTCCCCAGCTTCTGCCTCGAGGACTCCACATGCTGTGCTGGCTCAGTCCTGGTGTCAGTGTGGCCAGGCCCGTCTGGGAAAACCCCAGCCTAGCAGGGCCATGCGGGCCGGATTGGGTGACAAACTAAATGATACAGGAAGAAGCAGTGTCCTCTGCAGGTGTGGGCACATCCCCTTCAGTCAGTACAAGGTTTCAGAACAAAGACCAGGATTGGTGAAGAGAAAGCACCTAGAAGGTCTAGGCAGGTAGACAGATCCATGAGAGAGAAAAGGAGAGAGATGCCACGATTACTAAGTGGGAGAGAAGTTTCTGGAGAGGCGCCTGTAGTTCCGGCCTGTGGCAGGGGGCCGAGCAGGGTGAGGACTCCTGGGAATGAGGCTGTGCCCCAGGATGGGCATACACCAGGACACAGAGGGGAGACTCAGGCTGATCCCTGCAGGACGGGTCAGACACGGGCGCTGGTCCTGAGTAGAACAGACCCGCCCGGATGCCACGCTGCCATGCGTGTGCTGGCGGCCCGGAGGAGGTCCAACGTCCCTCACTCAGTTCCACACAGGGCCCGTGGTGGAGATAGTCCTCAGAGGTATCTGACCACCTCAAGGATGCGATACAGGTTCCACGAGCATGCAGGGCCATCGCTTGTCTTGAGATCTCGGGGTGAGCAATGAACGCCCTATGTTCTAGAAGATGCCGGAGGCCTGCCGGCGGAAGTGCACAGGCAGATTCCTGTCCTGGAAGCCGCGTTCCTTGTCCTAGAGGACGTCCTAGGGACAACCGGCTCCGGGCCACTGGCCGCTGTTGCCTTCTGGGTAGAGAGAAGAAAGCCTGGCTCAGAAGGCCCCTTCCCCACAGGCACAGGTGCCCTGAACCCCCAAGCCCTTCCCAACTCAGGAACCACATCACATCTGCATCGCTACCAAGCGCTGTGCACAGGTCAGATGGCTGTGTGTGCAAGCATGTGAGTGTGAGCATGTGCACGTGTGTGTGTGCGTATGAGTGTGTGATCTGAGTGCAAGTCAGTGTGTGTGTGTGTGTGTGTGTGTGTGTGTGTGTGTCCTGAGAGAAGTTGGTTCTTGGGATTTATGGCTCCCAGATATAAATGCTACTACAGAAGACTTTTAACTACACATAAATCACAATTAATGGGAGTGGAGAAAAGCAAAGAAAATTTACTTGGGTTAGGAAATAAACCATTTGCAATAAGTAAACCACCAGATTATTAAACCTAGAAGGAGAGAGGAAGCAGGAAAGAGGAGGAGGAAGGAGGCGAGAGGGAGGAGGAGGGAAGAGAAGGGAGATGAAGGAAGGAGATGGAGGAAGGAGGAACAAAGGAAAGAGAGAAGAGAAGCTACATTTCTCCATGCACACGGGATATAGATTGGATTGTGACTGTGGAAATAAATAAAGGCCTGGGAGATTTCCCACCCCCTCAGCTCTGCTGGGACAGCGCCCCTCCCTGCGTGTGCTGGGGAGCCAGGAACGCACTGCAGGGTGTGTTCCAGGAGCGGAGGGGAGCTGTGGGCTTCTCTGGGGGTGAGTGGAGCTGCTGCTCCCTGAGGCCGCACCACCAAACCATTCATGCTCCGGCCTTGGGCGGGGGGGTCTCGAGTATGGCAAGGATTCTCAGGGCAGAGCCTCTGTGAGGACCCCCTGTCCCCAGTAGCCACCTGGAGGGGCTCAGAGCTCCCTGCCTCCACCCAATGCCACCTCCCAGCCCTCCAGGCCCTGGGAAGGGGGGACAGGGCCTTCTGTGCGTGTGTGTGCGTGCGTGTGCGTGTGTGTGTGCGTGTGCGTGTGTGTGTGTGTGTGTGCGCCCCCTCATGTCTTCGCTGTAGAGTCTGAGTCTTCCTCTAGCTTCAGCCATCCACTGGGAGATCCCACTGGACCTCCCAGAAGGGGCAAGGGCAGCTGGGCCACAGCTGCTGCTGGCAGGTGTTTGAGACTCTTCCCCTTTAAGCCAGGATAAACAACCCCACCCCTGAGCAAGTGAAAGAGATCAAATGAGCATGAGGAGATGAGGAGGGTTCAATCTAATCTCACCTGGGGCTAACTTGGTGGTGCATCTTTGTCAGGTCCACTGGTGGTGGAGATAGCATCTGAATCTCAGGGAACCATAGCTGGGGACCAGTGACAAGCCTTGCCCAAGGGTTTACACGATGGCGAAACCTTTGATTTACTGAAAAGGATCAGGAAAATAACTCGCTGTGTTCTGAGGCAGTCTTTCAAGGGGAAAAATAGACTATTTCTGAATAACAATTGTTCTTCTCACTGGGTACATTTAAAAATATTCTTAGAGCTGGGAACGGAACAATACCACCGGGCGCTTTCGGCAGAGGTGGGCTGGGAGAGGGGCAGGTTTGCCCTTCTTCTGCCCTGTGGCATCTGCTCCTGGAAACCCAGAGCTTACCCTGCCGTGCTGCTGCCCAAAGGCCCCGGGTGAGTGCTGAGTTCAAGGCTCTGGGACTTGGCAGGGAGAGCTGGAGAGCATGTACCTTTCTGTCCCTAGTCCTAAAGTGGGACATGTCCCTCCCCCAATGGCAACTGGGAACAAAGTGTGTCTTGTGCCACATCTTGTGCTCACAGGTGCCAGCCCTCCTCAAAGAATGGCTGGGAACCATTCCAACACCCCACTGCCCTTGAGCCACTGCGGGGCTGAGGGCTCCGGAAGATGCCCCAGCTAAACCGTGAAAGATGGAGGCTCCCTGGGGATCCTGTGTGTCTGCTGTGCTGACCTGGGAGGAGATGGGGACCTTAGCAAAGCCACTGACCTCAGAGGACACAAGGAGAGCAAAGCTCTGACCACAGCAAAGGTGTCTGAGGCTCAGGCATGAGGACCTTAATAAGATGCCTTGTCTGTGCAGGTGCTTCAGGAGAGTGCATGTGTGAGTGTGCGCGCACACGCACACACACACACACACACACACACACACACACACACACTCAGTATTCGTGAGCGTCCTTTGCTACCTCAAGAGCTTGTGATGTCTACTTCAGGAGAAGACCGCGAGGCTCCCAGGTCTGGAGCCTTCAGTCCAGGCTGGGCCTGTGGATGTGCACGGCAGAAGGAAAGATGGACAAGGAGGCGGGCGGGCCCCACACCTGCCTCAAGGGCAGGATCCCAGTTTCTCAAAGACCTCTTCTGAGCACTGCCACCCGAGCATCCAGCCCTGGGCTCAGGGCCCTTGGAGAGCCATGCACGCTGCAGAGCAGAGCCGAGCGCCAGGCACAATGACGCCACTATGCTGTGACTTTGGAGGCCACACCCTGGGTTTCCATCTTGGCTGCTTTCCCTGAGATGTCCTCTCTTCCCCTGAGGTGCCTGGACGCCCTGGCCAGCTCAGCCCTCCTCACTGAGGCCCGAGGGAAAAGACAGACTCTCGCATGCAGATATGTGGACCCAGGGCCTGGTAGCAAATGGTCCAGAATGATGACTTCTCCTCTTCTCTCTCTGGGAGCTGAGTTGGTCCTGACACAGCCCAGACCCACCCATGTCTAAACACCCTGCCCGCAGCCCGGGCTCAGGCACAAGGCCTGGCCGCCTCGCCAGCTCTGTCCACGCTTCCTCCACCCCCCACCTTTCCCCTCACTGTCTGAACAAGATAATTCCATTTTCACCCTTCCATTTTTCCTTTCCTAAACGCGATGTAAGTGTGACTCATGCCCGTGATGAATTGAGCTTACATTGCTCAGAGGTTTACCCCTTGGTTCCTCCCGATTCACCCCAAATGGTCCCCGCTCGGCAGGGAAAGTGATTCACCTGGCTGTGCACGCTGGGCTCTGCCTGGCTGCGCTGGTGACGCCTGCAGGAGGGCCAGGACCGCACTTCCCTGTCCTGAGTGGGAGATGGACCAAGCAAATTTCTGTGAAATCGCTCTTATTCTGAGAGGAAACCAGAACCTATTTAAAGCAAATCGCAAGTGATTGGAGTCGCCGGGAGGAGCTGGTTATCTTTAATCCTGTCCCTTTATTAATGGGCTCTCTACCGTCCCTGCTCAGCAAAAACAGGCCAACACATTGCTCATTTTGTTCTCCGTAAAGGCATTAAGCAGGGTGATTTAGGGTGAGAACTCTTTCCACAGAGTATAAATGGGATATTACTTTTCCTTTGGCTCCACAACAGAGTAGCCGGTGGAATCTTTTTCTGTCAACCCTTCCCAGACTCTCCTGGCTGTGACTCCTGGCTTTAGGGCCCTGGAGAGTGGCTGGCAGGCAAGCAGGGTGGCACCTCCAGCAGTGGGGATGAGGGGTTCAGAGAACACAGTCCCCCAGCTGGACCCTCCCCGGGCTGTTTTGTCCCAGGCAGGACCACAGGCAAACCTGGGTTCAAGGATTAAAACTGTCTTTGTTGACAGGATAGGGACAAATCACACCACACCCCATCTATGTGTGCAGACAAGCACTCTGCCTGAGGATGCTAACAGGCCAGTCCATCTCCCTATCACTGTCCACGTGAAGTCTGAGCAACACAACGGGGACGTCCCCCAGCCGCAGTCCTCCGTCACCTGCCCCTGGCCAGCTTCCCTGGACGCCTGGATGGCCGGCGGAGAAACTCCTTCCCCTCTCTCCAGAGAGCTATGGACGGCACGGAGGCGAGGGCACAGGCGAGGGCAGGGACAGCGGTGAACGGGAGGGAGTCTGAGACTCTACTCAGAACACGTCACGTGATCACGAGTCTTCCACGGAATCACACTGGAGGAGCCAGGCCGAGCCAGGGCGGCTGGCAGCCACTGCCTGGGGCGGGACGGACACAGCTGCCGTCCACAAACAGGCCTCTGTCCCGTCCCGGAGCACCTGAGACTGGACGGCCGTGCCCAGCCCCTCTCACCTCCCCTGAGGGTCGGCAGTGAGGGGAAGGCACCGGGGCACGGGTGGCATTCGCTGCATCACGGAAGGGAGCCAACCCACGGCTCCTCCCTCAAGAGGAGAGGAGGACACGGCTCCACCCTCAAGAGGAGAGGAGGACACGGCTCCACCCTCGGCCCTGCAGCCGGCTGGCCGGGCAGCTCTTGGTGCCCAGGCTGCCCGGGCATCTGCACAGGGGGTGGAGGAGCAGGCACTCGTGAAGCAGCCTCTCCAGAAGGAGCAGGCCGAGGTGAGCATTCCACAGTGCAGGGCTCCCCGGTGCAGACGCCTTTCCACACCCGCTCCAGAAGTAGGGTGGACAGCAGAGCGGAGCAGAGGGGGCTGCCGGGACTGGACGTGGGGACAGAGGGGGCTTCTTGTGGGATGCGCTGTGCGCTTGCACTGGCGCCTCCACATCGGGGAGGGTTGGAGGGCATTCCTCCTCTACAGGCCAGCCGGGGCCTGGGGGAACAGGGTCTGGGGGGACGGGGGAGGAGCGGGCAGGCCAGGGCATGAGGGGCCTCGGGGGGGGGGGGAGAGACGGGGCAGGAGCGGCAGGGGCTTCGTTCGGGGCAGCTCTCCCACCCCAGGAAGCCGGGGAGCCTGGGACCTGAGCGCTGGCACTGATGTGCCAGGTAAACATCTGCCGTGACTAAGCCATTAGGACTGCACCCCATTTCCCTGCCTGCCACGGCCTTGCTCTTCAGGGCTCCTCACTTCAGGAAAAGGCTCCAGAGCCATGTGGGTGGGCCGGGCGCCTCAGCCGGGACCCAGCCGCTGCCTCTTCTCACCCAAGGAAGTCTTTCAAATCTGCAGAATTTACTTCTGCCCTCATTAGCTCAGTCTTCCACGTGTCTCCTTCTTATTGCCTCTTGGCATCTAGATTCTGTGATGGTTCTAGAAAACATTGTCTTTATAAGCCGAATGCTTACAATAAACTCCCTATTTTCTTCTAATACCTCATGCTTTGTTTTAATATTTAGCACTTAATGTTTGATGTCACCTGTTGTTTATAATATTATCTCTCCTTATACGGCTGGATGTTTGTTCCTCTGACATTGATTTAACAGACTAACGTTTCTCTGTGAATTTGGAATGCTTCCTTCGTAACCTTACCATAAACCAAAATCTGATATTTACATGAATGTGTTCCTCTCACCTTATTCATCCGATTAATTATTTTTACAGCACCAACAGCACGGGGACTTAATCACTTCAGCCCTGCACAGCAACGCTGCAGCTTACAGGAGTTGTTTTTCTTGTTTTGCTTTTACAAAGCTAAACTAAGAAAATAAAAGCACAGGATTTTGGACGTTCTTCTCCTGCGCATTTTCTCCCATGGAAACTTTAAAAATCAGTTACCAAATGCCATGCACATTTTATTTGAAAAGGGATGTGCAGGTCTTTGGAGATGCTGCACGTTACTTTGTGGGCAGTTTGACTGCCTGAATATCAGTGATTAAGAAAGTCCACTAAATAGGGTCCTAAGAGCATCCTAGAGGGTGAATCTGAGAGGGGCTGGGAATGAGGTGAAGACAGCGAGTTGTGGAGAACATTTGAAACAGAGGAGTGGGCCGGAAAGGTGCTAGCATGGGTCTGTGCTAAAGAGTGGTGTCCCTGAATGTGTCTGCTGAGCTGGCTACAGCCTGTGACAAGATCCTGCGTCATCACAAGTCCACTGTAAAAATACTTGGTTTTCTTGTTGTTGGGATCCTTTGAAGACATGCCTGCCAAGTTTACAGCCCACACCTAACATCCAGCACCCCAGAGGCTGAGACGGGAAGGTTTCGTGTTCTACACCAGACTGGGCTCTGTATCAAGACACTGTCTTTAAAACGAACCGACACAAAGGAGACATTTTATTTTATCATTTTATCACTGTAGTTTCTTCAAATAGCGAGATGTGAGGTAAAACAGAAGTAAGGAACCTGGCTCAAGGCCTTTTCAGGGCTCATAGGGGCAGGGAAGGAGGCGGGGCGGGGACTGGATATGCTTAAGTGCAGTCGAAATCTGGAGAACGTTCCAGAGAAATGTCCAGAGAAGACCATGAGGGCATTGCAGTTGGGGTGATCTGTGGTTGGAGAAGACTCCATGAACTGAGGCTGAGTGGAGCAGAGAACCTCCTGACTACAGGGACATTAAAAGGACACACAGTAGGGCTACACCCTGACGAGCCCACAGTGCCTGGAAAACATCATCTTCATGTCACAGGCTCTCAGCCAGGGCTGGCCCAGCGCTGCCGTGAGCGCTGGCTCCTCTCCTCACGGCCGGGCTTCCTGGGAACTGTGGCCAGTGGCCACTGGCCAACACGGAAAGAGAGGCCTCAATCACACGACAGCAGTCACCGTTCAGAGTGAGGGTTCTGCCCCACCGGGATGAGAGGTCCTCACGAGCAGCCCTGTCAACAGTAGAGCTGTGTACATTTCTAGGGAGGCAGGAGACATATCCGGGTCTGACCTGAATGCAGAGGAGAGAGCTCTCCACCTCCCTTTATCATCCCACCCCCGCCATGACAAAGCCCAGGTCCCCGCTGCTGCCGGAAGTTCATGGCCATCTGGTCTTTTCTCTCCTCCTCCCTGTGTTCCTCCAGGGACCCGGTCCTGGGAGGACGCCTGACCATCTTCCAGCTCAGACCATCTGCGACGCTCCTCCAACCAGCGCCCCTCCACCAGCTGCCCACGTGCAGAATCGACGCCTCTCAGAAGGGACCCCGGCCCCTCACCTCACTTGGTCTTCCCTGGATTTTCAGTAAGCGGATACAGTGGATACACTCCACTGAGAAAGATGCATGCTGGCAGGGTTTCCTTTGTCTTATCTTGCTGTCACTCGGTGTCTCAAAGAAGTCCTGGCACACAATCACAGTGGGTAAACATCTAGACAGGGAATGAGGGAGGGAGGCAAAGAAGAAGGAGGGAGGCAAAGAAGCAAGGAAGGGAGGGCAAGAATGAGACACATCGGAGAAGCTCGGGTTGATATAAAATAGGCCCATATGTGTATGTACATGCATGTGTAGACGAGAGGGAAAGAGAATATCAGAAAAATTTTAAATGTGGGTCTTTCCGTTTCCTTTGTGAGTACTTTTACGTAGGTCAATAAAGGCTGGCTATACCCCTGTTTCCTTTTTAATTAAACAAACATCTTCAGCAAAGCACTGGTTCATTGCCTTATTACATATTACTACTTTTCTTGTCTTACTGCATTGGACAGGACATCCAGAAAAGCGTGAGTAACATCATTATGTACTGCAAATCCACCAGTTCCCAGTAAGAAGATGGCCACGTGATGGGGGACGTGAGTGTTGCCATGACCTCTCTCTGATTCATAAGGAACAGGGAAATCACAGCGTCCAATCAGCCTCTGTTGCTGCAGAACCCGACTGCAGTGGAGAACAGGGATTTCCGATTCTCTAGAAAGCAAATCCCACAGATAACCAAGTGCGGCTCTAACACAGGAAAACGCACAAGACGCCACACGAAGAGCGAAAGGAGGAGAAACAGAAGGAAGAGATGGCGAGGCAGAGCGAGAAGTCAGAGAGGGCAGACCAAGAGGTAGAGAAAGGAGAAGCAGACGAGGACACGGGTGGACATACAGGCTGTCTTTCTGAGCTCCAGACCCCAGAATGGGGGTAGACCAAGCCTGGTGCCTGCGAGGGCAGCAGGGGCGAGGAGAGAGTCGCTGGGTTAGACCATGACTTGGCCACAGTTATGTGGGAGAGGAAGAAAGAAGTCTCCTGCAGCCCCCTGCTTGGAGAGCTTTGTCCTCGACGGGGGAATTCTCAGGCCAAAGAGTCCCCAGCTTGCAGTGTGGCTGAATCATCACTGCCGCCCAGCTGGGCCGTCCTCAGGAGAGGCCCACGGAGAGGCACTGGCTTGCCACCACGGCTCCCCAGAGGGTCGGCTCCCGAATCCCTGAGTCTATCGTGAAGCTCAGCAGGAGACCTGAGGGGCCCATTTTCGAGGTTGCCAAGGAGAAGATGAGGAGCAAGAAGCAGTGATAATGAGCTGGTGAGGCGTAAGAGCAGCAGCCATCGCAGGGCTGTGTTTTGAGTTCAATACGAATTCTGCGACTGACACTAAGCACAAGCTTCCACGGGAACGTCCACCATCCTGTCCTCTGAGGGCGAACGGTGGGCAGATTCCCAGCTCCCGATCGGGCGAGGGAACCCCAGGCAGCAGGCAGAGCCTCCTGACAGCTTTCCACCCACAGGCAGGAGGACATGAGCGGGGAGCACAGGTCCTGCAGAGCAGGAAATTGGCCTGGGTGACTTCCAGACGCTGGCACGGCTTCCGGCTGAGAATCTGCAGACTCCTCCCCGTGCTGGACAGAAAGTAAGGTGCAGCTCCCTGGGCTCCTTCCACAGGCTCAGGAGTTGAGGGCGTCAGGGCTGAAATGCCGGGCCGGGGAAGCCTGGAGAACGGCGTGCGGGAAGCAGTGCCAGCAGTCAGCATGGAGAAACGCAGTGCAGACGCTGAAGACAATCACGTCCTCCGGCTTTATTTCGAAGTGTTCAAAGCACTGAGATTTTTTTTTTTTGGCCAGTCCTGCGCCTTAAACTCAGGCCCTGAGTGCTGCCGTGAGCTTCTTCCTCTCAAGGCCAGCACATTACCGGTTGTACCACCTACCAATTCTTGCTTTTTCTGAGCAGTTTATTGGACATCAACATCTCACGGACTTTCCCCTGCTGGCTTTGAACTGTAATCCTCAGACCTCAGCGTCCTAAAGTAGCTAGGATTACAGGCGCGATCCACCAGCACCCGGCTAGTGCTGAGATTTTTATTGGCAGCAGGGTCAATAAAAACCATAGTTTTACAAGAAACTGAAAGGAGCACTGAGAAAAAGGCAGATTTTCTATGAGGATTTCTAACTGGATATCCATGCTTATCCATGCTTCCTTAAAAAAAAAATGAGAGGAAGCTGGGCGTGGTGGCTCACACCTGCAATCCTAGCTACTCAGGAGGCTGAGGTCTGAGAATCACGGTTCAAAGCCAGCCCGGGTATTAACGTCTGTGAGACTTGTCTCTAATTAACCACCAGAAAACCAGAAGTGGTGCTGTGGCTTAAGAGGTAGGGTGGTAGCCTTGAGCTGAAGAGCCCAGGAACGACACCCAGGACCAGAGTTCAAGCCCTATGACCAACAGAAAAAAACAAAGGGACGAACACTGTATATAATCCACACAAGGACCTATGGCTTCCCCTTGGTAGGTAAGTATGGGTGCACACGTGCCTGTTAAGGCATGGTGGTGTTTGGGGTCTTAGATCACTCCCTCCCAGGCCCTGCCCGTGGCTTCCCAACTCCATGCAATCCCTGCTGAAGGGTCCCACACCTCACGGGTTTTGCTCATTTCAAGTCTCTACTTCCATGTATTCACAGAGTAAGTTCTCTTTGGAGTCTGGCTTCTTTCACTCACTATAATGTATCAGGAGCCTACCATGTACTCCCACATACCAGAAGTCTATTTTTCTTCTTCTGAGCAGTCTGCTGTTAGGTGAATTAATATCCTATACGATGCAGAATTCCCTTGCAAGTGATAGATATTTAGGTTGTTCATAATTTGAGTCTACTTAAAACAAATCTAGCATAGCACTTACCAGCAAGTTGTCTGAGATAGTAAATTTCTATCCTTCTTGAAGCAGGACTTACCAAACTGGAGGGTAAATATACATTCCCACGTCTAGAAGCTGACAAACCCCATTCCTGTGGGGACAGGAATCTAGCTACATCCCAATCAACAGTTTATGCTGGTAATCTCTAAACTGGTACTTCAACTGGGTATGAAATGGTGTTTCGTGGTGGGTTGAAACTGTGTCTCCTTAATTATTGAAGTGGCAAACCCCTTTCATGTGCCTCTCTGCCATTTATCATCTGAAAAGTAGCTATGCAAGTCGTAAGTCATATATCACGTTTCCTGCAATCACTTGACCCATTCTAACTCATCTATGGCTATCCTCAGAAACACTCTAAAGGAAGTCATTTGTCTTGAGACAAAGCTTTGCCTTGCATTGCCATATTGAATTGCCAATATTTTCTCCCGCTCAGTGGCTCACCTTTTCATTTTCTTAATGGTATCTTTTGATGAGAAGAAGCTTTTTAATTTTGAAGAAGCCAAAATTAACAATTTATTTTCTTTTGTGTTTATTGTTATTCATATCATACATGAAACCTTTTTCTACTCCAAAATGACAATTCATTTCTTGGATTTTCTTCTAAAAGTTTCACAGTTATAGATTTTTTTTTAATGTAGGACTGTAATCTCAACTAATTCTTATGAAGATTGTGAAATAGGCATTTAGATTTTATATAAACAGTCAAATGTAATAGAATTTCTTGGAGTAATTTTTTTTTAATTCATCAGTTGACTTTACCCGTCTGAGCTAGAGGTTATGGCCTCCTCACAGGAAGCCAGGTAGATTCTGTTGTCGTCCACTGGTTTCTGCATCTAAGCATCTGACACCACACACTGCCCTAGACTGGTGACTTTATAGCAAGCATTAATATTAACAGTAGGTCCTTAAACTTGCTTTGCTTTATATGCTTTAAATACTGCATGGTGAGAAAAAGTTTATCTTCAACTTACTTAATACCATTAACTGACAAAGGTTAGATTTTGAGTAGATATTACAGTTATAATTGTTTGGGGGGATTATTTGACATGTCAGTAAGGAGTCTATCAATCTAGGTACATATATCTCCATTTATTATTAGCTCTTCACTGAAATCATTAGTCATACTTACAATTTGCAAATTAAAAAAATGTTACAATCAACGTTTGTGAGGTAACCTTAAGCATCGTGTTTTTGTTCATAAAGTTTTAAATATTTTCCAGTTGCTGTTATTTTAGGAAATTTGTATTTTATATTCACTTTTTCCCCATGTGGCTATGCTAAATTTACTTAATGATCTATTTATTTGTTGTTATTTTCAATAGACCCAGAGTTTTCTTTGTAAGAAATTACAACATTTACGAGCATGGACAGTGTTATGCTTTCTTTCCAGTATTTTTCTTGTTGTCTCATGCTATCAGAGAGTTCCAGTGCAATGTTACACAGAAGTGGTCATGGCAGACTCCAGCCGTTTCCTTGTCTCTGATCACAGGGTTTCATGGTGACCCTGTGGGCTGGTCTCTCACAAATGTCCTTTTCTGCTCATGTAGCAAATTATACCAACTGATAATTGATTTTAGATCGTGGCATTCCTAGGATTTAGTAGTGCATATTATATTCTTGCCTATTATTATACTCTACTTGCTGTTTGGTTTAGGGTTTTTATATCTATATTTTCTCTACTAATTTGAAACACAATGTTTTGGAGCGGTAGTGCTGCTTACTTTAATGTTAACCACTTAAACTACCAGGAACTACAGTTTGTATTGTAAAACTATTTAAAACTGTATTAAACTGGTATTGTAAAACTGTAGATTAAAGTGTACTAATATGGCCAGGTATCAGGGCTCACGGCTGTAAAATCCCATCCCCAGAGGAGGCTGAGGTCAGAGGATTTCAGCTCAAAGCCAGTCCCAGCAGAAGACTCCAGGAGACTTTTTTCCAACTAGCTAGCCAAAAGCAGACAATAGAGCTATGATTCAAGCGGCAGAGTGCTAGCGTTGAGCCAAAATGCTCAGAAATAATATCCACGTCCCTAGTCCAAGACAGTTCCAGGACTACTACATACAAATTAATCAGTCTATCTATCAATCGATCGATCGATCGATGGATCTAGATTATCAGATTTTCTATTTCTTTGTGTTCTGGTAAATTATATTTATTTCAAGCAGTTTGTCCAGGATACTCACATTGAAAAACTTACTAGGCTAACATTTGTCATACTAGGTCACTTCTTATCCATTTTGTGTCTACAAATCCAGGACTAACATCTTTTCTTTCATGCCGATATTGGCCAATTTCCCTCTTTCCTCAGTGTGTGTGTGTGTGTGTGTGTGTGTGTGTGTGTGTGTGTGTGTGTGTGTGTGTGTGTGTGTGTGCTCTTTACTACCTGTCCTGACAAGGTTTTAGAAAATGTTGTTAGTTTTTCACAGGACTCTTTTCACTTCATTAAGTTCTTAATTGCCGGTTTTCTATTTCATTTAATTCTGCTCTAACCTTTATTATTTTTATTATTCTGCTTTCTTTGGGATTAATTTTCTCTTCTTTTTTCACCTCCTAAGGTAGCTCATTAACTTTAAAACTTTCTTCCCTCCTAATTATGTCTTTAAATTTATAAATTTCTTCCTAAGCGTGGTTTAAACCTCAGCTCATGATGCATGGGTTTCATGTCCATTCATTTCAAGATATTTCCTAGCTTTCATTGAGATTTCTTCTCAAAGTCCTGGGTTGTTTATAAGTATAGAGCCAAAATTCCAGCTACTTGGATGCTTCCTTATTTGTGTCTAATTTAATTGGGGTGTATTTATTATATTTTATCGTAATAAAATCTCCTTTAGCGTCCCTTCTCCTCTGGGATATTTCATTGTGCATGGGGAGGGGGGTGCAGCTTTGATTCTTCACCGACAGCTTTAATAAGTTCATGTACTCCGTTTTCCATTCTCCATGCACACTGGAAATGTTCCATGTGTAATTCTTGAAAACCAAGTTGTATAGATGCCCTTCAGACCAGACTTGATAGATGGGTTTTTACATCCACTGTCACCTTAACCTCTCTGTCTTCGTGTTCCGTTGCAATGAAAGATGAGTGTTCTTATTTCCAGAAGTCATTGTGAATATATTTGTCTCTAATTTTGTCTATTTAATTCATAGACAATTTGATACAATTATAGGAAATGCTAAAAACATCAAAACCCAACAGAGAAAATGTTGGAGAAAATGGATTTTATATTGTTTTGTGTCCTATGGCAAAGCTAGATTTACCTAATTTAATCTTAAGCAGGGTCACAAGGCACAATTTTCATGAACAATTCTATTTCTGTGTGTGAGCAATGAGAACAAAACTAACTGAGAACAAAACTAAGAAAGCAATTCCTCTTGAAATATCATCAAAAATAATAAAATACTTAGGAACACATTTGATGAAACGTGCTAAAATCGTGCACTGAAAATATACAGTGCTGCGGAGACAACAATCTAAATAAACCAAGACTTTCCAGCCTCCTTCCACTTCTCCAGCCTCATGCACGGAGGCTGACACTGGCGGCCGAGTCTGCCTGGGACTGACTCCAGACCTGTGCCCGCCCCCGAAACACCACCAGCTGTGCTCTATTTCCTGACAGGCTCACCGCGATATGGAAGCGCAAAACTCAGAGCAGCCCGGGATGTCTGAGAAGCAACACAACCAGGTCAGGGGATGTGCGCTGTCCAAGGTCACATCAGAAACATGTAGTGCAGGACAGACAGACAGACAGATCTGTGAGACAGAGGGGAACTACAACACCAAGAGTCAGCTGATCTAAACATGGTGCCCACACAACTGTACAGAGGAGGCGCAGAAGGCCTCTCCTTAGGGTTAGGGTCAGGGTTAGGACTAGGGTTAGCGTTAGGGTTAGGGTTAGAGTGAGGGTGAAGTAGTGGATAAGGTTTTGGGTTAGGGTAGGGTTAGGGTTTTAAGGTTAGAATTAGGGTTAGGGATAGGGTTAGAGTTGTAGGGTTAGGGTTAGGTTAGGGTTAGGTTTAGGGTTAGGGTTAGGATTAGGGTTAGGGTTAGGGTTAGGGTTAGGGTTAGGATTAGGGTTAGGGTTAGGGTTAGGGTTAGGGTTAGGGTTAGGGATAGGGTTAGGGTTAGGATTAGGGTTAGGATTAGGGTTAGGGTTAGGGTTAGGGTTAGGATTAGGGTTAGGGTTAGGATTAGGGTTAGGATTAGGGTTAGGGTTAGGGTTAGGGTTAGGGTTAGGGTTAGGATTAGGGTTAGGGTTAGGGTTAGGTTTAGGGTTAGGGTTAGGATTAGGGTTAGGGTTAGGGTTAGGGTTAGGGTTAGGGTTAGGGTTAGGGATAGGGTTAGGGTTAGGATTAGGGTTAGGATTAGGGTTAGGGTTAGGGTTAGGGTTAGGATTAGGGTTAGGATTATGGTTATGTGCGCGTGTACGCATGTGTGTACTTGCATGTGAGAAGGGCTTATGTACCCAGACTCTGAGAAGAGCCGGGACGGATGGCGAGCCCCTGTATCCCAGTTTCTCTGGAGGGGGAGGTGGGGGGCCTGGGGCTGGAGTAGTCCATGGTGGAGGGCCTGCCTCCCAGCACAAGGCCTCAGCTGCCTCAACCACCACGGGTGCCCTCGCAGAAACAGATTCTTCAGGACTCAGAAATAAGAAGCCAAAGCCACCTCACCTCAATGTCCACGTGGGTAGAGAGCCACATGGGGGTTTTAAGCTCCTAGAAGGGAGAAGGGCAGAGAGGCACAGGCACCGCAGAAATCACCCTGGCAAGGTCATCGAAAATGTAAACATCAACTTACCGCCCAGCCAGCCATCTGGACAAGAATCCAAACTATATCCTAGAAAATTAGGAAGAGTGGGTAGGGGAGGGGTGCGAGGGAAGGTTGACTATATTCTAGTCAGTAGCTGCTTTGTTAAGTGGCAAATCCTTTGTACAACGACTTAAAGGTAATAATAAGACAATTTCAAGCCAGCAATTCCAGATTTTGCCATCTGCCCAAGAGGGATAAAAATGTTTCTACACAAGACTCGCATGTGACTGCTCACCCCCGCTTTTCTGTAAGGCCACAGAATGGGAGCCATGGAATACCCACCATCTATTATCTGGACCAATAAATATGTACGTATCATAACATGTATGTGTACACAGGCATGCATTCGTATGCCGCCATGCTTGTACATCCGCCCTCTAGCTGACTGATGTTTCTCCAGCCGAGTCCACCATCGTTTTCACCTCTAGACATTGAGGGCTCCTCAGTATGTGCTCCGTGCCTCAACACACAGCGGCTGTTACACGACTGTTGTGATGCCATCTCACCACCTGCGGAGGATGGGTCATCCCTGTTTCCCATTAGAGTCAGCAAAGTGATCCAGAAAGCAAGACAGGACTCCAAGCCCAGGCGCAAGCCGCCGATGGCTCCGTTAAGTCATCTGGGATATGGAGGGGAAGGTCAAAGCCATGCTTTCCTTCCAGGTCTCAATAGGAAAGATCTCACGTGCAGCCACGAGGTCGGCGTCTGAGTCTCCCTGAAGACGCACACCCCCGGCGTGGTTTCCTCCTGGCAAGCTGAGGCTGCTCAGCGAAGGTCTCCACTGGAGAGGCTGCTGTGCCTACCGCTGCCCAGGGACTGGTCACTAAGCCCAGAGCAGCGGAACCTGGGGAGAGGACTGGCAGGGCAGTGAGACCTGGCGGGGAGAGGCCTGGCGGGGAGAGGCCTGGCGGGCGAGGCCTGGCTGGAAGAGGCCTGGCTGGGAGAGGCCTGGCGGGGAGAGACTCCCACACGCCTTCTGGGACCAGAGGTGGAGGCTGCAGCGTGTGGCAGTGAGACAAGTATTCTGTGTGCATCTGGGATGGAAGCACTGCTCGTGGGTCTTCAGGTGGCCTGAGATGGCTTCAAACGGCTTGTGGCAGCCGTGATGAGACGCAGACAGAAAGCAGGCACGAGCATTTGAGATGTTTGTAGAAAATTGACAAGAGTCATTTTCTGTCTGCTGAAATTAATAAGAAAAATTGGAGTCGACTTTGAATGCTTTTTGATTTCACCTTCTGGAGTAATTTCTTTCTGCTGTAATTTTCGGAACACTGTGTGTCTGGCCATGCAGTGCTCTTCCTCCCCTGGGGAGGGCTGGAGAAGCTCCCTGCTGCTCCCACGGTGGGGAGGGGCCACAGCTCCCAGGGGACCAGGGCTCCCACAGGGCCAGGGCTCAAGGGCAGAGCCTTGTGTGGAGAAGAGAGGCCCCAATCTCGGTCAGATAGCCTCGGCTCACTCTAGACTGTTCTGAGCGGTCTACCAGATAGAGGGAGACGACGTGGACATGAAGCAAGGACCCTGATGTTTATTGAGCACCCTTGGGTTTTAGGCATATTTGCAACTCGAAGTGCAGAGGAAAGCGCTGAGTCCCGGAGCCCCAAGACCGGCCGAGCCTCCTGTGCCCGGCCCTGCCAGCCTGCCGGCTGGGCCCTGCTGGGTCTGGAGTTCACCCCACAGACGCCAGGTTGCAGAAGGAACACAGGAGGAAGCTGTCTTTTGTTACTTCTTTTGTGTTTTTCTTTGGCAGAGGCATTCAGAGCCAGTCCACCTGTCAGCCGCCCGAGGGAGGAAGCTGTGGCAGGAAGGTGGCTGCGGCCAGCTCCAAGTGCCCTCAGGGGACAAGTGCTGGGCCACGGAGCTCTTCAGCAGCCATCGAAATGTCAAAAACCAGCGCTTGCTTTTGCAACCACTGGGATTTAAAGGGCAATAATTAAATACGTGGCCAGTCTTCTTTGCTCTGTTTTTCTGCAGAGTCAAGGCTGGGGAGCATGGAGGCCAGCTCCAGGCTCAGTGCAGGGTCTGTTCTGTAGCCCTGACACTGGGGCGGCTCACTGTGCTACCATCTCAGCAAACCCTGACCTCAGGCCAGGGGTGACATGCACAGGGATGCCAAAGCCCACCAAGGCAGCGTCAGAGAGAGGTCGCCATTCCTGGCCAAAGGGACCCCAAGGCTGCAGCAGACTGGGGCCTCCTTCAGGGCCTGGAGGAATCTTGCTGTCTGGGTCCAAGGAGATTTCCAAGGACATTCTTTGTGAGCCAGGCTCGGTGATGCAGGTAGGAGTCTGACAGATGTGCTCTGCTGGAAGAGAAGTCCCCGCCGAGAGAAAACCACGGACCGAGGGCCAACCACGGAGAAGAGATAAACTCCAGAGACTCATGCGCAAGTGCATGCGAGGGTGGACGCAGAGGTCAGCCAGAGAATGACCGGGAGGCAGGTGGTCGGAGGGCCAAGCGTGAAGGGCCGGGAGCTGGAAAACGTGTGCTATTTTAAGCAAGCGTATGAGGGCGGGTGGGGCTGAGCGTCTGTGCGGAGGCGTGTGTGTGTGTGTGTGTGTGTGTGTAACTGTGTGAGTCTGCGTGTGCCTGTGGTGTCCACACTCACATCCCAGTGGGGAGTTCTGCTACTCAGAGGGACGGCAGGCGTCCATGGGCAGCCACCTTCACAGGCATCACCAGAAACCTGCTCATCTCCACAACACTAGAAACAGGCGTAAAGAGCAGGGCACGGAGACTTAAAACAAATGAGGGGGAAACAAGCCTCGACAAAGTAAGCGAATTTTACAACACCAACAGTGAAGAAATAAGCTAACAGTTTCTTTTCAAAAGTTCTGCAAGTGGTATGATTAAGAATCACATGACTGTTAGCACTACTGTAAAACACAGTTATTGTAAGTATGTTTAATTCTTAAGGGAAAAATTATGCTCAGACTATAAAATCAAGCTAATCTATTATCTGCTGCCGAAATGAAATAAAATTTTCTCAGGCATAAAAAAAAATTGAGAAATCTGAATGCACCGAAATTGGGAATTGATATTCCTCAAAAATGTCATTAAGAGTTATAATCAGGACCCAGAGAAGAGGAAGAGCTTGCAGTTTCTATCATCAAAACAGAGTTAATACAGTCAATAAATAACTGCACAAGAAGGGAGCAGAAGAAAG
The DNA here is from genome assembly GCF_031878675.1 of Megascapheus bottae. Lineage (NCBI taxonomy): Eukaryota > Metazoa > Chordata > Mammalia > Rodentia > Geomyidae > Megascapheus > Megascapheus bottae. The sequence continues at coordinate 95,376,513 of NC_143510.1, read as the reverse complement.
GAATGGCTAACAAAAAAGTCAGGAGGATTCACAAAAAACTTATCCAGCACCTATCTACAGATCTGAAAAGTAAGCGAGCACACACACACACACACACACACACACACACACACACACACACGTGCTCTCCGCTCTGCACATGCTCTCCGCCTGCTCTTCCTGTGTGGATCTCCACGTGCTCTCCGCCTGCTCTCCGCGTGCTCGGCCTCTCTCTGAGCCCTGGCGAGCTCAGTGTCCCCACACAGGAACAGGACTCAAAGCATGGCGGCTCTCACATCGCCCCACCGTCAACTCCTGGTGCGTTGGCAGCAACCACTCACCAGCACCCCCACAGCCAGGCATCCCCACGCTCACACGCCCCAGAAAACCTCCAAGATGCCCTAGGGGGCTCTGCAGCACCCAACCCACGAACACTGGAACTGCCCGCAAGCCAGCGTCCACCAGTGGGCAGTGCCTGAGGGTTGGAGCAGCCGAAGTGTGGTGTGGACAGGCTCCGCACAGACGCCATCCACGCCTAGATGTCCACGTGTGATATCCTCCATGCACGCCAATGTGGGAAGAACGGGACCACCTCGAAGCACTGTGGGGAAAAGCAGAGCAACACAGCCATTACCTTGGCTGAGCCATGGCCAGAGGGCCCGGGCCACAGGCCCAGAGCTCAGCACTGCACACGGGACCCACCCGCCGCACGTTCCCCTCCACCCCGTGTGCGGGCCCCAGGTCCTCCTCACCTACTCACCAACACGCTCCTAGCCGCTCTGCCTTCACCACGATCTGTGCTGCAGTTCAGAGAAAGTGAAAATTAAAGGGAAGAGGGAAGCAAGAAGGAAGAAAGAGAGGGAGGGAGGGAGGGAGGGAGGGAGGGAGGAAGGGAGGGAAGGAGGGAGGGAGGGAGGGAGGGAAACCCATCCCCACAGCCCTAGGCAATCTCCAGTCCTCTGCATACTGACTGGAACCAGAATCCTTAGGAAAGAAGCTGAGTTACTGTTTTGTCACAAGAAACAACAAGCGCATGTACAAGTTGACACAAACAGTAAGTGAAATCATCAAAGGGTAGGTACGGGGACCACTTGCAACAATTGTGTCATAAGATTTTCAGACACAAATTAGTGATTTTGTTATTGGACCAAGTGGGTTTCAGGTGAAAAAGAGTTCACTGTCTAAGAGCAACGCCTCCCCAAGCAGAGCAGAGCACTGGGCCCGGAGAGAGCACTTATGGATACCTACGCCCTCTGAAGCATCACTTCGAAATACGTAAAGTAGCACCTGACACAGGCACCAGGGAAAACAGACAGCAGGATTTCCTACTCCCCGCTAGCACAGGATCTGCAGGATCTGGTAGATGAGAGGGACCACACCCCCACCCCAACAGCACAAGTGGGGTTTAGATGGCAAGATGAATGGAACTCCCAAAGCAAAATGTCTCCCAAAGCATGCTAGGAAGCTTGCACAGCACGGGTGAGAGACGAGATGGGGAGCCGCCCCCAGCCTGCCAGCCTGCCCTGCCCACGCAGCCTCCCAGTGCACGCAGCCACGAAACCAGAAATGGATAACAAAAGATGATTAATGCCATAGAACACCATGTGTCCAAAAAGCAAAATTTCGCCCTTTAGGGTGCAGAGGGAGGCGTGAAAAATCACAAAAGAGGCCCCCACTGCAGCGTTAGCTGCATATGCTTAAATACATTTGGCAGAAAGCAAAGAAAAATGACAATTAAAATGACCCAAGCATTGAAGTCAAGAAGAAACAGCAAGACACTATAGAAGCACCCAAAGAAATAAACAGGAAGGGGTGATGTGTAAAGATGAACAAAAGCAAAAGCAGCTGCTTTAAGAGGCAGATAAAATAGATAAGGCTCTGAAAACTCGAATCACTAAACAGGAGGAGAGGCAAATTTATAAAACACAGACCCTGAAAGAGGAAACAGCTACACAAACAACAGAGGCTTGGTAAAAAAAAAATAAAGACATAAATTAGCAAACAGAGATAAAATAGATAAATTTCTGGTATAAAGTATAATATTCCAAATTGGAACGAGAAGAAATAGAGAACTTCCATTTAAAATTTGCAGTGGTAATTAAAATTTCTCCCAAGAGAAAACCTACCAACCACATCAACAAGAGAAATCAGGCTCAGGAATCTACACAGGAAAGCTACTCTCAGCATTATTCCAGGAGAAGGAAGGAGGGAGGAAGGTAGAAGAGGGAAAGAGACAGTGACAGAGACAGAGACAGAGACACAGAGACAGAGAGAGAACGAGCAAGACAGAGAGCAGAGACTGACAGAGCTTGAACATCACAGCAGAGAATGACAGAGAAAATACTTCCATTCATTTTCGCAGGCTAGAATGTTATTATTTCTGATCAAAAAGTATACATTCTTTTTTACTTATGAATACTCTAACTTTAACCTTTGGTAGTAACTTTACATTGTGCTAAAAGATTCCCAATATTGATCAAGTGAAAATACTAAATATATTTACAGCAGAAAAACCTAAACATGTGATTGTTCCATTTAAGGTGGGATACTCTGGGGAGGGGGCACCCAGCTCTTCCTGGCACTGGGACATAGTTTGGCATTGTCGAGTCACCATTGTGTCCTGAACGGTGCTGTTACTGGTCAGAATAATGGCTATGAGAGTATGCACTCTGTCTCTCTGCCTCTCTGTGTGCCTCTGTCTCTGTCTCTGTCTCTGTCTCTGTCTCTGTCTCTGTCTCTCTCTGTAATGTCTCACTGCACAATGACTCTCAGCATCTCTTCTCACTCTATTGACCTGAGCAGCTTCACCATTTCCAGCAGAGGAAGTGCTGGGACGAGGCCCCGCGTGCTCAGGGCCTGCTCTGTGGCCGCGAGGGCTATGGGGTGGGACAGATTCTCTAATCGAGGTTACAAAGCCCAAGCGGCTGGCCTCGTGGGGAACAGGAAACTGGAACTCTCCTTGCATCCTGAGAACACCGTGCAGACCGAGGGCAAATAAGCCCCAAAGCAAATGGTGTGACAGGAAAGCTCACAGGAAAAGTAGTTGGTGAAAAACCATTTCCATCTTGAAGACAAGACAGTAAAAGAGTCCACTAAAGGCGTTTGGTGAAAACCAGGCAGACTTTGCCTGAACAGTATTCAGGATTTGGGTTTATGATGGATTGGCGTCATTAATCAGGTGACAGATGGTGGGTGGGGGAAGGGGAGAATGCATACGAAAAAACCAACAAGAGCTTGACACGGATAATACGTCAATATTCTGTGTGCACTGGCGACGGTAAGGAATGAGAGAGAGAGGGATGGCACAGCTGCATGTAGACGAGTGAGTGAAGTCGATGACCCTCGAGGTCGTCGTCTTCCAAAGGAGCAAAACATCCACGGACACAAATGCTCTAGAGCGGGTGGCTGATCCCAGGGTAAGCCAGAGAGACCCCGGAGAGAATGCTGGGCTCCAAGCCATGGAGTGTGAGCTGGGTTCTGCTGAATCCATGATCCAGAGGGAGCCACAGTCCGTCAACCGCAGCATGGAACCCAAACCCTGGGCTGCGGAAAGATCTCAGACCAGAACTGTAACCTCTCACCGTGGAAACCCCTGGTCCCAGGAAGCTCAACACACAATGAAATGACGACAAAAAAAGTCCTCCGTGACCCGCCATTCAAGATCATGTAAGAGGGAAGAGTGCAGATGGCTCTTCAGCCATGCACAGTCAGAACGTGTGACACAGGCTGGAAGTCGGTCCTGAGTCATGGAAGACTCTTCCCATCCAGGGACAGGACAGCCGGGTTCCATCGGCCTCACCCACTACCCTGCGTCCAGCCAGCCCTCCAGCCCCCGAACCTCTCTGACCTCTGAGTTCCACACGGCCCCAAGCCCCTTTTGCCTGAGCAGGTGGCAGGGCACACGGCACAGGTTCCCTAGCTTGACAAGAAATACACTGGGCCTTCGCCAAGTGCTGCCTTCCTGCCTGGACAAGGATAACTCCTGTTTGTGTGTGTGTACTGGGGCTTGAGCTCAGGGTCTAGGTGTTATCTCTTGGATTTGTTCACACAAGACTGGCGCTCTGCTGCCCGAGCCACAGCTCCACTTCCTGGACATAAATAATGAGGCTCCTCTTCTGCAGAGGTGCCCAGATGGCATCACCCTGCCCGCTCAGGCAGAGCTCAGGCATTGAAGAGCCTGCAGCAGCCGGCAGGGGCTGGGGCAGGCCAGGGGGCTGGCCAAGCCTGTAGGTCTGCCCACAGGACATGGGAAGGTTGTGTGGATGGGCAAAGCGTCACGGAAGGCAGGCTTTCCAGTGGGTTACACTTCCGGATAATCTGCATGAGAGTCACAGGGAATGAATTGCATGCTACGACATGTCACCTGCTACATACTGCCTACACTACACGGATGTGAAACAACTGCCCATCGCATATGACCAGGAAGGGGAAGCACAAGAAGCAGGGAAAACAGAGCCAGTGGAAAGTAAATGGTGACCGGTCACAAAGCTAAAAACAAAACCCCTCACGAATAACACGGGGAAATTTTCAGACTAAAGGATAAGACAAAACTCAAAGACACCCATTAAAGATGGGGCCCCACCCATGTGGGTTGCAGAAAGTATCGGTGGGGGAAAAAAAAATCTTTCAATCCCATTTCTTGCACGAGGAGCAAGAACTGCTTCTCATTCTCTCACCACGAAAATCCCGGCTAAAGCTTCTGAAAAAGATTGGGACACAACAGATGAGGTAACGATACCGTCTTATCTGCTTCACTGGGGTGGCTGCCTCAGACTGAGCAGAGCTCCAGGCCACATCCACTGCTGGACGAGGAGCAGAACTTCTGCCACGAGGCACTCAGCCCCCTGGGAAACAGCAGGATGAACGAGGAGACAGAAAAGTCAGAGCCCTGAGAAGAAGACACAGAGCCTTAGAGGAGAACAAGACACTCGGAGTGTCTTCAGGCCAAAACATTTGAAACTATACAGGAAATGCACAAGTTCCTCACAAAACACAGTTTTCCCAGAGTTACACAAGAATAATGACAGAAACCTGGCCCTTGACTTATCAAACACATTTAGCCTCTAATTTAAAATGTTTGAAACATTTCTGTGAGTTCTTCAAGATCTCTAAAGATGTTGAAACAAACCAGGTTCAGAAAGTACAAGGAACAATATGAATGCCCATTCATGGTGCAGCTGGAATCTAACCAAAATAGAACATTACTTCCTTAGACCGGAAAGAGAATGTCTTTAAAGAGCAATATCTTACATCACCCACCACCGGAGACTAATTCTGAAAGATTAAAGGGAAAATCATTTTTGATTCTTTCTACAGTAAAGCACTGCTGGATCACGCCTATAATCCAAGCTGCTCAGGAGGCTGCGTTCTGGAAGATTCTAGTGGGAAGTCAGCCTACACAGGAAAGGACTGACTCCCCAGCTCCAAATAATCAGCAAGATACAGGACGGCAGGTGTGGTCCAGGTGGAAGAATGCCTGCCATGTGTAAGCAAGAAGAGTAGGTGCTGAAAGCAAGCTCCTGTGTTCAAGGAGCTGTACCACCAAAGCAGTTAAAAAGAAAGAGGAGGAAGTTAAATGCCTAACAATTAGAAAGCAAGCATTAAACATGTCATAATTATGTACATATGAAAGTCCACAATGACCAATGGAAGATAATCAGTTATTTGAATGAGTAGAGGATCTTAGCAAAATTCCCTGATTTAGTTGAAAAATATAAAAGAAACGATATCGTCATCCCAACAGCAGCATTAGAAAATGTTGTTTATAATCAGAAAAAACAAAATAAAATAAAATGCAGCCAGGTACTGGTGGCTTGTGCCCATAATCCAAGCTAACAGAAGGCTTTGATATCTGAGGATTGAGGACTGAAGCCACCCCGGGCTGGCTTATCTCCAATTAACCACAAAAAAAAAGAAAAGAAGAAAAAGAAAGCTGGAAATGGAGCTGTGGCTTGAGTGGTAGAGCAATGGCCTTGAGCAAAATCACACATCATCATCGTCAGAGACAGAGCCCTGGCCTCGAGTTCAAACCCCACGATGGGCACCAAAAATAAATAAATAAGTAAAAATCCAATACCCAAAGGAAATCTGTAAGTAATAAATATGAATTTGGAACGATATGAACAAAATTTCCCAAACAGACTTCACCGGGCCTTGTTTGTAGCTGTAAGGACATGGTGCTGTAAGAATGTCAGGTTTTGGGGGGATTGGTTTGGGTTTTCCTGAACTGGAGGTTAGACTTGGGTCGCTCGGCTTGCTTTTCCAGCTGGCACATTGCCTCTGAGCACCTCTCTACCCCAACTGGCTCCAAACAGTCGTCCCGCAGATGTCAGTCCCCTGAGGAGCCTGGATTACAGGCAGAAGCCACCTGGGCCTGGTAGTCATCTCTACATCTATCCAACCAAAACCTCAGCATGTGTGTGTGTGCGCAAGAGAGAGGGAAAGGAAAGAAGAGAGAGGGAAGGGAGGGAAAGAGAAGAGGAAGATAGAGGAAGAGAACCATAATGTACCTAGAAACACATTGAGCCTAGAAGCCCCATCCCGAGCCGTGAGTCGAGGGCTGTCAGTCTTCTCTCCAGGAGCTGGAAACGCCTCGGGAGCACGGAGAATACCAAGATGTGTCGGATGTGGATTCCAGGAAGAAGGGGGTGAGGAGCACCCCGAATCCATCTTGCCCACTAGACCACAATTACACTGACAGAATCTGTCTGGCGCAGCTATTTGGAGCTCTGAAGTCAATTTCAGGTTTGTAACTTCCAGGGTAAGACTTGGACAGTAAATTGCAGGTAATTTTGACCAATTTCAGCACTTAGCTTGGCAGTGGCTCCCATCCCCCACCCCAGGCGGAGCTGCGTCCCCAGAGTGAGGGGTGCCGGGCAGGCTGTGACAGCACTGTGACCCAGGCACCAGAGGCCTGCGCCATGGCCGCCGCTCTGGTGACGAATGTGCAGACGCCCTGGGCAGAGCAGGCCCCGGCCTGCTGAAGCAACGTCCTGGGACTTCCAGATGGCCACACTGCTTCTGCTCCTCCCCATTTTACTCTTGTTGACAGCCAGTCATTTAAGAAGCAGGACCTTCAAGACAGCCGTGTGTACAGGAAATTTAGAAAATGATGGTCGTTTCCCTCAGAAGACACAGGTTTGATAAAGAGCTGACAACTCCAGGTTTTCATCTCAGCCTGATTCCGGGGGAAGAGATGACCTAAAAAGTGATCCCTTGGCAATGAGAAGATTAGATCTTCAGATTTACCTTATTGTAAGACTCACATGTCCCATTATCAATAGAAGGTCACAAGGCATACAAAGATACAGAGGAGTACTGTCCATTCAATGTGGGGAAAAACACAGGATCGACAGATACGGTCTGTGACAGACTCAGACACAGAGCTGTAGATGAACGTCTTAGAGGTGCTTTATGGACCGAGGGTGGCATGAACAGAGGGAAGGAAAATCTGGAGTGAACTACAATAGCCCCAATGAAAGGGTCACTAGAGGAATTCAAAGCCAGATTGGAATAGGTAGGGGATTAAAGAATAAAATTCAGTGAGCTTGAAAATAAAACAACCCCGAGTGCTGAGTCTGAGGACCACAGAGAAAAGAACCAGGATCACCAGGTCCCACACAGGCACTGCAGAAGTGTCGGGAGAGCGAGAGAGGCGGAGTAGGGAAGGATAATGGCACAACTATAAACACCCCAGAATTGCAAGAAGGATAAACTGAAAAGGTCCCAACTTGGGAGGCATTAAAATCAAAGATTGCTCAAGAGCAAAATTTAAGATCAGCCATAGAGAGAGAATAATCAGTTTTCTCCTCATGAGTGTTCAGGTAGGAGCTGACGTATTCTATGTTGAATGAAAGGAAACCAGCAACAAAGAATCATTCACTGGAAGAAACCAAATCTAAGGTTGAAGGCGAGAAGAAGCCATTCTGAGATAAATTAAAACATGTTGAGGCCAGTAAAGATGAAAAACGATACTGTCCAGAGACCTTCCCTGCTTACACAAGTCTTAGCACTTGAAAGGAAAATAAAATTCATAGTAAGATGAGCCAATTTCTTGGTTAAACTGCAATCATGGGAAATAATAAAAGCTAGCTGCATTGCAACTGGTTTGTAATCTCATCTTTCTCCTTCCCACCTAAATTAAGAGCATAACACATGACAATTATTAGTCTATGTCTTTTGGTCATACAGTGCATTAAATGGAATTTTGTGATGAGGATAGCTGGAAGGTTTAGTGACAGGTCTACACAAGAGCAGAGGGGTTTTCATGTGCATGGTAGCTGGTGAGTTGGTATAAATCAGTCTTGTAACTTTCCGTTTCCCAGAAAAAACGCAACTGAATACCAAAGACACTAATACTGAAACCTGAGGGAAGAGGCCTGCGAATCATGTGAGAAACCACAAGGCACTACTCTAAATAACAATGGATCAAATTCTTGCCCAGAGGCAGAGATTGACAGAATGGACTCGGGTTCAACAAGCAAACAGAATCCAAGTTTAAGATGCCACAAATGACCCTCTGGAGAGCCAGCTGTTGTGTGGTTGACCATGTGAATGGGCCCCGGTGACCAGGGCCACTGCAGGGGGTGAGGAAATGTCTGCCTTTCCTGCGGAAATGTACATCACATGGGAAAATCCAAAGCTCACCTCACCCCACGCACAAATCCAGGGGAGCTTGCGCCATAATGTGAGTGGAAAATGCCACATTAGAGAGTAACCCAGAGAAAGGCTACCTGGAGAAGGTAAAGAGTTCTTACAAATACCTGTGAAGTAGAAAGAAATCAACTTTTATTGAGATGAAGGATCCTGGACCTTGAAGAATAGCTTGAAAGTGACAGGATGCAGGGCTGGGAGTTTGGCATCGTGGTAGAGTGCTTGCCTAACATGCGTGAAGCCCTGGGTTCGATTCCTGGTACCACATACACATGGGGACCACCCAGAGTTCCAGGACAGACCTTCCAGCACACTGGGGAGGATTCTGAGAGAGTCAGACGGTGAGGCATTCTAGCTGGCCGCCAGCAGCAGAGGAATGGCCTCCCGCTGCACCCCCAAAGATTGATGAGTGTTCCAGACTCACTGGCCCTCTCTGGACTCCCCCACTTACCTGCGCCTCCTCAGAGCTCCTGCCCCCGCTCACTCCCTTTGGAGGCAGCGCTCAGATGCCATTGTTTTCCGGCGGATTCTTCTGGACGCTCCTCTCCGATGGGCAGCAGTGTGGGCCAGGCGAGCTCACGGCTGGGAAGGGCTCCCCGCGAGGCTGGCCTCCAGCTCGGGCATGCCACCCTTGTCTTTCTAGCTGGATCCATCCTCCTTGTCTACAAGTGCTTCTTTCCCCCAATGAGTGTGAGCCACTCTAGCGAGAGAGTGTAATTTCCAGGGTCAAGGCATCGTATCTTGGCCACAGTGACCATATCTAGGGAAGCAGACATGTGAGGCCACTGAGTCATAGACCCCTCCTCCCCCAGGGGCACCATGCCTCAGGGGAGGCATGGCGCTCACTCTGCCAACATCAAGTCTGCATAGGCCTTACAGCTCGGGCTCTCCTTGCAGCTATGCTCTCTCTTGCCAGACAGACAGACCTGAGAGGTAAAAGGTGACTGACTGTAAATGAGTTTGTGGAGAATGTCTGTAGGAACAGGGGAACATGAGTAAAGATTGGCAGGAGGCAGGTGCAAAGCTCTGGGCATTTTTTTTTTTGCCAGTCCTGGGCTTGAGCTCAGGGCCTGAGCACTGTCCTTGGACTTTCTCAAGGCTAGAGCTCTACCACTTGAGCCTCAGCACCACTTCCGGCCTTCTTCTATGTATGAGGTACCGAGGAGTCAAACCCGGGTCTTCGTGCATGCTAGGCAAGCACTTTAACCACTAGGCCAAACTCCCAGCCCAAGGCTCTGGGCTTTTTGCCTGGCGTTGATAGCAGGTATACATCTCCTGTCCCCTCATTTGAGGCCTGGGCTCACATGGTTCCCTTTAATTCTCATTTCTAGTTGTTGAAAAGCAAATCACAGGTCACCTTACCCAGAATAAGAGAACGTCACTACATCACACAGAAACACAGTGCATTAAAGATGATCCATATTTGTTAGCTTAGTTTATTACATTTACAAGCACTATTTAAATGCTAAGAAGGTCTATTTGTGAGTCAGACAATTGAAATATTTTTTAAAAAGAATCGCAAATACATTACAAATACTAATACCATTTAAATGCTTAGGAGAGTTTAATTATCTGTGCTCATAAATAAGATCAAACATTAATCAAAGTTGAGTCTGTAGGGATGGAGAAGCCATTTTTAATGTGTGGTTTTATCAAATCAAATAATCATCCTAAAACCCAAAGTTCCTGAGTGAGTGGTGAGTCGTCTCCTCGGTGACTGGACGCCATCCTCTAGGGTGGTGACATCTTGTGGTGATGTCACACCATGCGACCGGTGCGCCCCCTCCCACAGCACAGACTCGGTTCTGTGAAAGCTGCCTCACAGCCCCCGCCCTGGCCCAGCTCAACAGCCCAGGAAGACCCAGCAGAGCCCTGCAGGATGGGTAGGGGGACAGATCTGTCATGGAGATCTCAGGTTTGGCCCTTCCTCGGTCAGCCTGGCCTCGAAGAGGTCAAACTCCCGGGAGTCCTGGGCCCCAGGTGAGATTGAGGCGCAACCACCCCTTAGAATCACACAGAGCCAGCAGTGCTTGGAGAAGCCAGCGTGGCCCCTCCTTGAAGGACAGGGGCACTAGAAGAGGCTGTCCCCAGGGACTGAGGACAGGGCAGGGTGTGCTGGGACACACAAGCCATACCACCGCTGCTCCTGCCTGGATCCAGCCACATCAGGAGCTCAGGGTCCCCGCAGAGGGTAGACCCTGGAGGAGACCGGGCTAAGATTCTGCCCCGTTGCATGTGGCTCTCAGCCCGATCACCCCTGGGGCTGGCCAGGACCCGGGGCTGGAAGGCCCCATCTGCCGGATTAGAGAGCCGGGCGTCCCCTGTCCTTCCTGGACCCGGCTTCCTTCCCGACCAGATGGGGCGACCCTGTGGGCAGCCCGGGCTTCTCTGGATGATCTGAAGGAGCTCAGTCGTGATATTTGTTTGGAGTTATTGGCTGAGAGGAGCAAAGCTGTTTACCTTCAGAATTCATCTCTCCAAATGGAAATTCTGAAGTCTTGGCTTTGATTTTTAGTTTGTTGTTGTTTGTTTTTGGAGGAGCAAGATTCACTTTCCTGAATTTCCATAGACTAGAAAATGTGCAGATAATAAGGATGGGCCCTCCAGAGAGAGGCCACGTGTGGAGCTTGTGCTGAGGTGGCTGTCCCTGCCTCGCCATTCAGCCAGGCCCAGGGCAGCTCCATTCGGCGTTCTCTCCCCAGCTGGAGGGGCTCCTGCTCTCCAAGGGCTCCCGCAGGAGCCCAGGACCAGGCTGGCAGGCAGTTTGGCTCCTGTGACGTGGGAGGGGTTGTGGAATCTTCCAATGAAAGGTGTTTTAATTACTCCTGGTCCCAGGGCCCAAGCTTGGCCCCGGCCTTTTCATAAGGAGGTTATGGAGAGGGAGCCTGGACGGCTCCTCCACGGTCTGGAAGGCCCACCTAAGCTGCTCACCCTGCCTTTGTAATGCACTTTAATTGAGCTCTGTGAGTCACATCTCTCTGCATCTGAGGGGAAAACAGTATAATCCCTTTAGTGACAATTAAAAGTAGGATTGCTTCAGGTCATCTGAGAGCTCCTTAGACTCCTGGCCTGGCTGTTTTCCTTCCCAATCTTTAATCCTTTTATCTGGTTTCCTTGGGGCCTTTCTCTTGATTACTTGCAAAATCTTATCATGGAGGGGGAAAAAAAAGAAGAATATCTGCACAATGGCTGTCCTACAAGAGTTAGAATCCCACAGAACACGCCATGTTCTCTGGACATTGAAGTCTCCTGGCATATCAGTCCTGAGGAACATCTGGAGAGAAGCTGAGCACCTGGAGAGAAGCCGAGGGCCCAGGGAGAAGCTGAGCACCTGGAGAGAAGCCGAGGGCCCGGGGAGAAGCTGAGCACCTGGACAGAAGCCGAGGGCCCAGGGAGAAGCTGAGCACCTGGAGAGAAGCCCAGGGCCCAGGGAGAAGCTGAGCACCTGGAGAGAAGCCAAGGGCCCAGGGAGAAGCTGAGCACCTGGAGAGAAGCCGAGGGCCTGGGGAGAAGCTGAGCACCTGGGGAGAAGCTGAGCACCTGGACAGAAGCCGCGGGCCCAGGGAGAAGCTGAGCACCTGGAGAGAAGCTGAGCACCTGGAGAGAAGCTGAGCACCTGGAGAGAAGCTGAGCACCTGGAGAGAAGCTGAGGGCCTGGGGAGAAGCTGAGCACCTGGAGAGAAGCCGAGGGCCCAGGGAGAAGCTGAGCACCTGGAGAGAAGCTGAGCACCTGGAGAGAAGCTGAGCACCTGGAGAGAAGCTGAGCACCTGGAGAGAAGCCGAGGGCCCAGGGAGAAGCTGAGCACCTGGAGAGAAGCCCAGGGCCCAGGGAGAAGCTGAGCACCTGGAGAGAAGCCGAGGGCCCGGGGAGAAGCTGAGCACCTGGAGAGAAGCCGAGGGCCCGGGGAGAAGCTGAGCACCTGGACAGAAGCCGAGGGCCCACGGAGAAGCTGAGCACCTGGAGAGAAGCTGAGCACCTGGAGAGAAGCCCAGGGCCCGGGGAAAAGCTGAGTACTTGGAGAGAAGCCAAAGGCCCGGGGAGAACCAAAGCAGGTGGTGTAGGTCCTGGTGGCTGACAAGGTTCCTGCAGTGGAGCTGTGGGCACAGGGCACTGGTTGGAGCAGGAACGGGGACTGAAGCCTGATATCTGTCGTGGGCAAGTGCAGCCAGGGAGACACCATGAGGACTGCCCGTCACCCTGGTGCTTCCCACATGGGATCTGATACCCAGAAACAGAAAATAGGGCAGTCACACACACACACACACACACACACACACACACACACACACTTGTTCCCTCAAGGGAACAGCTTTGTCTGCTGGCCCTCCCTTCGTGGTTCTGAAGGCATTGTTCACGTGTAGATTTGCCCAGCAGGAACAGGAGTGACTTGCCTGAGAGGACACTCCTAGGTTACAATGCCATGCCTGGCAGACCCTGCCTGGCAACTCCATCCTTCTTTTGCAGCTCTCACCTTTCCTGGCTTACCTCAGGAGCATCTGCTGCTCAGATTCCGCTCCCGTCAGCCGCCCCACCCTGCGGGTTCCGGCTCTCTGAGCTAGGCGGCGCGCTGACACGAATTCCCGGTGTGTAAGAGAGGGCACTCCAGTTTCAGGAATCGTACGTTGGTCCCTCTCAGCAGCCCCTGCTCATCTCTACACCTCAGCCCCTGCTCCGTGGACAGTCTGCCTCCCTGAGCGGTCCAGAAGGACGGGCAGCACCATTCGAGCTCTCTCAGTGCAGGCCACAGCCTCTGACCACGCCACCCACACCCCACCCTACAGGCACCCAGAAACTGGCTCCCAGGGCTTCTAATCCCTTAGCTCCACCCAGAAGCCCCTGCAACCCCAGGGAAAAGAGCATGGCTTTGTCCCTTACTTTCTGACCCACAACACTCACAGACTCAGGGACAGTACACATAGCCGGTTTGAATGATACATGAATGAATGAGTAGTTCAGAAGACTTTTGCTTGGCCTCATAGCTTTTAGGCTCCCAAGTGGCCCAGGCACATCACATCTTCTTCCTGGGCCTCAGTTTCCCCACCTGTCAACAGAGGGAAGAATGGTATGGTGGCACCAGGATCTCTGGTTGCACTGTTTATACTAGAAATCAATTCACAGACAGATCTCTGAACATCCAGGCCCTCCATGATACTAAATTTAGCAGGGGAAAAAAGTATTAATGATGTGAAATTCAAAAACAAAGAGAAACCCTCCTGTCAAAATCAGAGTTGCATTTGTCAGGAAGCTGCCGGGAAGGCAGCCGGGGGGGGGGGGGGGGGGAGGAGCTGGGGAACTCGCCCAGGCTCATCTTTATTCATGGGGCAAACTGTCTCCTTCCTTAGTGCTGGCAGGGAGAGCAGGGAGGGGAGTCTCATGCCCTCTGTGCAGGGCTCCACTGTTCCCCCTTTCCTCCCTGAAAGGGGCACTGGTGGCCTCAGCTTGCCCCAGGAATTGATCTTGACCTGGGCCAGCCCTTCAAGCTGTGGGCAGTGACCAGATGAGCTGAAGACCTCTGAGGGAGGATTTAGAAGCTGCTCTCCCGTCTTGATGGGGGCTATTTTGGGGGAGGGGAGCACCTGGGCACCAGGCTTTGAGATCTCAGCCCTTACACCTGTTCTGATTTCAATGTGGACTGATTTCCAGCCGCCGGAACCCCCGTGGTTCTTTTCTCTGGAATTTGCATGGCCATGATTAGAGCCTGCAGGGGACTGGGAGGCAATTTTTCCTCTGTGCGTTTGTCAATGCAGGAGCCTGCCCAGAATGAACTTCCCCTGGTCCCAAGAAAAAGCATCCTGCCTCGCCCCATGCCGACTGATACCTACCTCAAAACGAAAAGCAGGAAAGGTAATAAAAAAAAAGTCACACGGCCCACCGGACTGATCACTTCGCATCGTGATGACGAACAAGTGCACGAAGAATACAGAAGCGCAGACCAAGTAAGGACTTCTGTCCCTGAGGAACTGGGGGCTTCGGTCTCCAAAGACAGGATGTGTCAGTGTGCTGGGAAAGAGCGGGGAGCAGGGGTGAGAATTGGGGTCTGGAGAGTGTAAGTTGTTAAGTCTCCTCTGTGAAGACAGTGATGTGGAGATCTCACAGCCTGGGAATTTCCAGACCGGAAAGGAGGGCAGCAGCAGGCTGGCCAGGGACAGCCAAGTTCCACCAAGATCCAGCCCCCCCCCAGGCTCCAGTGTGGTAACTAGGCAGAGTGGGAGGAGGGGTGCAGCCAGGGAGAGAGAGTTTCCGGCGTCTTCCAAGGTAAAACTTTCTGAGATGATAATGTGCTGACGAGACAATTCCACCTGCTTCCTAAATGTCAGCTGGCCATCAAAGAAAAGGGAAAATCAGTCCAGTGGACTTGTGCAAAGCAGAGGACTCTGCACCTGCCAGCCTGGGGCCCACGGGCCCGCCCTGGGAAGCTGTACGAAGAATGCCCACAGAACCAGATTCAGCTCCTGCAGGCCGGCACCAGTGCAAACCTGGAAGAAGAGAGATGTTCTTCTGAGGATGCTGGAGCTTTCTTGACCTTCCATGACCTTGGCGCGGCCCGCCTGACCTACCTCCTCCTCCAGGCTTTTGCATTGGTTGTCATGGCTTCCATCTTCCCTTGGGGAGCAGGACTCAGCCACTTCCTAAGTCAGGGGGGACGAGGGAGGGAGGAGCCCTGAGCCCTCGCCAAACCAGACAATGAAGCCAGACCACCTGCCCACTCAAGACCCTCTCCAAAGAGAGAGTGGGCAGAACCACTCGTGGAGATGGAGGCCAGCCTACGGCTGCCCTGGCTGAGCCGACCCCCTGCTGAGCTGACCGCCATCCAGCCCACACGGGGCCCTGCTTTTCAGGGAGACCCCACTGCTCCCAGAAGTGAGAAGGCCCCTGCCCTGTCCTTGTCTTGCAGCCACATCAAGTGTGAAGATGATTTGATAAATGACAAATGCAATGGCCTACAGACAAGCCAGAAAAAAAAACAAATTTATTTTAAAAAGTGTCTATATGAAACTGCAAAAAAAAAGTAAATGGTACAAAATTAAGAGAAACTCAAGGAAGGAAAGAGAACTGTCAGCAGTCAGGGTCTTTAATATTTAAAGTGCTCTTAGAAAACAACAAGGAACTAAGTAGCCTCTCTGCACGCTTGGAACAAACTTTTCTTCATGTCATGAGCTTCCAGTTTTCCAGGTCCTGTGTCCCAGCGGCCTGGCAGCCTGCTCTGCACTCTGGAGAGGTCCCGGACTCCAGCCTGCAGCCTCACGAGCACTGCTGCAGGCCTGGACAAGGACCGGGTCGATGGGAAGCTCCTGGCACAGAGGAGCCTGCGGCTTGTGGTGGCTGGTGGTGGTGGTGGCCTGCAGTGTGGCCTTGGGCCCGTGGCGGCTGGTGTGGTCTCGGAGCCCTCCACACTCAGAGGCCCATGCTGCGGGGTTTATACCGAGTATTCCGCCAGCCTCCCCTCTTCCTCTGCATGCATCCTCCGTGGAGATGCCCCACCAGGGCCGGACCTCCAGCACCTCCAGGTCTGCAAAGGTCACGTGGTGTGGTGGCGTTCTCCCCTGCCGTGCAGCCCCTCTGCTGATTACAAAAGGAAAACAAACTAATTAACCTTTAGAAAACATTCCTCTAATCAATCACATGCTTTACGGTTTCATTAGCTGTGGGGCCAAACTCAACCAGGCAATCATATTGAATTCCTCCCATATTGAGTTATAAAGAATATCTGATGGCCTCCTGCTTATTAGCAGTGTGGGTGATTCTGCTGCAGGTAAGTCCTCCTTCATAAGTAAACCCTATCAGGTCGTCCGAGGTAACCCGAGCCCACCACACCTACGGGAGCAGAAGGCGTGGACCACAGCTGAGGGCTGCTCCCCCTCCACCCCCGCCCCGGCGCCCCCCCTCCCCCAGAGCGTCCTCAAAAAATGGCTTTTCCAAGAGTTGTTTGACTTTATCTGCTTCCAGTGGAGACTTGGAATTGCACAGTTGCAAGTGGTTGGTCTATCCACATGAATGAATCCAGTGGGGGATTCACAGAAATAGTTCCGTTTAAGAAAAAATAAAAACTGCATTTTGATTTTAGTAAAATCAAAAGTTACGAAAACCAGTCATGAGAAATGTCTGTAGACACTGAGTGTGTGTGTGTGTGTGTGTGTGTGTGTGTCTCACAGGGCCTGAGTACTGTCCCCAAGCCTTTATGCTCAAGGCTGATACTCTACCACTTCGAGCTGCATTCCACTTCTGGCTTTTTGGTGAGGAATTGGAGATGATCTCATGTGCTTTTCTCTCTGGCTTCAAACCACAATCCTCATATCTCAGCCTCCTGAGTAATTAGGATTACAGTTGTGAGCCACCAACACCTAGCAGGATAATTTTAAGTATCAAAATTCTAACAAACCTACCTATGAGGTCAAAGAAGCAGACACGTGATGCACCCACTACCTCACGAATGTAACTGTAACCCCTCTATACGTTATCCCGACAATAAAATACAGTTAAAAAACAGAGCTTCTACCTAAACAGATGGGAATTCTGCCAAGGTCTGAGTTGAAAGATGTAAAGCAAAGAAGAAATGGGCCTCCTGTGATTGGCTGGGAAGGGCTAAGTGTTCCCTTTTCTGTCCCTTCCCTGAATGGTTCACAGCCAAATGACCTCACACCTTGACATTCAATGCTGGAGAACGGCTGTGTGGCTCTGGGGATCCGGGTTTCCAGTTCTAGGGTTCTGCGTGCTAGAACCAGGGAGTGTGGCACATCCTTCCCCCGTGCACACCTGAGGTGCAGCTGGCCAGCCATCGTGACAGAGTGCAAAGGGGAGAAAGACACAGGCTCGATGGCAGAGCACAGACCCATGAACCAGCAGCAGAAGGCAAGGTCTGCAGAAAACAGGACTCAGGAAGCATCCAGAAGTCACTTTGTCCTGAGCAAGAAGGAGCAGATCTGTGAGATGAAGCAAACTGAGGGGCTGGGTTGGGTTAGGTTGGGAGGGATGGGGAGAGGGGCTAGAGGGGTGGCACTGATCAAGACCCATGGCAACTTACAAGCAGATTTGTTGAATGGTAACCCCTTTGTACAACTATTTCCGGTTAATAAAAATGTGATGATAATGATGATGATGATGATGATGATGATGATGATGATGACGTTGATGATGGTGGTGAAGACTTGATAGGGGCACAAAGAACAGGAGGAGGGGCCCACACAGACCAAGAGCCCGGCACACCTCGGGCAGAGAGAGCTCAGGTGGACTCACAACATCACCTCAGTCCAAGGCAGAACAGGAAACCTGCGGGGTTCCGTTCTCACAGAAGCGGCCTCTGAGTGTGCAGGAGAACACCCCAATACCTGCAAAGGAAACAGAGTCCTTGCTACCCTCAGCCTTCCTCAAATAAGCCTTCATTTCTAAGAGAAGACCCTTTGTGATGCCTCCAAGGCCGTCAAAGAAGGCTTTCCCAGCCACACCAGCTCAGAGCTGTCAGAGCAGGAGATGCAGGAGATGCATCATTCTGACCACTCAGAGATTCGAGGGCTATCGTTCTTGTGAGCTGGGAGAGGAAGAGAAGCAGCCATGCAAGATGGAATCAGTGTGGGGATAAAACGTGCGTGGAAATCATGGCTGAGTAACAGAAGACAGATTTCACAAATCACGGCAGTGTAGAAATAATGTAGCAGGTAACTGCAGTTGAAAGGGGGAAAAGTGCTTTTCTGTGTTTACCAATTATACCTGTGAGCGCAGAAGGTAAGGTTTACACTGGTCACGGAAGTCACATATCTGATGGAATGTGGAAAGCATCTTCGGATGGCCCTTCGGATTGTGTCGTCAGAGAGCCTGTGAGACCGGAAAGGCCAGGCTGGCCCAGGTCTTCTGAGAAGTGACGCAGGCCCACTCTGGTGCGATGGGTAAGCCTCTCTGGCAGGAAGTGTCTGCCTGCAAACGGAAAAGGGGAATTGAAGTGGAAAGAAACCCCGTTTATGCTAAACAAAGGGCTTGGCTTTGGATCTGTACCCTCAAATTACTGACTGGATGAAATGAGTCTTAAAGTTTACTATCATGGCTAGAATGCTTTTCAATGCTCTTTAGTTGTTTTTCCTATTCCAGCGAGGCCCCACGTGTGAGCAATTTTCATTCACAGAAGCAGCGAAATGTCACCACAGCAGAGCAACAGTCCCACACCAAGGCTCAGAACCCTATTGTGCCCTCCCAGGACTCAGAACCCGGACACCAATCCATCCCTTCGCTCTGCAGCAGAGGTGGCATTTCTATGCAGCAAGTGCACGGCAGGCGGGTCTTATTTGCCTGCTTTGTTTCAAGCATGGAAGCCACACTTCCAGGCCGGAGCCCATCCGTCCATGCTGCAGGAACATTGCAGTCTGAAGCTCACTGGACAGCTGCCCCGAAAGTACCCAGAGAGGTAATATTGGAGATACTTAACATTAATGTTCAATAAAGCCAGGGGAGAATACAGACTCATCTAGACGCGATCTTCATCAGACAGTGAAATTAAATTACATCTCCCTGATAACCAACGTGAGCCAGCCATTTGCATTGCAAGTGTGAGATTAGAAATGGAGTCATTTAGTAATGAAGCTGCTTACAGAATTTCTGAGCAGGAATTCAGGGCCAGCCCATCTTCCGTTTCAATTTAGTATTCACGACGCTTTAGCGTTCACGTGGACCTAGACGCCATGGGGTCAGACCTCAGGCTCAAGTCTAAACCACCTGAGTGCCATCCAGCCTCTTCTCAAACCACTCACTTCCCATGAGCCCCATCCAGCCTCTTTGGTCAGCTGGGCCCTGCCCCTGCCCCTGCCCTTGCCCCTGCCCCTGTCCTGACTCTGGAATGGAAACATCATTCCACATGATGTAGCCTTAAAAGGCAGGAAACTGGTCTTTGTGTTGAACTCGAGCCATGTCACGGAAGCAACTTCTCTGTCTTATTCCAAGGACGACTGGCGGCTCTCACTACTCCCCTTTACCTTTGGCTCCCTTCCTGTTCCTGCAGTTTAACCTTGGATGAATGGGCCCCGAAAGGTTTGCTCTCTCCTGGGCACAGTCACTGCCAGTTAGGCCTCCGTGACGAAACTTCCAGAACCAGTGGCATGTCCTCAGGCTGGGACTGTGTGGGCATGAAGGTGACTGAGCAGAAGACAACCAAGGGCTCCAGCATTTGAGTCAAACCACTTCTGCAGCCACGCGGGTCTCTGGAGGCCCGGACTTGCCCTGAGCCTGTGTCTGGAGAGGCATGGAGCCAGGACACAGCAGAACCAAGGAATCCCTCAGGATCTCACGGTGCTGGGACTGCTGGCCTCTCCACCACCAGTGCTCTCAACAGGCCTCCTGTGTGCCACACTTTCACCTCCACCCAGCAACTGCTGCCAGACCCCAGCGTCTTTCCTTTACTACTCCTGCTGTCAGATTAACTGAGTAAGATTTCTGTGATTGATATATTCTAGTGTGAATCACCAGAGAGAGGAGACGGAAGTGGAAAAGAGAAGGAGGAAAAGAAGATGAAGAAGGAGGAAGTGGAGAACAAAGAAGAAGACAAGACAAAGAAGGAGAGGAGCAAGAAGAATGATGATGATGATGGTGGTGGTGGTGGTGATGGTGATGATGATGATGATGATGGTGATGATGGTGATGATGATGATGATGGTGATGATGATGATGATGGTGATGATGATGATGATGATGATGGTGATGATGATGATGGTGGTGGTGATGATGATGATGGTGGTGGTGATGGTGATGATGATGATGGTGATGATGATGATGATGATGGTGATGATGATGATGGTGGTGGTGGTGGTGATGATGATGATGGTGATGATGATGGTGACGATGATGGTGATAGTGATGATGGTGATGATAATGATGATGGTGATGATAATGATGATGATGAGGATAGTAATGATGGTGATGGTGATGGTGGTGATGATGATGATGATGGGGATGATGGTGGTGGTGATGATGATGGGGATGATGATGACGGTGGTAATGATGATGATGGTGATGATGGTGATGCTGGTGGTGGTGATTGTGGTAATGGTGGTGGTGGCAATGACAAGAAGAACATCCATCTAGGCTCTGCTTCCATATAATGAAGAACGTTTTCCTCCCAGGGAAGTAGCCGTGCTCAGGTGACATATCAGCTTGCCAGAAGAGTATTATACATATAACAAGGATGCAGGAAATGTTAGCCACAAGTATCTTCTCCTGGGAGATGAAAGAAACTGGGACTCAGAGCTGTGCAGAATGCTTCTGGCCCCATGGGAATCAAGCAGACAGCAGAACACAAACTCCTGCTCTGCAGAGCCATTTCCTCTCTGCCTCCACTTCTGACTATAGACAAGAGGAGGGGATTCCTAAAGCATCGGGACAGCTTCATTAGAAGCCAGGAAGCACAGAAGACAGCACTGCCAGAGACATAACACAGGGAGAGCACAATAAAAATCTAGTGAGAAAAATGTGACTCCTGCCTGAACCAGGGAAGTCCACACATGGTGTCTGAGCATGGAACCGCACAAGCCTGGAGTCTCAGTCCTCAGAAACACTATTAAACCTGTATGTGAAGTACCACTAACTACTATTAAATCGCCATCAGCCTTGGTTGGCCTGAAAGCCAGCATCAAGCCCCAGTCCTCTTGAATGTCAAGCCTGCACTGAAAGCTCTCCAGGACCCTCCCACCCACTTAACATTTCTGCAGAAGCCCTCTGGTGTGTGCAGACTGACCTAGAGGTCCCTTCTGCCAGCCCAGAGCAGCCCCTGTCGTCTGCTGTGGCCCTGTAGGCCAGGAGGCAGCGTTCTGCCCCGAGGTTGCCATCTAGCATGCCCGCCGTGTCCCCTGACCGCCTCTTCCGGCTTCACACAGGAGGCTGTCGCAAGTCGCTAATTATTCTCAGCCCCAGCTGTGTCGTGCTCTGTAGGTCACAGATGGACAGGCAGCGTGGCACATCCTCTCCTCACTCCAAATGCCAGGAGTGGGTACACACGTGTTCATCAGGCTGGGAAAGCACTGATGGCTCAGCCGGCTTCTGCCTGGTCCCTTCCCGATGCCCACACCAGTGTCAGCCACCATGCCATCAGCAGGGCTTCCCTGTGACAGCCCCCTGCTGGGTGACAGATGAGGACTCTCAGCAAGGCTCTCCACTGTGCATCTGGTTCTGAAGCAGGGACTCTTGGACTGGAAGAAGAAAATAAACTTTGTTTGGTCAGGGAGATAAATAGACAACAGCTGGTAGAAGGATGGAGAAAGGTAGACCAGTTGACCCTGCATTGTGTAGCCTGTGAATAGACATGTTCCTGGTTCTCTGCAGCACTGAGCACCATACCATTCACATTCCATTCCACTGGGCTGAATCTTCTCAGTAACTCACAGATCTGGAGTCTGCAGACAGATATGAGTACCACACCACACCCCACCACAGTGTTTTCTAGAAAGGACTTGAGTGTCAGTGGACTCGATATCCATGGGGAATCCTGGAGGAATGTTGGGTGGACAAGGAGTGCCCTGTGGGTGGGTTGGCTGTGGTCACATGTCCCGTCTGTCCTGCTCACCCTTTGGGACACAGCTGATCACTGTGCCCAGCTGCTGAGGGGAGGTGGCGAGGTGACTTTGCTGCCACATGACTCAGTCAGGCTCCCAGCCTTGTTTCTTTCTCTTCAGATTCAGAGACTGCCTTTACATTTTCACTTTAAATTTAAAGTCCCGTTTAAATTTGGCAAATTTCAATGTCAGGTCTATACATAAAGATGGTCCATTTCTTCCCTGTTTCTTTGCTCTTTCTTGTTTTCAAGATTGTTGGTTAAGTATTGTTTTCATTTGTGGTTCACTGTTCCATTATTCAAATACATATCATACCTAGAACATTATTCGTGTCATTTAACATTTACAGTTACATGCAGTGTAGTGTCTGTGTGTGTGGCATGGGTCTGCCATGGCCTCAGCTCTCCCCTCTTCAACCCTGCAGAGGCTTGCCATGCGTAGAGCCCTCCCTGCTCTGTGGGGGGGGGGGTGGCTCCCGGCCTCCGCCATGGATCTGGGGCTCTTTCAGTCCTTTGTATTTCTAGTGGTTGTCGCATGAATCACCTGGCTAAGACAATCCAAATTTCAGAGGCCTCAAATTAACCATCTGGAGTTGCCTTCTTGAGGGAAAAACAAAGACAAAATCTCTTCCTGCGCACAACTCCAGGAGCACAGAGCCTGCACCACGTACCTCTGTACAGAGGAGGCTTGTTTGGCACCAGCAGCTTCAGCTGGAGAATTCTGGAGCTTGGGTCTCAGCCAGGCTTCTGGGCATGCAAGGGGCCTCATTCCATAGAGGCCTGCCAGTGCATCTGAGGTGGATTCCTGAGGCCATAGGCCTGGCCGCCCGCTCCTGCTGGACATTGTCTCCTCCTCTCCTTAGGGTATCAGTGGCACCCAGGAGAAGCAGTTTCCCAGATTTCCCATCTCCACAGCTGCCCAAGCCTGCAGGCCTGCAGACTCAGCCCTGCCTTCGTGCCTGCCCCGGCCTCCCGGGCCTCCTCGGTGATGGGCGGCCTCCACTGGCTGAGATCATCCCCTCTTTACAGGCCTGGCTCATCAGCAGATCATTCTTCGGCTCTTCCCGTAGAGACGAATTTTAACACAATTCTCTTTGTTCTTCTTTTTGAAAGGCTTAGGATATTTTTAGCAGTTCTTTCCAATTTATTATGAAATATATAATCAAGTAATTTAGAGCCAAAAGAAGTGTATTTGTGCTTAGATGATTTTTGTATTTATGAGATGGCGCGGGGAGGCTGCACCTCGCCTCCTCACTGTGGGTCTCCTCTGTGCAACGCTGTCCTGAAGTTTCCTCGTTTGCTCCAGATACCTTTGCCACCATTGTTTTTAACCTTATTTCTAGCAGGTGTGTGTGTGTGTGTGTGTGTATGTGTGTGTGTGGTGTGGTTTCAGCACAGATTGTAACTGTTTATATACATGTGTGTGGTGTATGTGGTGTCTGTAGTATAATTGTGACATGGATGGTGCCTGGTAGAAACTGACAAAGGAGCCCTGTGTGTGGCATGTGGAGGAAGCATGCGTGTGTGTGTGCGTGTGTGTGTGTGTGTAAGTGTGTATGCATAGTGTGAGTGTCAGCGTGTTTGTGGTGTGCATGTGGATAACCGTGCGTGGTGTGGGGTATAGGAGCGCAGTGTGGGTGTATGAGGTGAACGTGGTTGTGTGTGTGCACGTGTGACCCCGGTGGCTGTGCAAGGCCTCTTCTCAGGTCCGGCCATGGGCGCCAGCACGTGGCTCCCTCCCGCACTTCTGTGTCTGGAGCCCAGGGCTGACTCACCAAGCCGGGGAGGACGTGAGGCCTGCCGCAACCAGACGGGACAGTGAGGGAGCTGGAGCCCAGCTCAAGGCCGCTGCTGGGAGGACCTTGGCCTGGTCCTGGGCACCAGAGCACAAGTCCGGATGTCTGCGGGTTTAACTTCCTCAGCTGGGGAACTTGTGACCCGGCAAGGGGACTGTAACCGGCGGTGACACGTGTCCACACAATCGCCGCTGCTCCCTGGGCTCTGAACTGAATGTCTTCACTCCAAGGGAAATGCAGTCCCAAAAGGTGAAAGGAAAAAGCCAGGAGAGCCCTCACCTACCCTTCATGGAGCCCACGCTCTGGGGAGACACACGCGACGTGGAGTGTGCCACGCTGTGTGACCATCCAGCCACGGCTCACACCCTCCTGTTTCTGTGCCTCCTTACCTTAGCCAGTGGATCTGGCCTCTGCTCTCTAGTTTCATCACTTTGTCAATTCAACAATGTTATGTAAAATCAAATCTGCGCCTGAGAGACCTTTGGAGACTGGCTTTCCTCCCCTGCGCAATCCCTTGGAGATTCATCGATGTCTTCGCACGTGTCAATAATTTGTTCCTTTGTGTTGCTGAGTGTGATTCTGTGGCCGGGATCCTGGCTGCCCTGTGGCTTACTCATTCTCAGAGAAGCCTGTGTGGGTCGTTTCCAGTGTGGGGCTGTAATGGTGAATGCACAGAGGCAGACGTGCTGGGTGTGTGGTGATGACCGGGCCGGGATCCCAGCCCATCCAGCAGCGTCTCTGTGGCCCTGGCCACGCATGTCCTCTCCGGTATCCCACCAGCAGGAGCACACAAGGGTCCCGGGTGGCTTCCTCTCTGTCCTGGGGGAGAATTGTGCTGTCATGCTGAGACTCCCCCGGAGTCACTTTACCCTTGGAGCGCTGAGTGGAATTGCTCTTGTCACATATCACCCCTTCTGGAATGTTTGTGCTAAGATTGGAGCCTTTGAAACATTGTCTCTGTATTAGCTCTTTCTCAGCCCTGTAGTTTGCAGATATTTCTGCCCACTTTGTAGCTTTCCTTCTGACAGTCTCCTAACAACATTTTAACAAAGTCAGAGATATTAATTTTCATAAGGTTCAATTTATCCATTTCCCCTATTATACAAAGGTCTCTGTCTCTTCCTAAGCCCTGCCGATTTCCAACTACATTTTTGTACAAGTCTTCTGCTTTACGTTTAAGTCTCTGATCCAATTCAAGTGAGTTTTTATATAAAATGTTAGGTTTACATCCAGGCATCTTGTTCTGCTATATTTTTATTTTGCCTGTAAATGTGCAATTGTTCTGGCAAAAATAGTTGTGGTACTTATATTTCTTCTTAAACAGTTTTTGCAGTCTAGTAAAAAAAAAATGAGCTTGTGTACTTAAGTGGCCAATTTGTGGATCCTCTTTCTGTTCCCTTGATCTCTGTGGGTTTCTGCCAGTATGACACATTTTAGCTACATAAAAATTCTTAATATGTAGTAGAACACATCAAAAGAACACGCCACAGAGTAAAAGGCACTCCATAGAATAGGAGAAAATATTTACTGATCACGCATCTGGTAAAGGGTTAAGATCTAGGATGACAACAGTGTCATTTTTTAAATGACAAATGACTTCACTAGGTATTTTTCCAAAGGAGAACTACAAACGAACACTGAGCATACTCAACACTGAGGGTCAGGGAGATGGGAATCCACCCTCTACGCGCTCCTTCACTGGTCAGGATGCGCAGAGCCTCAACCCCGGGCAGGACAGGTCCAGGAGGACTGGAGTGAGAGCCTCGTGTTTTACAGCAGCTGCTGTAGGGAACACCTCCCTGGCTCCTCAAAGGGCTGAACGCATCTCTTCACATCTCTCTTGGTATCAGTTTCCAGGTCTTTCCATTTCCTCGTGCATGCTACGGATCATTCCTCCGATGGATGAGTAGAACTCCACTATGTGTACATGCCCTGTTCTCCAGATCCATGCGTCCACTGAGGATGTCGGAGTTGATTCCCAGCTCAGCTACGGGGCCCCGTGCTGCAGCCGACGTGCCTTGCCAGTGGCTTGTCTGCCTCCTGGTTTGTGCTCTGCTGGATAAGTGTCCAGGTAGAATCGCTGGGGCAGAGCTAGTTGTGTGTTTCGTCTTCTGAGGAGCCTCCACACTGCTTTCCAGAGTGGTTGAGCAAGCTTGCATCTCCCCAACTCTGTAAGAGAGGTCCCTTTGGGACTCGTCCTTGCTAGCATTAAGTGAAGTAAGCCAGACTCAGAGAAGGAGAGGTGGCATGTTTTCCCTCATTTGTGGGAGCTAGAATGTGCCTCTACACCTATAAGGAAACACGCTGGGTAGTATGCAAGTGGTTACAAATGAATTAACTGAAGGTAACAGACGCTATCTGTAAGGGGCTCAAGTAAAAAGGTGTTCTTAGACTGAGAACACCCACAAGGAATCAACACCAGAAAACCGGGACACTCAAGAAGCTGGTGGGCCCCAGGGGAGGGAGAGAGGAGCGAAGAGGGAAGAGGGGAGAATGCAGCCAAGAACTCATCTTACGAAGTGACAGAGGGGATGGGTTAGGAGGACTGGCTGAGAATGTTGAAGGGTGACACTAATCAAGATGCATTGTGTTCATAAACTGCTTGATGATAGAGTGCCTCCTTTATACGACAAATTAAGGATAATTTAAAAAATAAATTGAAAGCAGAATCTCCTCAAGGTCCCAGGATTCCATTTCTGGCTGTCTACATGAAAGAACTAAAAGGAAGTCTCTGAGATTATTAGTGCAGCCATGACTGTAACAATACGAAGTCCCATAGCAAAACAAAACGAAGGCCAATAGTGGGAGAAACTCAAGCACATAACGTCAGGTGATTGCATAGGCAAAATGTGGTCTCTATATGCAATGGAATACTATCCAGCCTTGAGAAGGGAGGGAATCCTGACATGCGCTGTAGTATTGAGGAACGCTGCAGTGTCTGAACTGAAATGATCCAGTCACAAAAAGGCAAAGTGCACTCAGATTCACGTCCAGGAGGTCCCTTAGTGGTCAAGGCCAGGGACAAAGAACCAGGGCAGCTCACCACGATTCAGCAGGCTTGTGGGGGGCGGGGAGAGGAAACAGGGAACTGTTGTTCTGTTGTTTCACGGGGCCAGAGTTTCAGTTTGAGGAAAAAGAAAGAAGTCCTGGAGATAAATGACACAATGACATAAATACACAGCACTAGCAAACTATTCATTTCACAACTACTAAGATGGTAACTCTTAGGTAACACCGATTTTGCCACAATTAAAATTTGCTTTAAAACCGATTAGACTGGTATTTCCTGCTGTATTCTGATTTCAAACTCGGAGCCATTCCAGTGTCTTTGCCTCCTCCATCGGACATGCTTTTCCATAGGCCACAATTGTATAAGAACTTTGCAAATATCTGCGGAAAACATCTTGCTGATTTTGGTAGGTATTGCATATATACCTATGTATACTATATATATGTATAGAGGTACAATTGTACATTTGTACATAGGTAAAACTGACATCGTTACTATGACCCCTTGGCCTACGTCTCTGCTCTTATGTATGTGTCACTTCTTCTCTCTTGGTTTATTTGGATGTGCAAGTCTTAGGTTATGGGAATGTGACCTTACAGTGCTGATTTTCCCTTTTAACCGCATACACGTTTCATGCTGTAGCTGCTCCCTCAGTGCTGTGGCTGTTTCTGCTGTATCCCATAAATCATCATTCCATTTTCATTCTATTGGAAGAATTCTTTATTTCTCTTGAGGCTTTGTTCTTTGACCCATAGGTTATTCAGAAGTGTGTTCTTTGGTTTCCAGGTGTCTGGGGATTTCCTGCTGTTGCCGAGTGATTCATTTCCACACGACTTCCGCAGTGGTTAGAAAATAGGTTTATTTTATGGCAAAGGGCTGCCCTGTTTGTCTCAGACATGAGAAAACCCGTTTAGGCTTTGAGGAGCAGTCTTCTGTGAATGTCAGCTGTTTCCTCTTGGCAAACCATCGTTTATCTCTGCTAATTGTCCCACTACATGTCCAAAGGAAAGGCTTGCACTCGCTCTCTCTCATTAGAACTGTCTGTCTGTCCGCCCACTCCATTGGCTTTTTCCCTCCATACTTTGCAACTCTGTTGTTTGGTGCGTCCAGGTTACCATGTCATGTCTTTGTATCACCGTATAATGCGCCCGCCTCTCTGGTAGATTTTATTTTTTGCCAGTTCTAGGGCTTGAACTCAGGGCCTGGGCACTGTCCTTGGGCTTTCTCAAGGCTAGAGCTCTCCCACTGAGCCACAGCACCACTTCTGACTTTTTCTGTGTATATGGTACTGAAGAATTGATCCTGGGTCTTCGTGCATGCTAGGCAAGCACTCTACCACTAGGCCAAACTCCAGCCCCTCTCTGGTAGCTTCCGTGGTCTGAGGCCTACTTCAACCAGTGCTAAAGTGGCCACCCCTGCCTTTCCTGAGGAGCACTGGCCTGGTGCACCCTTCTTCCCGCTGTGCTCTGCAGAGAGGCTCAGCCACTTCCTGGCCCTTCATATCCTAAAAGCAGAAATAGCGTCAGGTTGGTTTACACTTTCCAGGATGCTCTGCAATCCTGTGTGACTCTGCTGGTGTAATTAGCTCATTTACATAGTACCATTATTAATATTTGAGGGCCTAAGAGACTCATTTTAATTCTGTGGTGCTTCACAATGCATATGTCTGTGTGTGCATGTGTGTGTGGGAGTGTGTGGGTGGGTGGGTGTGGGTGGGTGTGGGTGTGTGTTCACATGCGTACATGCTGGGCTTTAATCGGACTGAACCCCTTGCTTGCTTTCACAGCTCACAGAAAGTTTCATTATGCCACCTTCATTTCCAGATGCAAGATGTGGCAAAGAGATATCAGCATGTCTCTGTGCACTGCACGGGCTATTCGCATGTCTCTTTATTGTAATGGGGTCGGAGCGTGTTTCTGTACATGGCGATGGGGATTAGTGTGTCTGTGTGTATTGAATGGGGTCTTAGCGTGTCTCCGGGCTGGCGGGGCTGTCACTGTGCAGTCCATGCTTGCTGCGTGCACACACGTCACCCCTTGCACGCCCTCCCAGCTCATTCCCGTCCTGGCTTCAGTGAAGCATGGACACTCAAGTCTCTTTACGCCCTTGGTGTCCCCTGTTAGCAATTCTCTTAAACATTTCCTGCACTTAATTGATCAACCCATCAAACAATGCTACGAATTTTGCCTCAGCCATTTATGTGTAATAGATAAGAAGCAAGAGAGAAAGTCTAGCCATTCCTGCTCTCGTTGATTAGCTCCTTCTCTCCTCCTCAATGTTTGAAGACTCTCTCTCAACATTCCTGCTCTGTTTTGAGGACTTCCTCTGGCCATTTCTTCAGGGCAGGTCTGGTGATGACAAACCAGCTTCGATTTGTTCATTCGAGAATGCCTCAATTCCCCTTTCCTCTTGAAGGGCATTTTCATGGGTGTGGGATCGTGAGTCGGCAATACTTCATTTCAGTAGCTGAAAAATATTGTGTCATTTCTCGCAGCCTCCCTGTTTCTGATGACAAATACACTGTCATTCCGCTGATTTTTCCTCTCTAGGTTGGGGTGGGGGACTTTTCTCTGGCAGCCTTCAAAATTTTTTCTTTGTTTCTTACCTGTCAGGAATTTAATTATGATGCATCTTGGCAGCGATTTCTTTAGTTTATCCTATTTGGATTTTTTTTCTCCCAGCCAAATTGGATATTTCAACCATTATTTCTCTAAGTCTCTTTTAGCCTTTCCTTCTCCTGTTCTCCTTCAGGGGAAAAGGACACACATTTCAGACTTTTGTTTTAATGCCACAAGCCCTGAGGCTTAGTCCACCCTTTCTTTCTGCATGGGGTCGTTCCAATCTCTCCTACCCTCTAGTTCCTTGATTCCTTCTGTGTCCTTCTGCTCTATGGCCCCCATGTGCTTGGCTGTCTCATTTTTGTAGTTCTGTGTTTACGTTCTGAAAAGTCTGGGTTTTCGTTCCTCCCGGGAGCCCGTGTCTTTGCTGAGGCTCTCGTGTTTCCATGCAGGCGCATGTGCTCGTAGTTGCTTATGAAAGCGTGGTCTTCCCGGAGGCTCTGCCGCTCTTCGGGCTCCTCACTTCCATGCCGACACCACGAAGACCGCAACCTCCCCGACTCGCCTGTCCCTGTCCATCTGTGTGCTGTGTGTGAGACGCCCGCTCGGCTTTCCGAGCGGGGCAGGGCCAGCTGGTGCTGAGTCACGCCACTGCAGGTGCCACAAGGCAGGCTCCCGCTGGGCGTGGACAGGGCCTCCAGCTCCCACGTGGTCTCAGCTGACTGTGGAGGGCTGGTTCTCTGGGGGGCTGGAGGCCATCTTTATCCTCAGCTCCCAGCCCCAGACAGGATGGGTAGAGGGGCCTTCACGGAGGGGCTGGGCCTGGCCACTGGCTGGGCTGCTTTGCCACTGGAGGAGGTGTGGGGGTGGCTGGGATCCATCACAGAAGCTGAGTCTGGAAGCCGCCTCCTCCCTGTCCTGGGACGCAGAGTCCAGAGTCATTTGTCGGAATCCACGTCGTTGGGTTGCCACCTCCTCAGCTCAAACTTGAGGAGCCGTGAGGCTGGAAAGAACATGTGGCCCCCACAGTCACGTCACCTCAGGTGTCCAAAAGTCAGCATGCCATTGCCTGTCCCTGTTTATCAGGGCTACGAACCCCAGAACCTCAGGGAACAGACAGCAGGGCAGGGACACCACCTGCCCAGCAGAGGAAATGCACAGAGCAGACTTTTGATGAGAAGGTGTGGCACTGAGCCTGTGTGAAGAGCTCAGTAGTGCTAACATGCTCATGGAAACATGGACAGACACCTAACCTGACATTTACCAAAGGAAGACATGTTGAACACCACTAAACACCAGGGGGGAAATGCTCATTAGAACCACAACGAGCTCATCTCCCACTGCTGGAGTGGCTGTTATCGAAATGAGGAGACACGTGCAGACAAGGAGGGGAGAAGAGGCTTGTGGGAATGGAAACGAGTTAAACAATACAGAATGTTCAAAGCCTACATACCACCGCCTCCAGCCCCCTCACCTCCAGTATGATCCACGGGCAAGAAGGCCGCGTGTCAAAGAGGCATAGACGTGTCCACATTTACTGCAGCTTCATATCTACCAAGCAACAAATAGGTTTCGCCTTCTTCGTATTTCCATATAAAATGTCCAGAGGGGTTAGCTCTGCTTACCAAGAGAAACTGAGAAAAGAAACTATTTTCTCAGCAATCGTATCGATTGTCAGTGTTGTTTGTTTATGTGGCGGACCACTTCAGTAAATCTTCTGCCATGCCCGCCATGCTTTGGTACGCCCTGGCTGGTTTTCTTCATGAATCTGTGTGGGGGATTGTGTCAGCCTCAACGGGTGCTCTTTCCCTCCCTATCTCCTCCAGGACTTCCTGCACCTGTTTTCTGATGCTATAGCGAAGTGCCTCAAGGTGAGTATTTCACAAAGAAAGGACACTGCGTAGATCACCGCTCTGAGGTCTAACAGAGGGTGCCACCACGGCCTGGCTCTGGTGAGCGCCCTGGAGACGGCATGGCGGCGGGGCCACGGATAGAGGTGTAGAGCAAGGACCCGTCTGAGCAGCTGTGTGGTCCACAGAAGCAAGAGGGATGGATTCAAACTTGCTCTTCCATGGCAACTTCTCATGGGAACCAGCTGGCGTCCCACAGGCACTCCAGTGACCAGCCACCTCCCTCCAGAGCCGACCTCTTAGAAGGCCATACTTCCCAACACAGGAGTCTGGGGGGACTCACTGCAGACACACCCAAACCAGTCCAAGGGCCTGTGCTCTGGAGCTTTAGTCTGGCCTAAGCCCACCATCTAAGACAATTTTCAGTGTGGGAAGGGGACGGCATTTCTGTTTTCTTCCTGTCATTTGGTGGAAGGATGACTGTGTTTGCTGTTGAATACCAGGCTAACATCTAGATCCATGAATTGCTATTTTTATCAAGTGTTTTTTAAAACATGTATGTGTTTAATAATGCAAACTGTCTCTTTTGCATTTGAAATGATCGGATGAGATTTCTTCTTGGCTGTACGTACTTGATGGATGACATTAATATATTTTCTAATATTGAACTACTCTCCTGTTGGTGGTGGAGCAAGTGGTTGTCATGATACACAGTTTTGTCACACGTGGCTTGCTTCTGTCTGGTGATGTTTCCTGGGATTTTTATTCATCTGCCTTCAACAAGGAGGTTGGTTGGCACTCCTACATCTCAGTCAAAGCTCCATCATGATAGGGGAGCCTCTCTGGCTCAGAGGAAGAGTCTGGAAGTTTTCCACATTTACACATACTCTGGAGCTATCCAACTGGACTGCTATTAACGGTTCCAATTAAACTGGGTCCACTCCCTCTGGGGGAGGCGACTTGGAAGAGCCAGCTCTCTTCCTCCACTTCCTCAGCGGTAACTGGCCACCGAGGACGTGGGCTTTCTTTAATGGGGTCAATCTTTGCACTTTGCACTGTTCCAGAAAATGGCTTCATCACAGTGGCACTTAACTCGCATGGAATCTTGCGCAGTAGTCTAATAATTTGAAAAAACAACCTTGTCTTTGCCTACCAGACATCTGGTCTTGCAATGACACCATTAACCATTAAGGTCACACTTTCACTGGCCTCCTCAGAGTCCATTCTTGACATTTCTCACAGATTCAGGAGCTTCTCCAGGGAGTCTGCGCCCGTGTCAAGCAGGCCCCAACCAAGGGGGGAGACGTGCCCCCACCTAACTCTGGAAGGCCTGCTCTGTGTGACCTGTCCACAGACGCCATCCACCAACCGAAGACTCGTTCCCTAAAAAAGAGCCGGAGCAATGTGGAGAAATAAACCGCAGGCATCGTGCTAACCAGGAAAGGTGCACGAGCTAAGAGCATCCTCGGGACATCTGTGGCCAGGCCCACTGAGGGCGGCTCTTTGAAGCAATGATTTGACACACATAGCTTTTCAAAGTGAATAGTTTCTAGATAATTCCTGCCTAGAACTATGTCTGTTGATCACTGTTGTTTAAAGTAAAACTTATCCGTGTCATGAAGCACATGCACAGAAAACCCTTCCAGCCCCACGAGAACAAGCTGGGGCGAGAGGAGATAACCAAAGCAGTACCCGCAGTTCAGCAAGGCTCAGGAGATGCAAGTGTTGAATGACACAGTAGGACGGCAGTGCGGCACTGAGGAAGATTGCACACCCAGCCGTCCTCCATCGAGGAAGAGCCGGGAGGGCTGCATTCCCGCAGGGCGAGAGGCCGACCCTCCAGACACCCCGACGTCCCAGGGCACCATCGACAGTGCAATCTCCTTGCCACTGCAGCAAGAGGAGCTAAGAAAGATGTAGAGAACGCCTCACCTGTGATGTCTGTCTGCCTTTCACTGTTTCTAATGTTGTGTGTTTATGTTTTCTTTCCCCAACCCCCCCCCAGCCAGGTCTTTTCTTGAAGACATTGGAACTCACTGGTCTTGTGGCTTCCATGGTATGAGGTCTTTGGGTTTAGCTTGTTGTTCCTTTTCACCTGTGAGCACAGATACATCTCTATGTGCGTGCGTGTGTGTGTGTGTGTGTGTGTGTGTGTGTGTGTGTGTGTGTGTGTGTGTTTGGATATGGATGTGTGTTGTTCCATTCATTTTCATTTTCAGTTCTAATGCTAAATTTCTTATTTCCAATTTCTAAATTTCTAGCTTCCTTTCTAAGGCCGAATTTTGATTTGCTCCTTTATATCTACTTTAAACACATTCTGTAGATTCTTACTTTTTCTTTTTAATTTTCACTATTTTATTTGAAATGCCATGGTATCAGCCTTTATTTTGTCTTGGTTCCAAGAGCCGTTTACTAGCTGGCTTGGAAGACAGGCATTTGCGTTTTGTTAGTGCCATAATTAACGTCTAGTCTCATCGCCTGTGGTATAAGAATGCTAAACGTGTTATTTCTAAGCTTTGGAGTTAATGAGATTCTCTTTGTGGCAATAGCCATGGTCAATTTGCAGGATGTCTTACATGCTTTGAAAAGAAGACGTTCTCTCAATTACCAGAGTTCAGAGTTCAGTGGTTCATTGTAGGATCTGCCTCACTGCTCATGTCACTGGAGCCTTCTGTCCTTCCTAACCCTGGGCTGTCACTGGGGCCTTCTGTCTTCCCAGCCCAGGGCTGTCACTGGGGCCTTCCGTCCTTCCTAACCCTGGCTGTCACTGGGCCTTCCGTCCCTCCCAGCCCTGGGCTGTCTGGGCTGGAGAGTGCAGCCCTGAGCCCTCTGCTGACAGTGGCTTCCGCTCTCTTCTCCTCATGTGTCCCACCATGGGTTCCACGACTGTGCCTCGGTGTTAAGGGGTGCAGCCTCATCGCAGCGTCCGCAGTCCCGTCCAGGGCCCTGGGATTGGCTGCCTCCTCCTCCAGAGATGGTCATTTCACCGGCCTTCTTTTCCTTGCCTTTTTAAAAATCATTTTCCCCTCTGTTCTAGGCGGGTCCCGTGTCTCCAGCATTGAGCTCAGTTTCAGGTGGCTAGCCGACCTGAAAGCCATGTGGATATTATGAATCCATTTCCGTGTGCGCCTCTCTTCCCAATCCATGCATCTCTCTGTTCCTTGTCACATCTTTTCCCATACCCTGCCTCCCAGTCCTTGTCTCATTTCTCCTTCTTTCCTCTTATCCAAAGGCAACCAACATGAAGACACAGGTGATGGTACTTTCCATCCAGTCCCCTTTCTCCCGTCCCCACGCCAAAGGCTGACTGAGCTCTACTTGTGAACAGCCATTGCTCTTCCTGAGCTGCCACCTCCTGTGGGCACCAGGGGGAGCTCAGCCCTGAGCATCCAGCCTGGCACCCCTGACCTCCCCCACCCTCCCACAGTCCCCCTCCCCTGTCTTTGACTCTGAGCAAGACCCTGCAGACAGCCCAGATGCCATGGTCTGCTCCGTGGGCTCACATTGTTTCTCTCTAGAACCTTGGGCAAGGCTTTATTTTCTTCTGTCAGGCTGCTCTTCCTTCCTCAGTGAGGTTCTGGTCTGCGTGTGTGGATTCCAGGGCATGTTCTCTCTACCTGTGTGAAGCCCAAAAGTTTTGCTGGAATGTGTTTCCATGACTCTCATTGTCATTTCTCACTCTTGTATTCTTTCCCATTCTCTCTTTCAAAACGGTTGTCTCTTATTTCTAATTATTTACTCCATTCCTTGAGCTCGATTTATCTACCAGGCATGTCCAGACCTTTCAGTCCTAGGTTGTCTTTATTCTGATAAATAATATTCTCCCATAACCTTGCTATATGCAAAAATATTTAGAATGTTTCAAAACATTAGCTTTTCCCATCTGCCGTGGGAGTGTCTTTCTCTTGTGTCTCCCTGCCAATAAGTATTATTATGGTAATTGTTCCCTTTAGTAGTGTTAACTTTGCATATGACTCAACTATAATCTTTCATTGCCCTAATGTTTAGTTGAGACAATATTTTGAGATTATTGAAGGAATACATGGGCCAGAATAACTTTTTTTTTCATTTTCCAATTCCTGGGCCACGTCTTCTGGCATTAACATCCCATTGTTCAAAAAACTAGCCTCGGTCTGCCGTCTGCCCACCCCGTCACTCCCCAGTTGCTTCTGGGCCATTCCGCGAGGGCTGCATGCGGGGTGAACACCCCTCAGAGGAAGGGATGGGATGGGGGCACAGTCTCCTCATCTGCACAGCCGTCAGAGTCACTGGCCGGTGAAGCCATCCTTGAATCTGAGGGGGAAGACCAGAGCCCTTGGCAGGCCTGCTCTCCCTCAGCCCTGCTCATGCCAGGAGGACGTCCAGGGGTGGACACCCTGGCAGCCTCCTGGTGTCGGGAGGATGCTCCAGGCTCCCCGTGGTAAACACAGGGGGAGAGGCTAGAGCCGTGACGAGGGAGCCCCGCGATGGTCACTGGAGACAGCCCGAGGCCCACAGCCCGCAGCGCTGCCGCCAGTGTGCGGCCGGACTCTGGCATGAGTCCTCGCACATCTAGGTTACCAAGCCCTGCAGCAGAAGGGTTTCCACACGCACGCCTGCTTCTGAGCAGACGGGTAGAGGAAGCTGCAATGTACTCTGCCGACCCACACTTCACGTGGCCAGCACCAGTGTCCACCGAGCCCCTGTGGTCAGCCGAAAGCTGGCCACAGCACTGGAAGGGGAAGGGAAGCAGGGGCCTGTGGAGCAGCGTCTCCACACTGGGACTTAGCTAGGTCCTCACTCCACCAGTCATGAGGAGACCTGGTACTCATGCTGCAGGTAGGAAACAACTGGAAGGGGTAAATCACACAGGCGCGTGCACACACACACTCACACACACACACACTCACACACACACACACACTCACACACACCTGACCGGAGTTGGAACAAGGACCCAGGGCCTCATATCCACCCTCTGAGCCACAGCTAGCACAACCATATGTGCGTCCATTTCAACAAAAAGCCCTTGCGTGCCTGCGGTGTGCTGGGGACACCTGAGGAATCATAGTCCCTTAGAGAAACACCTCAAAGCAATGTAACCAGGGCTGTGGTTTGCACATATCTGAAAGTCTTCAATCCCCAGATTCACACCAATGGTACTGCATGGCCAGTGTGTGGAGGTGAGTGGAGGTTGTGATGGTGAAACCTCTGCTGTGTGTGTGAGGGGTGAGGTGGGGGCATTAGTGACAGGGGGAGAAGAAGAAGAAGAAGAAGAAGAAGAAGAAGAAGAAGAAGAAGAAGAAGAAGAAGAAGAAGAAGGAGGAGGAGGAGGAGGAGGAGGAGGAGGAGGAGGAGGAGGAGGAGGAGGAGGAGGAGGGGAAGGGGGGAGGGGGAGAAGGAAGAAGAACAAGAACAAGAACAAGAACAAGAACAAGAAGAATCCCAAGCTACTAGCTCTGTCTCGCCAGCAATGCCTCCCCCAGTCACAACACAGCCAGGTCTTGACAGATACCAGCGCCATGATCAAGCCATGAGCTGAAGAAACCTCTGTTCTTAAACGACCTGGTACTGACCGTGCTCTGGCCGGCAGTGGACTAGGGCCTCTGGCCAGCACTCAGCACACTGGACAGCTACACAGCAATGGACGGCAGGCCCTGGGGTGGCCCCAGCGTGTGCGAGGGCCACGGGGTAGAGGCTGCAGTGAGACACGCTCTACATTGTTGGGCCTTCTCTTCCTCATCTCCTGTCATTCCTTGCATTTGTAGACGTAGTGAAGGCGTGTGCTTAGCCGGAGCTCTCAGGGCAGGGTGGGGATGTGGGAGGAGGCACGCCCACTCACCGCATCCCCTTTGTTCAGCCAGGGTCCTCCCTGGAAACGGCACCAAGACTCCCCAAGAGACTGACTTTAAGGACCCGCTCACGAGATGGCAGAGGCGGTCAAGTCTGACGTCCGCAGGCTGCTGGATGGATGTGCCTGCCGTGGTCAGTGTTTCCTTTGGAAAGCCAAAGCTGGAGGCAGAACTGCACCCTCCTCGTGGGGCTCCCGTCCTCCCAGGCCTGCAGCCAAATCACAAGCCCCACCCACGATGTGAAGAGCCACGTCTAAAAAAACACCTGCACAGAGACACCTGGACGGCTGCCCAGCCAGGCGGACACAGAAAATCCATCACTGGCTCGGGAAGGACAACACAGAGCCAGGGCTCCTGCCCTTCTCATGCGTGCTCCCCTTCCCACCACAGGGCAAGGGCCCGTCGGGCCTGACAAAGCTGAGCCCATCTGGACGGGACACCCCTCTACTCGGCGTCGCCTCCAGGCTCTGCAGCAGGTACAGGGGGCCGGACTTGGAGGCAGAGAGCCGGAGGAGGCGACTCTCATCTCAAATGTCACTGTGATTTATAGACTGTATTTCCTGTGGAAAGTGCAAGGATTTATTTCCAGGAGACAGGTGGTTTGTAAACACGCGGCTCAACAGCGTGGCTCTGTGGGCTGCGTCCCCAGGGTCAGCCCCCCACCAGGTAAGACCCAAGGGAGTCCCGGAGCCCCGGGGAAGCCCTCGGCTCCCCTCACAATGGCTGGTCTCACGGAGGAGAGTAAGTGGGTGCAACCACGACTGCACCAGTTTGTGGAATGTTATCCACTGAGCTGATGAGCAGTGAAAAGTGATGAAATATGACAAGAAGCGAAAACTGCTCAGTAGGTGAGTGACGGGCATGTAAATTAGCTTAATTTTATCTTTCTACTCATCCATATGTCAAAACATCACACCGTACCCTGTGAACATATGCCTTTGTTACTTGCCAATTAAAGCTTTCTAAAACATTTTACAAAAGTGAAAGGATCACAAAACTGAGCTTTGTATCAGGGAAATGCAAAAATGATCAACTTGTAAATTCATAATAATCTAGCCGGAAAACACACACAACAATCACCACCATTAAACAGGAAGGAAGCAACGGAGTTCCAATCAGGGGGATTTGTATGCACCTGGCCTGGTCACTAGAGGCTGAACTGAAAGCCACTCCACAGAAAACATAGACATCAGGAAGGAGAGGAAGAGAAAAGTACAGAGGGAAAAAAAAACCCTACAGCATCAGAGATCAAGGGAAAATGTCTTTCTCGGCCTTGTAAAAGAAAACTACACAAAAGTGTGAGACCCTTTTTCATCCTCAAATAGACCAGTCACAGAGTTCCTGCTGCAGAGAAAGTGCAAAGTGCAGCAAAACCAGAAATGAAGAAAAGCGCAGACTTGTGAGTTGTCAGGGACAGAATACGCAAAGGCAAGACATGCCAAGGATGAAGCATCAAAAGACTTGTCTACAATGGCAGACCTGAGGTCCTGAAAAGACACACTGGAGCTTCAATGAGAGAGAGACAGAGAGAAAGAGACAAAGAGAGAGGGAGGGAGGGAGAGACAAGAGACACCTGCTCCCCCAGGAATCCTGCTGGCTCCTGGATCCCTCACCACATTTCCTGTGCCCTGAGTCTCGTCAGGAACAGGGTGTGAGCCAGAGCTCTCGCCCCAGGACTTAAGGGAACGGTCTATCAGCCATGGTTTTCAGCCCAGCTGTCTCTCTGAACTCACATCAGGTGTAATGTCAGCTGCTTGGGCCCCAGCCCAGCCTCCGCTCCCTCTGCAGACCTTCTCATGCACAGCAGCTGGTGACGCCGCTGAGGACACGGGCCAAAGCCAGGAGTGTGGGCTCTGCTGCCTGCAGCTCCAGCTCTCCACACGTCCTCCGACCTCCAGAAAGATAGGTCAGTCCTGCTCTCAGCGTCACACAACCATGCAGAGAAGCCTCTGCTTTCCCAGGCACTCGGCTCACCACCTTCTGCCCCAGCCAGGTTTGTTTAGAAACTTCTAGGGGCAGCACTATCGCTGATCCTGGCCACACTGGCAGGAGCCAGGGCCTGTTCCCACGGGCATCTTGGCCTAGAGCGCCTTCCTCCGAGGTGAGACTGGGCTGTGACACAGGGCCCGGCCGACTCTGCCCCCCTTCTGTGGCAGAATAAGAAAAGCAAGGCTCCCTGGCCCAGTTTTCTGTCAACAAGCAGCAGATTGACCTAGGATAGGCACCCACGGCAACCTGCTTCTTCCAGAGCTTGCAGCCTCTGTCCCTCACGGACAGAAGATGAGATTCTAGCTGCCCCTGGGTGTCCAGGTGAGTGCTACACAGGCTAGGCTTTGACCCTGCCCTGTGCCCAGCACACACCCCAGGCTGGCCTCCCTCGGAAGGGAGTGCATGCTCTGTGATCTCTGCTCTTCGCTCAACCCACGGCATGTCTCCTTAGGGATGGAGTGACGGGTGGCACTTGGTGGCCTGTCCACGGAAGGATGTGGGCACACAAAGCTGGGAGCAGGAGATCTGAAGCCATGCGGACCCTGGGGGTCCGGTGTGGATGAGGCAGCACCGTGGCGTCCTGGTAGCCACTCTGCTGGCTGCTGGTGTCTCTCCACTGCCGGGAAGCCATGCTGAACACGAAGCTCTCCCCTGACACCGTCAGACTCCGTGAGCAGCCGATAATGTGTATGTAAAGTAGTCGCTTTAAAGATCTTTTATGTGCCTATCATATTAAAAGCAATCCTTTGGAAATTACCAAGACATGATGCACTGCAATTTTATAGCTTCTTTTCCCCCAAGTAAAGAAGGAAAAATACTGAAAACGGAGCTTCTTTTTTTTTTTCTTTCACTTCCCTCTTCCTCGCTGCCTGGCCACCGGGGCTCAGTCCCTCCTCCCTCAGCAACACCAGCTCCTCCCTTCTGGTGCCCTGGCCTGCTTCTCTGACCTTGGCACAGCTGTGTCTTGCCTCGGGTTCTGCCACTGGCCCTGACCCACCGATCTCTCCCAGGTGCCACAAGAGGACTCTTTCCCCTGAGTTTGGCACTCTATCTCCGAAGCTAAGGGGAGAAGGGGCCAGAGATCTGGGGAGACACCTGAGCCTGCTGTGTGTAAAGCAGGTCCCCCTCCCACGCGGCCTGCCTCCCATGCTCTCTGGGTGGATCCTCACCCTGCCCTCCAGGAATCCGCGAGCTCCATGGGGACACATGGGTCCCTGAGCTCCCAGTCACTGCATGGGATGAGGCAAGGGCTTCTGGATCGTTCCTGGGGCGTCCAGCTACAATCTCAGCAAGATCCTGACCATCCTCTGATCTCTTCTGGGTGACACGGTCATGGTTGTGGGGACTCTTCCTCAAGCAGGAAGCTCCGGGGCTGTGTTCTACCCTTGCCTCCTCGAGGAGGGTGAGCTCCATCGGGCCACTCCCTGCCGTGGACAACACCTGCTGTCCACCCACTGTGGAGATGGAGACTCTGACCCACCCAGCTGCCCAGTGGAGGACTGGCAGAGCCGCGCCATGCCGTCCTCCAGGGAAGACTGACAGCCATGTCAGCAAGAACTCGGTTACAGGGTAGAAGGCAGCCCCGATGGGACTCAGAAACCAAGCCCAGTGTCTGGAGGAGTCCGCACAGAAACCATGCCGCTGGGCCTCGCAGGGCTGCCGGGCTGATGTGTGCAGGAGGGAGGAGCAGGGAGGGGGCCTCTACTTCCCAGGCTGGAGCCAGCTGAGTTAGAGACCCCGGCCTCGCCCTCGGCTGCAGCCTCCTCCTCCGCTGGAGGGCAGCGGCGCTGGCCCCGCAGGGACTGGCACACACACAGCCCTGAGCCCCTGCAGCACGCACGTGGCACACGCGGCCCCAGCCCCACCCCCTCATCCACACTGTGCGCCTGCGTGTGCCTCCACTCCACGGCCACGTGCACGCTCACCCCCGGTCCCCCGCAGGCATGTCCACCCAAGGCCCCCCGGCCCCGCCCTCCAGGCTGGCCGGCGGCCCCACCCCTCCCAGGCCAGCGCCGGCCCCACCGCGGAGCCCAGCCGAGTCTCGTGGATTTGTGGTGTGACGTCTGTTTTCCCGGGTACTCGAGCTCGTGGCACCATCACTGGGGCCTCACCGTCACCACATGTGCTGACAGGAGCAGTGTGCGGTTCACAGGGCCGTGTGGGCCCAAAGGCCGGCTCTGGCCGCGTCCCCGTGGACGGCCCGCTGCCCCTCTCTGCAGCTGGTCTCCTGGTGCCCACTGGGAGAGGGCCTTGCTCTGCCGGCCAGTCCTGACTTGGGGTGGACAGCCATGCCTGGGCCTCCAGGCGTTAGGAAGGCGGCCCCCTCTCAGCCAGCAGACTAACGGGGCTGCCACAGAAGGAAATGTCCTGGTCTGACTGATGACCGGTGGGCAGAGGGGAGCGAGCTGACCCTGAGAGGTGAGATTTCCTTCAGTGCTGCTTCACAGAGGTGAAGAAATGAGGGGGGATTTGGGGAGGTGAGAGGGCTCGACCCCTCGCCCCTTCTAGATAACAAGATCAGAGGGAAAGCCAGCGAGCCTCCGTGTGCCAGCCCTCACGCCTGTCTCTCTGTGTACCCTGGGCCAAGGCCTCCCGGGAGTGCCCTGAGCCGCCCAGCCTCAGGACCTGCTTTTCCCGGGACTCGGCGATGTGACTTCCACACGCTCCGTGCCGAGTGGCAGATGGCCCTGTGTGTAGCAGGGAAAGCTGTTCTCCACCGACATGGGAGGAAGCCGGGGTCAGGGACCAGCGGCCTTGTGTCCCAGAGGGCAGCTGAAGCCGAGTCAGCAGAGAGGCAGGAAGCCTGAGCCCCGGGATATGAGGCTGAGCACGGCTGGCGGGGAGGCAAGCACGGCAGGGACAGATGGACAGGAAGACAGCGGCTGTCTCGCCTGGGCGCGTGGCTCAGGCCCCAGTGGGAGAGGTTTGTGGGACCCCAGGAGTGTGGAGCAGGTCATCCTTAGCCACCCAGGACTCCACGGTACCGGCTCTTGCGCTGTCCCACTGCAGGAGGCAGAGAGGATGTGGCAGCTGTGGAGTGGACCAGAGTGAAGACCAGTCCGGGCAGAGAAGGCTCCGCTCTGCTGGCAGGAGAAGTGGGAGGGGGCAGAAGGACCACGGCGGCCTGGACAGACAGCAGGGGAATGCCCTGCGTGGCTGGTGAGTACGTCCCACCCACGCTTCGGCTTTGTCCTCCACACACAGAACACAGCTCTTCAAGGCTTAGCCTGACTCTGCTTCTGCCAGCGTAACTTTCTCGCCCAGAGCAGAGGCTATCGACGGGCGAGCCTCTCGGTGCCTCCAGGCCTGTGCTTTCCCCTGGCAAGCCATTACTTCTGGGCCTGCGGTTCTTTCTCAGACCCTAATACTTGCGTTTATCAATCGATACTTAATGGATGTCCATAAAGCACGTTCGGAAGCTCAGGTGAGAGACATTCACCAGCCACACATTTTGTGTTTCAGACAGCGACCTGCGGTGTGGCTTCGGGTGCTGGGCTCTGCAGCCTGGGCGCCTGAGTGTTCTCCATGCTACCACCACCCAGGGGCCTGGCCAAGCCCACCTGAATCCCACGCTGCACAGGCAGCTGCAGATCTGAGCAGACCCGAGGCACGGGAAGCTCTGGTTCCTGCCCAGGTCTGCCTGGGTGAGGTCTGAGCTCTGGGCCTCAGCTGTCCAGCATGTGAAATGGGCTCTCCTGGGAGAGAGCATCTCTGGAAAAGGACTGAGTGCTAGCCGGGTGACTCAGGAGTGGGGGGGGCAGTGTTCCCCAGGATAGCCAGGCCCCGCTGTCATGGCACCTGCTACCTCTGAGGACCAGTATTTGAACAAGAGCAGAGGTGCAGGCACTGAAGACCAGGCTGGGGGCCTTGTCCAGAAGGCAGGCAGACTGCTGGAAAGAGGATGGCTGAGCCCTGCTTCCCAGCCCGCCTCAGAAGGAGCTGCTCACCCTCCCACACTTGCTTGGTGTACAAGTTGCCTTGCCCGCCTTGGATTCCCGAGTGCCTGGCTGGCTCCACCTCACAGCCCGGGTGCATTTGGCTGTCTCAGCTCTGCCGATGGGAATATCGGAGCTCTGCCCGCCAGGAAAGCCTAGCAGGAGATCAATGGGCAATTCCACAAGGCCCCGACTGCAGAATTGCAAAGATCCCGGGTTCCATTTGTCTCCAGGCTCTCCCTGGGCCCAGGCTCTTCCCAGAGCCTGCCGTGCTCTGCCCGTGACTGATGGGGGGGATGAGGCTGCTGTCCCCGCCTTCCTGGGAGCCAGAATGTTGATGGAATGGCCATTTCACTCTCTCCAACAAGCAAGTAACAGTGTAAACCAGGGTCTCATTTATCAAAACCAGTCACTGGCATTCTGCACGGCCCGTGTTCTCCGCTGAAATATGGTTCCTGCCCAGCTCCCAGCCCACGTGTGTACGATTTTATGATATTTCAGTTTTATGGAGAACATCTCACTGACGAATGTCTCTTAGTGAGCGATCATTCTGGAATCTATTTTGCCTTCAAAGAGGCTTCTCCTGGAATGGGCTGGGAGGGGGTGGGGCCCCTGTCATACATAAACCCTCCGCAGAGCGGGGAGTGAGACCAGCCGCAGGAGACTAGTCAGAAGTGTGTGGGTCCTTGACCAAGCCAGTCCTGTCTGACGTGGTTGAAGGTGGTTGGTATGGGCCAGCGTGTGAACCCCTTAGTTCAGGCTGGTGCCTCCAGCTCTGCCACCTCCTAGACCTCAGCCTGGGCTCTCACTCCCATGGAGCTCAAGGGTAGGGCCTCTCTGCTCTCCCATCCTTGGGAGGCTCCATCTTGTAGTCAAGCATCACTTCATGGAGGCAGGCTGGGATGCAGAGCCAGAGGGCCAAAGGGAGGCCTGAGCCTTCCCTCACCGGGGTGTGAGACCAGCCTTCCGGGCCGCAGGATCCCCAGCACTGGGGTCTCCTATTCTCTCTCCCGGGGCCGCTGCTGTTCCAGGCTCCCCCCCCCCCCCCCGCTGCTGCCTACAGTGGGATATGTCACCCCTGCTCTCCAGAACTGGGGCCTCCATTTGCAATCACTCCAAGGGAGGTGACAGTGCCTGCCAGGCCAAGGCCTGCAGCAGCAGCTGTGAACCTGCCCCTGTTTTAGGGGTGCGTGTTAGTGAAGAAGAAGCCCTTCCACCTGAAAGCAAGGCTGCCCTCCCCTCCTGGCAGGTGGAATGAAAGTGGGCACCGGACCTGCAGTTCCAAAGTTGATTCTTAACTCTTCCCCAGTCTGGGGACCCAAACCTTGAAGGTTCAGTGCAGAGATTAATGTCTTCATCTGTAACTGGTGACCAAATGATCCGAACTCAGTGGTCTAAGCTGCCAGACTGCACCGCGCTGTGGTAGCACAGCTTGAGGTCTGCGTGGGTCTCACAGCCCTGGAATCTCGCATGGCCAGGCGAGGCCTCTCCAGGCTTGTCCACGGAAGAGCCGCCCATCGGCATCTGCTGGCTGCCGAGGGTGGCCCACCTCCATCTTCGAGGCCAGCAGCAGGGGTTCTCCTGGCCCTTGGAGCTCACAGCTCTCTCTGCCTCACTCGGGGTGCTCCGTGTTAGGGAGAGC
Source organism: Megascapheus bottae (assembly GCF_031878675.1). Lineage (NCBI taxonomy): Eukaryota > Metazoa > Chordata > Mammalia > Rodentia > Geomyidae > Megascapheus > Megascapheus bottae. The sequence continues at coordinate 95,331,745 of NC_143510.1, read as the reverse complement.
CCCCGCCCCGGGACTGCCCTCATCTCAGAGTCTTCAACCGCGTCCCATCTGCACAGGCCCTTCGCCACAGAAGTGACCCCTCCGCGGGTTCCAGGAACCTAACCATGGAGGTCTCCCAAGGCCATTGTCTCTCGGACCACACAAGGACAAGGGAGCCTTGACAGCCCCTGCCTTGGTCTCACCCTCTGACGATGACCTATCAGGACATTAATGGATAAATGTGTCAGCTTGGAGGGATGAGGCTTGATGACGACGACGACGATGACAATGCCACCACCTCCATTCCAATCAACAGGGAAAGAATTCCGGATGGGGCTGGGGGTGCTGAGGGTCACCAGACACACCGCGGGCGCTCACCACGCAATGTTAGTTACGCCGCATGCACTGGGTGAGATGTCCCCCTAGTGAGAGGGACAACCAGGACTGCTGCGCTTCTGTCGTCCTTGACTGGATGTGGCCACAGGAATGGCATCGCGGGACTTGCCGCTTTCTCTGTGACTTGGTTTTCCTGCCTGACCACCTAGGGTCATGGCTCCTCTTTCGTGTCCGATCTCTCAGAGTCGGGGCTCTCTGCTTCCTGCACCTCCCTGGACTTGTCGTGGACGCGGGGCTTGTTATGAAGAAGTCAACAAAGGGTGAAGGGGGCATCCAGAAGGTACTACCCGAAGCCAAGACTGGTGGCATGCTGGAAAGCAGCCTGGCCCTCACGCCAGTCCCACCCCTGTTTTCGGGAGCAAGGACAGGGCCCTGGCTGCTCTGGGTTCCGTGGGGGCTTCCGCAGCCATGGCGCTCAGGTGCACAGACCAGCTGACAGGCGGCGGTCGGTACCATGCTCTGAACGTCTGGGTACACCTGTCTCCCCTCACGCACCTCCAGGAGGAGCTGAGGAGGAGGAGCTCCTTTCCGTGCTCCCAGAGTGGAACTACAGAGGACTGGAAGGGGCCCCAGACACTGGAGAACTGAATGGAAAAATCAAGGGATCCAGGGCGCCCATGGAGGCCAGATATATTTCATATATATATATATATATATATTCCATATATATATGTATACACACACACACACACACACACACACACACACACACACACACACACACACACACAAAGGGAAAAGAAAGTACATGAAAGGGAAGAGAACTCACTTAAACATGTGACCCACAGAGGGAGAGAAGCTCTCCACCTGGGGCCCCGAGCATCTCCCCACCCAGCTGCTCCTCTCAGCCCTATTATCCTTTAATCTTCCTAATAATGTGTTTCTTTCCTGGTAATAGGTTTTCATCATCTCCGCAGTCTATTGATCAGAACTCTTTTCCGGGGTTTTTGTGATATTGTCTTAAATAAGGGACCCAATAATTCGGCCTCCCAGTGATGTTTCAAAGGAGACACATTTGTAGCATCCTCTCTCAGCATGAGATAGAGGGAGGAAGCCACGCCGGGGCCAGAGAGAACGGCCCGGGACACATCTGCCCTGCTGCCCACCCAGAGCCTCGCAGAACCTTGTGCTGGCTGTAGGAGCCCTCTGGAGGCAGCGGCCCCCTGGCTCGCCCCTGTGGGCGTCTCTCCCAGGGAGGGGAGCCCAGGCAGGCCTCTAGCAGAGGTCAGCCTGCTGCGGTTAGCACTGGACTCTCCTTTCAAGGACTGAAGAAGCAGGCAATTCACTGTGCAGTGCTGTCTCTTCACACTGCCCTAACAAAATGCCCCCAGACAGATCGGCTTACAAACAAGAAGAATCCGTCTCCACAGCTCTAGAGGCGGGAGGTCGAGGTCAAGTCTGGTACCAAACTGCTTTGCTCCTCACAGATTCTGCCTCTTGCTTTGTCCTCCCGTGCAGAGGGTGAACAGAGCCCCTGGCTGTGAGCGGCCTGTGAAGGGTCCTGTCCACGACGCCCGCCCTCCTGACCTGTCACCCCAAAGGCCCCCGCTCACACTTCCCTCTGGGTTAGGATGTCAACACATAAATTTGAGAGGAAGACATAAATAATAAGACCCAGCATGTGTCAAGGAAGTGACATTAATGAGAGATGCTTAGGACCCCAAAAGCAGTCTGGATGACTCTGGGAGGTCCTGGGAGGGCAGACTTTAAGGAAAGAGAGCAGAAAGGTAAACGCAGCAGTCCAACAGGCTTTGTTCAAGAGGAAAGAGGCCCTTACAACTACAGTCCCTTTACACCGGATGCAGAAAATGTGCAGTGGGGCAGGGCAGATGGGGTGGGGTGAGATGGAGGAGGGTGGCAGAGCCATGTTATCTTGAGGGGGGGGTTAAGGTTTCAGAAAAATCTGTGCCCCCAGGGTGCCTGCACCAGACTCAGGCTTGGTCCCAGGGTCCCTACAGGGACACCGGACCTGCCTGCCCCCACCCCCCAAAGCAATTGTTCAGGACAGCACTAAGACATGGCTGTCGGGGAGGGAGCTGGTGTTTGCTTCCAGTTCAGGTCATTTTCCATCACAGTCCACAGACAGGCTCGTGGACAGCACAGCGGATGTGTGGTGGGCACAGGGTGATGAGGACGGCCGCTGCAGCTCACCGAGGAGATGGGCCCCACCCCCTGGACACCCAGGTCCTGGCTCCAGCAAGCCATCCTCCGTCCCCACAGCTGGACTCGGAGGGCTTGGGCCCAGTGAGAGTCTGGCAAGGTGGGCTTGCTGCCTGAGCCCCAGCTCAGCCGTAACCACACACTGCAGTTCTGTAGCCCCTGGCGGGGGGCTGCAGGGCTCCGGGCTGGAGGCGGGAGAGGCTGGACACAGCGTCCTCCCCTGGGGTAACTGAACTCTGCATCTGGCCCAGGACCCAGGATGCAGGAACGGCACCAAAATACTGCTCGGCTCTCCGTTCCGAAGGGTCCTAGCTGTGCGTTCGGTAAAGATTCCGTCTGTGAGTGTTGGGCGAGATGGAGACCTCCAGCCCCTCGCAGCACGCCCAAGGACACGGCTGCTCTCGGCTGGCTGGCAACCGGCCATCCATCACCTTCAAGGGCTCGATGAAACCGTCACACCTGTGATCCATCATCTTTTCATTGAATTAAGACAAATGGCCGGTTATTAATAGGCTAAGACTTAATGAAGGAAATGGATAACACAACACAGCAAAAATGAAGAGACACATACCCAAGCCTTTTGAAAGCCTTGGAAAGATCTAGAAATATCCTTAGCAGGGATGCTCCCTACAAAACCCCTTTGACCCTCGCTGATGAGCTACGGCCTGCGTTTAGGGATCAGAACTCCTCCCCGACTTCTCCTCCAGCACCTTCCAGCTGTGTGACCAGCTAGAAGCCAGCACTCTGACCTCTCTGAGCTTCTCTCTCCTCTCTGTTGAGGACTCATGGATCATGCAGCGTCTTCAACAGACAAGAAGAGGAGCAAGGAGTTGGTCTCTGTCATCAGCAAGGGACGGGAATGTATGGCCTGGGCCATCTCGGGAAAGAGAGATTCCGCAGAGGGAGGGGCAGAAGCCAGCAGGGTGGCATGCTGGGCAGAGCTGGGCAGCGCTGGGCGGCAGACCTCGTAACTGGATTCTCATGACGTGGGAAGGGCTCTCCAGCATGCATGTTAGATGCTTGCGCTTCTCTGAATCATTGGGAAATATTCTGAGACTGTGCATTGTCCTATAAAGATGGAAGCCATGGAAAGCTCTTGCCTGTTCTGGTGGTTGAATTTGTGTCTCCAAGAAAGACACACTGGGACCCTAACCTCACCTTGCAGCCTTCTGTATAAGTGGGGTCACTGCAGGTGTGGTTAGGATAGAGGAGGTGAGGTTACCACTGGAGCAGAACCCAGTCCAAGGCAACCAGCGTTAAAAGAGGAAGAGCTGCCTGGGAACACACAGCTGGTACCTGGCCGCTGAGGCAGAGGCAGTAGGGAAGGAGGGAGGCAGAGTCAGGAGGGAGGGAGGAGGAGATAGGAGGGAGGGAGGGACATAGAGACAAGAGAGAGGCAGAGACTGGAGGGAGGGAAGGAGGGGGGAGGGAGGGAGGGAGGGAGGCAGAGTCAGGAGGGAGGGAGGAGGAGATAGGAGGGAGGGAGGGAGGGAGGGACATAGAGATAAGAGAGAGGCAGAGACTGGAGGGAGGGAGGGAGGGAGGGAGGGAGGGAGGGAGGGAGGCAGAGTTAGGACAAAGGCAGAGGCAGGAGGGACACAGAGACAGAAGAGAGACAGAGACAGGAGGGAGGGAGGAAATGAGGGAGGGAAGGAAGGAGGGAGCAGAGACAGGAGGGTGGGAGGCAGAGATAGGACAAAGGCAGAGATGGGAGGGAGGGAGGCAGCCACCAGCCAAGCCATGCCAAGGTCTGTCCAATTCTCATGCCGGAAGATTTATCATGACACCTCTTGCTCTCTTGGGGCCCAAAGGCTCCCCAGGCCCCTGCTCCTGACTGAGGCAAATGCTCACCCTAACCCTGGGATGGGAAGAGCTTCCAGACTCCTCCCCCGAAGGGCGGGGCCCAGGTGCTCTCAGGAGGCTGCCCTGAGGACAAAGCTCAAACCCAGGGACACCTGCCACCCCAGATGCCCGTGGCCTGTCCTCAGGAAGGACACCTGGGGTCTGTCCTTGGGAAGGACACCTACCTGCCACGCCAGACATCCATGGCCTGTCCTCAGGAAGGACTGCCTGCCCTGCTCACTCGGGACCCTTCTGCTGCTCCTCCCTCCTTCTCCAGGCAGGAGCTTCTCGCACCCAGCCAAGCTCTTTCAAAGCCGATGAACACGGAACCCTGGGCTGGATATGAAACATTGCACAACAGCGCTCTTGTGGGTAGCATTTACATTTCAGTGCCCCACAGAGAGGTCTAAAAATGCCCGGTAAATACTTAAAATCAGAACAACCCTGGGACTGTTTTACAACATAGCCTGTATTTAATTAGAGATTCCAGGGAAGGAAGGCACTGTTAAGCCATTTGTACTCCCCAGTGACAGCCCTCCTCACACCCTGACTCCTGGTAGGGAGTAAACAAATAGTCCTGAGAGGTGATAAAGACGGGGCGGGGGGGGGGGGGTGGAATGATGGGATCTGGCCCCATCGTGCTGTGAAATGTGAAGGGGCCATGGCAGGCCAGGCTCCTGGGATGCGGTACTGTGATCCCAGATAACTCAGCAGGCTGGAGATCATGGTTCAAAGCCAGACTGGGCCAACAAACCCAGTTAACAAGCAAAAAGCTGAAACTGGAAGCATAGCTCAATTGGTAGGGCACTACTTTTAGACAAAGGCCCTGAGTTCAAGCTCTGGTACCAGAATACAAGGATACCCGGCTGGCTGCAGGGGACCTGGAAAGATACAGAAGCCAGTCAGCTGAGCCCAAACCCAGCCTGCATCCAGTCCTGGCAGGAGAGGATGGAAAGCCAGGAACTTTACCTTACTGCTGGGCCTAGGGTGCGAGCTGGAGGAGGAGAAGGGAAAATGCGATTTTAATGTAAGAGAAATATTGGCAGTGGTTTGCATGCCAACAGAACCACTGAGAGGGGGCAGTGCCAGAGGAGGCCAGCCGTGCCTGGGGACGTGGGAGGGCCTGTGCAGTGGGGGACCAACTGGGGCTGGGGCTACAGTCCTAGGGCTCCACCCATCCTTGGCCTCCCTATCACCAATGCCCAGCCTGCAAACATGGAAGGTTCCAGAAATACACACTTGGTACATCTTGAGGTACCCCCTCTTCTGAGTTGGCGTGGTGACATCTCCTGCCCCTTTGCCTATCAGGAGAGCCGGTGTCACAGTGTTACCCTGCAGCCAGCGTTACACCCACCACCTCGGCTCCTCATGACGCTGGATGAGGAGAGCTGCCATAATAAGATGGAGACCGGATTCACAACACTTGTACCTCCGTGCACCAGTATCATGGCTCTACCTCACCATTCATTATTCTTATCCGTGACCTCTTCCTGAGCCTAATGCATAAAAACTTCAGATTAAGTGGTGGGGACTTCTCAGCACGTCTGAGGTTCCAGGCTCCCCGGCTATCACACCTGTGCTTTCGCAGGTCCTGCCCACCCGTCTGCCTAGAAGGCCAGTACCAGACTCTGCACCCACAAGCCGGGCCTGCACTCCAGGCTGCTCTGGCCAAGGAGCTCCTCCCTCCTCCCCAGTCCTTTCCCAGAGCCCCCCAGGCAGGCAGGCAATGCACTGCTGGAAAGAAAAATCCGGTCACAGCTCTGAGCTCAGGGCATTACTGGTCGTAATTGGCTGCTGTGCACAGTCTGATAGAAACAGGCATGTGGCTTGAGCCTGACTCTCCGCCCTGGTGACCACGCTGCTGGAGAAAGCCTGTCCCTCTGCAGGCTGCTCTCCCAGCACCGCCACACCTGCTCCCGATCGCCAGAGCCTCTTTTTCCAGACCTCAGGCTGAGGAGCGGAGCAGAGCAGCCCGTCGATCGGAGAGAAAGGCAGAGAGCCAAGCAGGAGGAGGAGAGGCTCATGTGCAGCCCAGCCAGCTTCCTCCTCAGAGGGGAAGAGCCGAGCGAGAGGACCATGGAGGGTCCATGGCAGGAGACGGGGGGCAGGCGTGGGGGAGGCACAGGAGGATCCAGGCCACTGTCACCCCCTGGGACTATGGCCAGAACGCATTTGCGGATTGCAGGCAAGAGTGAGGACATCAGGGCCTTGCTGAGATCCGGCAGACTCCCCAACGTGCCATCCACCAAGTCCCGGGCACCACTGCGCTTTCTCTCCACCTCCCTGAGTGAGAAAGCACGATTTCATCAAGGCCCTCCCTAACTCCTGGCTCATATTACTTGAGGGTGTGATGTGTTGGGCTGTTGCAATTCTATTATTTGGGTGTCTTCGCAGATTGCAGCCGAGCCTGTGACCATCACTGTCCCTCCCCACTTCTCTGTCCCACCCCTCTGTCCAGGGGAACATGGCCTCACGCTTCCAGCCTCAAAGCTGCCCGTGACCACGCGCTGGGCCGCTCAGCAGGGGTCCCACCTGCCTAGTCTCAAGGAGGGGGACAGCTTTCCCCTGTAGGGATGCTACACGTCTGTCGAGGCAGGGGAGACCCTGGCCACTGGTTCACTGCAGGAGATGGGAAGAGATGGTGGAGAGGAGGAAGGCATGCCGGGCGTATCTAAGCCCTGGTCAGCTTCCTGTCATCCTTCCTCTCCTTGCTGGAGCTTTCTCAGCAGCTCTTCCAGATGTGGGCAGCTCTAGGGGAAGGGGGAGGGACACTGGCAGCACCCAGTGTCCTGGGAGCTGGACGGTCCATTTGTTTGTCAGGTTGGCCACATTGAAAGGCTCTCGGTGTGAATGGTCACAGGCACATGGCTTCCCTTCTGGGTCTTCTAGTCTGGTCCTGTTTTGTTTTTTTTTTTGAGACAATACTGTGCTGTTTTTGTTACTATGGCTCTGAAGTTAGAACTGCAGACCCGGCCCGTTCTCATGGCCTCTTCTCCCCGGCTAGAAGCCATTCCTGCTAGGAGCCGGAGGTCAGCCAGGGCATCTCCCCAGCTCTGCAGTCTTGACTCCCGCTGACCCCTGAGCCACCTCGTGGCTGCCCTCGTGCACCTGCTCCTCTGCCTGGGGAGAGAGGGCCACCTCTCCAATCCTCTCCCCCTCATGCAGCCTCCCCTCCACCTCTGTGCAGTGCACGGGACTCAGCCCCACGCCCAGGCCATCTCCCTTCCTCCACGGACATTGCTGGAGATCTAGAGTCTGGCACAGAGCCAGGACCTAGCCAGTGCCCTGTACACCTCAGGCAATAAATCAACGGGATGAGGCTTTCAGAACTCCAGGAGAGGAGAGTCCTGATGCAGACCAAGACTCCCTCCCCTGGGCAGACAGCAGCCTGGAGCAGGCTTTGTTCTGCAGCACACCATGGAAGGCACGCCTGCCAGCAGCCCAGCATTCCTGTCGGAGGGTGTGAGCTGCCCCTGCAGGCCCCAGCCCAGCCAGGACAGCTCCCCTGGCACACAGCCTTGATGGAAAACACAGATCTCACTCTCTGCAGGCCACGATATGGGTATATATTTCTTCCCCCATTCCTGAGCGCGCATCTCATTTCCTTCCCAGTTTAATTCTGGAACTATTTGCTTCCCTGCGGCCCTCCAGCCCATCCGAGGAAGACCAGCGCCTCCTCCACTCCTCCCTCCCACCCCTTCAGAGCGTGTCCTCAATGCTTCTCCTTCCCTGCAGGGCCTGAGGTTATCTAGAGAAGCTGGGCTGTGATCCCAGGAAAAGCCACCCCACAGGACCCAAGGTCACCTCCCTGCCCAAAGGTCCTCCACTCACATGAGCCCGCAGAGGCCCCAGGTGAGGGACAGTCTCAGTCCCCAGGGTGCTCACACAGCCCGTCAAGCAAGCTTCACCTCTACACACCACTGGGTATCTTGGGAAATCCCTTTGCCAAAAGACCTCTCCTTCATTCAGCTCAAGGCCGGGGACCTGTTACCTGCGCTGTGTCACTGGGGCACTGGGAGAAAAGATCCCTCTCCTCGGGCTCTGCGCGGTGTTCTTCCACGTCCCTCCCGCTCCCTTGAGGCTCTGGGTCCACTCGCAAGCCTGTTTTAGGAGAGCAATCAGCGAGTCCTCGTAAGAGGGCCGTGCCCTGGGAGCAGCTGGCCTGGGGGACAGTCTTGCTATTTTGACTTAATTCACCAACAGGATGGAGGGCCCCGGCAGGTCCACACACTCATGTCCAGAGCCGGGCTTGCAGACAAATCCCGGGAAGGGCTCTTCATCCTCTGCTAGAAGCCAAGCAGACAGAGGGCAGAAGCCCGTCACTGGCAGGAGTGGCCCCAGCCCTCACTCACAGGGCCAGAGAGGCTCTGGGGAAAAAGACCATGAGCTGCTCAGCAAGCGAGCCAGGCAGGCGCACAGGTCTCCCAGGCAGTGGAGGCGGCCTGGGGCAGGCGGGGCTGGAGAGCCAGGCTGCGGCCGGAAGTGGATCTGAGCCTTCTGGAGGGCAGGAGTCCAGTGTGGTGCAGAGGGCACGGCCTGGGTCTGCCTCTGCCCCACCCCAGCTCTGGAGGCATTCGTTCCATGGACAGCGTCATTTATTTCTCGGACACCTCGGCCACTCCCCCAACTCAGCACCCATGGCACGCACGCAGACACAGACACTCTTGAGAAAGCTGCCGCTCTTGAGGTAGCTCCAGGGTCCTTTTGCTAACCTTCTGACCTAGGACAATTCTGTGTCCCAGCACTGCCCGCCTGGTAGGGCCTGAGGATGGAGGCTGATCAGTGAAGAAGTAGGTGGCTGGGAGTTTGGCCTAGTGGTTAAAGTGCTTGCCTAGCATGCATGAAGACCCGGGTTCGATTCCTTGGTACCACATACATAGAAAAATGCCGGAAGTGGTGCTGTGGCTCAAGTGGTAGAGCTCTGGCCTTGAGAAAAGTCCAGTGGAAAGCTGTGCACCTGTCACTTCAGGTAAGGGAAAGCAGGAATTGGAGTGCTGAGGCCCAGGCCGGCCTGGGGCGAGGTGAGGAGCGGGAGTGAAATCAAAGGGAGCCAAGGGCGTAGCTCAAGTCAAGGAGCACAGTGCCCGCTGCAAGTGGGAGGCCAGAGCTCATGCCTGAGTACCGCAAAAAGAAACAGTATAGCTACGCATGTTTTGAGGTGCAATACCGTGAAGTGCATTTGAGTTTCGACACTAGTACATGGCGTAAAAGCTATGCCTGGGCGGGCTCGTGCATGGGGAAACCTCCCTGGAGCTGGGCTGGAGGCAGATGGAGGCCTGACTGCCAGAGTGATGGAAATTGGAGGTGACGGGCGTAGCTGGGTGATGAGGCTGGTCTCACAGTGGATTCGCTTCGCCCCCCCCCCCCAAGAACTGCTGTCCCTCTGGCAGACAAGAGCAAGAGGACAAAGTGGCCATCTGCCAGCAGGAAGACCCCTCATCAAACACCGGCCGGAGACTCCGAGCATACACACTGAAGAAAACAAATTTCTGCCCATCCTGTACTGGATCAAAGCAGCCCAAACCAACCCAGGCCTGGTGAAGTATTTTTCATTCAATTCCAAGTAGCTCAAACCACACAAGGCCACGTGAAGGTCAGAGCAGGTTAATCCCTCCTACATGGCAGATGGGTCCATAGACAGGGGGTGGCTGGCGCAGAGATAGTCAGGCTTTCCCTCCAGGCTTCATGGCGGTGACTGCCGTTCCAGCCAGCCCCAGTACACTCCCACCAGAGCAAAATGCAGAGAGCAAAGAAGTTCCCTGGAAGCCCGGTGCTGTCTGCCTGCCTCTCCCAGGGCTTCCCCATCTAAGAAGCCAGGAAGGACAGGTATTCCAGCTGGAGCACGGCTTCCTCCAGTATCCAAGGTCCTTGATGCAGAAATGCTGGGTAGAAAGGACAGGAAGCGGCTCGGGCCTCCATCCCAGCCACCTGGGGGATGGACACAAGAAGATCTCAATGTGAGACCCACCCGTCAGGGAAAAGGTTCTCAAAAGCGAGACCCTATCTCAAAAATAAACCAAATCGAGAGGACTAAGCCGAGCATGGCTCACATGGGAGAGTTCTTCTGGGCCTAGAGTTCAACTCCTGGTACCATCAGAAGAAAAAAAGAAGAGGAAGAAAGGCAGGAAGACAGAATGCAGTACAAAAACATCACTCCGCACAGCTTGGTATAGTCTATCAGTTAAAAAGCCAAATGCAACTCATCAGGAAAGGATTTAAAAATATCTCTATATTATGTACATATGCATGCGTACACGTCTTTCTGCATCCCCATGTAGCAGGGAACACACGCATGCGGAGATACAAACCCTTCTCCTCGTTAGTACCAGCTTCCCAGCCGTGGAGATAGATCGCCCTCCACGTGATAAATTTCACACTGGTGAAAAACTTCCTAATGATTGTCTCCTTAAGAAAATGCTGCCTGTATCTCCTCCCAGGCCTTCCTATCGAATAGTATGATTAAGTAGTCCTGGGCTGGGTTTTATCAATGTATGCATTATTTATTGACAATGAGAAATACCTTTACCTTGCCTGGCTAAATAAAATATCTGCTCTATCCCAGGACTTGGATTTCTGAACACGTGTGTCCAATCAGTGCCTCTAGGCTGGCAGGGGAGTAGAGGTAAAGGAAAGAGGATGCAGTCAGGAAGGCCCTTGGATCCAAGCCCACCACCTCTGGTGACCAGAAGAAAATGACCCTGAGTGAACCAGGTTGGCACAGCCTGGCAGAGCTTGAGCGCATGCTGTCTTGAGGACTGGGTGCCCAGGATGGGATGTGGTACCTTATCCAGGACAGGACATGGGGCAGGCATTCGGAGAAGACTGCTGTGGCTTGGTGCTGCTGGCTCAGGGTTTACTTTTGGTGGGAGGACAGGCAGGGAGTGGCCACACCAGAGCTAAGGGGTTCTTGTGTGCACTGCCGGTGAGCTGTGGCCCGTACTTACCCTAGAAGATGCTCCACTTGGTGGCAGCACAGGGCCCAAGAGGTCAAATGACTCAGGGGCTTAGCCAGGCTCCTTCTCTTAGATAGGAGTCAGGTCACTCAAGTGGGAGAGTGCCCACTTAGCAAGCACCAGGCCCCGAATCCAAACCCCAGTATTGCCTTAAAAGCAAATACAATACAAACTGAAAGAACACACACACACACACACACACACACACACACACACACACACACCTTTCCACTTCTGAAAAAGTCCATGGAAACTCAGACGGTAAGGGAGGAGAAAGCCAGACTGCAGCCGGAGCTGGAGCTGGGGAGAGGGAAGGTCCATGTTGTGGAAGAAAGATGCCACTGGCCACAGAGACAGCAGAGAGAAGATCTGAAAGGGGGGTGGAGGCCCCAGTCTGAGGCCCCTGGCTCACTTTCTGAACTGCTCCAGAGCCCAGGCCCGGGGCCCCGCCCTGCCAGCCTCCCCTGGCAACCCCTGTTGCTGATGATAAGCAAATCCCAGTGCACTGGGGGTCCGGACAGCCACCCCTCGCAAAGCAGGCAGCAGGAGGAGCTGCCCGGCCTGGGGAAACCACAGAGGACCCATCCCTGCTGCTGCTGCTGCTGCTGTCAAGTGAACAGGAAACAAATGAGAGCTCCTGGGAGAGGAAACGACAGCTTCAGGAGCAGATGGCCTGAACTGTCTGACTCCCGCCATTCGGCAGGCTGGGGTGGTGTGAGCACACGCCACGCAGGAGGGTTTAATTAGCAAATCACTAATAAGCCGCCTTGGTGCTGCTTGGCAGGGTCGGGGGGCCTTGCAGCTGGCTCCCTCCCCCTCCCCCATGGGCCACTCTGGCTGTGACCTTGAGGGGCCTCTCCCTGCCCTTGCGTCACACCAGTTCTCATGGACAACAGCATGTCAGTCAGGGCTCTTGTGTGAATTACAGAAAGGACACAAGGCGCCTGGGCCAGGCCCCCGGTACAGCATCGTCAGTGTCGAGTTCTGACACCTTCCACGTGTGCCGACCCCGAGCCCAGCGTGGACCCCTCCAGCTCTGAGGCCTCTTGTGGGGTCCCCCACGCGGCATGGCTGACAGGAGGTCACCACTCTTGTGTGAGGACCAGTGGGGCTTGTCGGCACAGCGCTGGAGTGTGTGCAAGTCCCAAAGGGCGAGGAAGCCGTGCCCGCCTGCACAGAGGGTCAGGACAGACCGTCTCAGCGCTCTGCACCCAGAGCCCAGCCTGCGGAGGAGAGGAGGTGCTGTGCCCGGCCCAAGGGCCCCACTGACCCCCAGTAGTGAGCGACCCACCAAACATGGTACAGTGCAGCATCTCTGGCTTGTCACCACAGCCCCGTAAGGTCAAGTCCTAGCCTGCTCATCAGCGCAGCGCCAGGCATAGAGACATGTTGTCTCACACGCAGGGCTTCCGGGAGAGTTCACTGTGGAGCCTCGGCAGAGGGCTCTGCCATGGCTTGTCGACGCCGTCTTCTGCCTGGCCCTCCCGGGATCATTGCACTGTGATTGTCTGTGTCTTGAGCTAGGCTTCCATTCCATCAAGTGCCCAGCCATCAGCTACGCGCATCGACTCCGACCTCGCATCCTGAGGGCCTAGAGGCTGCGATTTTCATGTGTGAAGCTGCAGGCACTGTGGGAGGGGTGGGGGAGAGAAAATGGGGTCTTTGTAAAAGACTGCGCTCAAGACCACGTCTCTCTTTCGTTGATTTCTCTTGGTCTGTTTACTTGGTTATCAAGTAGCCATGGTTCATCCAACTCACTCAGCCGGGGAGCTTGCATCGTTCGTGTGGTTTGCGGGGAGAGTCTGGTGCCACCAAGGGGGGACCGTGACATGCAGGACTCCCTCAGCCCGGACAATCTGGCTTTCCTGGCCCCCAGCCCACGGGGGCAGTGCCGTGGCTCCACATCTGCACGCTGCTTCTAGAAAACATCTATGGTGGTCTTGGATTTGAGCTCAGGGACTTGCATTTGCAAGGCAAGCGCTCAACTGTTGGAGCCATGCGTCCAGGGAAGGGGCCATCTTTTAACATGGTGACTTTAGCCAGGAAACGGAAGAGCCTTGCACTGGAGGGTGAAGTCCTGGGTCTTCACAGTCACAAGCAGGCCACCTGTCCCTTGGAGCTGTACTCACGTGCACTGTAAGCCGTTTGCAGCCAACTCCAGGCTCCTGGAAGAACCGTGACCCAGGCCCAGGGCCGGGCCCAGCTCTTTGTCAGCTGCAAAGCCCTTTGCAGACTGGAGCTGATATTATTCTATTTCTTCCCCTGGTGCAAAGATGAGCCTTGCTGAATCCATGTGAAGCACTAAAGTAAATTAGATTTTCATCTGCCCCTCCATATGTGAGCAGAGCGCAATCCCATTTCCTGACTCTCAGCCAGCTGCTGCGGTGAGAGGAGCGGGGTTCCTCCAGAGTGGCCTTGTTCGGGAAGCATTTGAACAATAATCCTTTCCTTTCACCAAGGGGCCCGGGAGGAGGGACCTCCAGGCAGGCTTCCCATTGGCCTCTGCAGGAGTGGGAAGCAATTGTGGCCCCCTGGGTCTTTTTCTCCCCCCAAAGATTTCTTTATTGAGATTAAGTAACTACATATACTTCACAGTTCTGTGGCGCGGTTACACTTAGCTAAAGTCACAAACACATTTTAACATTCACACCGATAAGCACCACCACTCTAATCTACAAAGCTTATGAAGAACAAAAAATAATACAAAACTTCAAGTTTTACCTAGGAAAAAAGTTTGACTCCTCAAACATTAACAATAAACCTATTTCTTCCAGATTATGTGACACGTGCATTTCTCTTTCTCTCTCACCCCGTCACCGCCCTAGAGTGCTCAGTGCACTTCCTCCAGCCTCACTGCCGCCCTAGCTCACCCCACTCCCACTGATTCTGTGCCCTCCTCCTCTCTTTTCTCAGACGACACTCTGATCTTTATAGAGAGCACCATTGCTCAGTCCAGGACAGAGCGCGGATCGGGTGGCTGAATTTCTCGGCCCATCTCAGACCCCTGGGTAGTCAGCGGTGCAGTAACAGAATCCGAGCTCTGAGTATGGCTTGAGCGTCATGGCCTATGGGGTTGGAAGGACCTGCGAAGTCCTCTGGGTCTCAGCTGCCTCTCTCCTGTGCCACGTGGGGCTGGACTTTCCCCCGCAGGGAAGGGCTGGGTCCAGGACCCCTCTCAGGAGAGGGCCGATTCCAGGGCCTGACAGGGCCACTCTCATGTCTCCCAGGAGATGGGTGATGAGAATCTGAGCCCACCCAAGCCATGTTTCCAGTCTGTCCGAAAGAAAAAGAGGAACACAAAATGGGGGTCTGAGGATGGCCGGTCAGGCGTAGGACTGGCCTATGACCCAGTCCACGTGGAAGGAACTTCCCCACCTGAGGCTCCAGGCCCTTCCGAGTGCCACAGGCAAGCAGGGGGCTGGCACAGCAACTTCCCTTCCCCCCATTTTGCTCCACCAAAGTGGAATTAGGAAAAACTCATGGAGCAGGGCCGGCCAGGAAGCCACTTCCTAGCTGAAAGCAGTGCTGCCAGGGTGAGCAAACCAGCCATCAGAGGTTGACTGAGTTTGTGGGAAGGAAGATGGGGTTGAGAAACGTTTATAAATTGCCTGGGCTAATGATTTGTACGCAATCTGTGTGACTTATTGTCCACACACGGGTCCCAGGTGGCCGTCTCATTTACAGAAGGCAAACGAGGGCTGGCCATGCCCAGGGCCTGCACCCAGCCTCTTTGGCATTGATTCTTTGGGACTCCCTGATGAATTGGCCCCTTGAGCAGTGGAATTCCGGAGGAATCCCGGGTTTAATGCTGACTCCGGAGCTGACATGTCTACAGTGGGATGGAAGGAATCCATCAGGTGTGCGTCTGCTCTTCTGGATAGAGAACTGTCATGAGCTGGGCATCTCCTTTTGCACTGGACACCCGACCTGAGTCATGTCCTCTTGAGGGAACCTGCTTGAACTCTCCGGCTATGGCATATTGAACATCTTTACTTGGTCTCCATCCCTGGCTCCTGGAAGAGCTCAGAAAACAGTTTCCCATGTTAATTCAACGCCGATCTTTCTTCCACACCTGTGTTTATGCCACTGAAGAAACAGGTGTTAGGTCTTACTCAAGATGGAAAGCCAGGTGATTCGAGAAGTCAGGGTAGAAATCCTCCCCACCCCTGCCCTTCTGGTCTCTCGTCCACCCTCGTGGTGGGGTGGGGGAGAAGAGCGAGGATAGACGCTGGGCTCTACACAATTCTTCGGTTTCTTTATCCTTTCTAACTGAGCACAGTTGCCAGTACTTGTGGTGCATGGCGTGATGTTCTGAAACGAGGGAGGACGCCGTCCTGGAACAGCTCATCGACACGTGCACTTAGCATTGAATCACAACAAACCATCAGCCCCCCGAGAGACGTCTGTCATCTATAAGGCGTTCGGGAGGGGGTGAGGATGCAGGAAGCCCTGCTCGCTCGATGGGGTGCCACATAGCACCACCCGATGGGAACGATAAGGCAGTTCCTCACAACCTTAGAAGCAGAACTACCACATCACCCAGGGTTATGCAGTCAGGATATTGGCAAGACACCTATGCATCTGCACTTACTGGAACACTGTTCACTGCAGCCAAGGAAGGGACTCACCCACCACTGGAGGGAGAAACATGGTGCCTGGACTCAATCTGAAAAGAACAGGAGGAAACCCACCAGTGTTTGGGTCTGCAGTAATAAAATTGGAGCAGACACATAGACCTGCACACCCTTTCCCACACGTGTACCATATAAAGCACAAGCATACACACAGCACACACGTGCATGCGTCTGCACACCTCTGTGCAGAAATCACACTTCTACACACATGCCACTAACATAGCCTCCACTCACCTGTGTACCCAGAGCACATGCACGTAGGGTGCGTGAATGCTCAGAGCACACACGCGGACGTAGAGCACACTCTGCCAGGCACCACCCCCGACATGCGCATGTGTGTACAGGTTCATGCAGCAAATATACTGTGCATGTATGAACAGCACACATGTGCATGCTCCCATGCCCACAGACATGGCCACAGCTTACCCACGTGCGTGTGTGTGCACAGCACACATACATGTGCCCCCACGCATGTGTGCAGCACACATGCGTGCCCACACATAGTCCCTCTATATCTGCCAGGAATTGTCTCCAGGACCTTCTGGCCCACTGCACACCCTCAGAACACCCTCATCCTATGTCCTGAGACCTGCTAGTCATGCTATTTGCACACAAGCTGCCCCCACCCTCCCTGCACTTTAGACAACCCGCAGTTAACTTTGCATAACTAACACAATGCAAATGCTATGCAAATGCCTGCTGTCCTGTGTCATTTGAGGAATAATGACAACATGTCTGTGCGTTTTCTTTCAAATATTTTGGATCTGCAGTTGGAATCCACAGATCTAGAGGGCCGACTGTTCACACATATGCCACCCACCACACACCACACACACACACACACACACACACACACACACTTGAAATACCTACTTTCCATCCTCCACCAGCCAAAGCAGTGATCTCTTAAACTCACCCACAATATAGAGAAGAAAGTAGGTGACACCTCTCCTTCTACTGGATTCAGGCTGCTTTTCCAACTGCCAAGGGCACTGACAAACCTCAGACAAGCTCGGCTTCGAATCCAAAGCTCCATTTCCAAACTCAGAATTAGAAAATTGAAGTCAGCCCAAAGTGCCTTATCCCTGCAGGAAGCTGGCGGAACTATTCTAAATGTAACAACACAAGCTGAGAACACACAACACAACACATTCTGGGAATTAAATAAAGATACATATGAGCAAGAGAGCCAGGAAATAAAAATATTTCACACGCTTTATATTCACAGGAGACGGGAAAGTGGTCCACGGGGACGGAACAGGA
Organism: Megascapheus bottae; assembly: GCF_031878675.1. Taxonomy (NCBI): domain Eukaryota; kingdom Metazoa; phylum Chordata; class Mammalia; order Rodentia; family Geomyidae; genus Megascapheus; species Megascapheus bottae. Next base: position 95,314,518 of record NC_143510.1, on the reverse strand, counting down.
ATGGGTGGGTGGACGGCCTTGGATGGCAGCCGCCAGAGACGAGGTTGGGACCCGGCTGCCACAGCAACCTGAGGAGACCAGACAGGGGAGGGGGAAGAGTGGGGAGGAGAAGGGGGAGGGGAAAGGGTTGGGGGACAAGGAAAGGCACTGCTATTCTTCATACTCAGCTAAGTGCACCCCTAACATTCCTTGCATGCTAGAAAGCGTTGCTGTGTTTCAGAGATAAATTATTATCGACGTGCCATTCTCCAGTTTATGCAGGGATGCGGAACCCCAATCCTGGTGTGTGTGAGCTATCAGGGAGCCCAGGATGGTATCCCCAGTGGCACGGCGGGCCCCCTGAGGCACTTCCCTCCGCAGACACCTCCTGCCCCATGTGCGAGCCGCTGGAGCAGCCATGGCTTCGGCTGGAGCGTGGCGAACCCTAAAAAGATGGGCACCACTGCAGGCCTACAGCTGGAGCTCCCTCCAGCACAGGAGCGCAGGGTTTCTCTTCATCCACAGCCTGGTGGAAGACATGGGCGGAGAAAATACCTCCGCATACAAGCCACCCACATCCCTTCTAGAACCTTCTACCTCCAGGGGATAGTCATGAGGCACGGGAGCTGTCAGAGCCTCAGAGCCCAGTGGAAAATATTCTCGGGTCATCAACAATCTAATCAAACCATTTACCCCATCAGGGGCTCCCAGCAATATGGGGAGATGGCGTACTGGCTTTGTGGCTGGCACGGGACCGGCTGAGGGGTTGGTGTTGGCCACACAAGGACAGGAGAAGAACATATTGCCATCCATATAGACCGTCATTTCCTTATAAAACAATTAGGGAAGTGAACTGGAAGCAGGGAAGCAACGTGGACTGCTGAGGGCCGTGTGGGGAGCAGGCTCAAGGCTGCAGCGTGAACGGGGCAGCCACGTGCATGCATGACTCGCAGAGTGGCTGGAACTCCAGGGACGGGCACAAGCGGGCACACACCACTCTCTCCTGCCACCCTCCTGTGAGCAAGCACGTGGTGGGACCCCAGGAACAGGGCTGCTTCCTGCTCCTCCCTGTCTGTGTCAGGAGCTGGGATTCTGCGGCCCCTGCCTCTCAAGGGGCTTCTGGCTCAAAACCTCAAGTCACCTCAACAGGGCCCCACTCACACCCACTCCACAGGCCCACAGGGAAACAGGATCAAGCATGATGGGAGTGGAGGACGCTGGCCAGATCGGATGACAGGAGTTGGCACAAAGGCCCAGTGTCCTGCCAGCATGTGGGAAGTGACATCAAGGAGCCTGGGCCGAGAGCCTCCTGTTCACTTCCCCCGCTCCCTACCGGCTCCCTCATGAAGCTCAGTGCACAGTGCCCAAACGCAGCAGGCAATGGAATGAAAGCATGACCCCAAATCTTCAGGTTTGGGGCTTTGGCCACCTGGTGGGAAGCTAGCGTGTGACTGAGGGGCCATCGGGGCCCTCAAAGGAGCAGCGAGCCAGGCCGATGCCAGGCAGTCATCCTGCACTCACAGGCTGGCCCTGCCCTGCGTTCCAGACTCCAGAGGGAGCCGTGGGTGGCATCCTGGACGCCCTAGCTCTTTCAGGAAGCCAGATTCTGGGGAAGCCAGGTTCTCAGGACACATCCAGTCCAGTCACTGGAGGTGGAGACGCACATCCTTGGGTGAGGAAGAGGCACATACACGGGGACAGCCACAGGACACAGGGCTGAGGGCAGGTCACAATCTTGTCCTGGGTGACAGCTGTTGAGCCCAGGTGCCGGATGGCAGAGGGCCAGGCTTCCCTGCCCGACCTCCTCCTGGCTGCACCTTCTTGGAAAGTTATGAACTTCTCATGAGGTCTGGCCTTGCCTGCAAGGTTCAAGGACAGCTGAGGAGGTCCCTGGGGTCAAAGTTTTCAGGATCCCCCAATGTGCCTGCAGAAGTTTTTGTCACTAACACAGCCGCCCCCCCACATACACCACAGCCAGCTTCAGAGCATGTCCACGGGCCAGTGGCAGGCACTGGGGGCAAGCACTCACCAGAGAGGAGATGGGCACAGCCTCGGCCCCTGCACCCTGCTCCAGGACTCAGCGGGGGAAGCCCTGAGGCTCAGTTTGGCCCCAGTGCCAGGAGCATAAGCTACCAGGAGGTGACGGTGGCTCACTAGGCCTCGTGGAGAGTTGGCCGCCGGGTTGTAGGCGGCAGAAGGTACGTCCTTGCCTACAGCAGGGTGATCTACGGTGGGGTCCAATGGCTGCTGCTGTCAGGCAGAACGTCAAGAACAAGAAAGGCCAGAAAGCAGCTTGGGCACTGCAGAATGAGGCAGCACCCACCCAGGCCGCAGGGCAACTCGAGTCAAGGTCAGCTTCCTGGCCTGCATGGTCAGGGCCGGCAGTGACCCACAAACCACTCTCCCTAACGGGCACCAGACCACTAGTGACCCACAAACCCAGCTCGGGGGGTGGCCAGCTGCCTCTGTCAAGAGCCTCAGGGTGGCAGAAATAAAAATGAAAAGAGAAAGCAAGATGAAAACGCTATCTGTGGCCCATGTCTAACTAGAGCACTGTGTGGGCTTCTGGGAATGGCTTCCACAAAGCAGAGAGAGGCGAGTGGGGAGGGTGGCCCTGAGGACACCAGGCTAGCCAGCCGGGCCCTGCAGATCCAGGGACCCACTCACCACAGGCCTCTGAGGACTGGACAGAGCTGTAGACCTGGGCTCCGTGCTGGGGGCAGGTGGGGAGACCAGGAGGTGCAGATGCGGATGGCCTGGCTTCATGGAGTCATCTCCCCGGAAGCAGAGAAAGGTGGGAGGAGGCACTGGCAAAGCATCACCACCTCTTGGAGACAGGTGACTTACAGCCATGCCAGCCCAGGAGCTGGGTCGGGACGAGGTGGCTGTGGGCAGCTCATTTTTAGCCGTGTGCTCCCTGTGGCATGTCAAGCAAGGCCTTGGACTCTGGGGTGCAGCTGGCAGTGCCACTCCAGGACCAGATACAACAAGACCACACATTCCAGTATGTTCTGCTCGGGCCCAGCTTCCTGCCTCGCCTCAGAGCCTCTCATTTCTGGCAGGCTGTCGGCCATGCTGTGGTATCAGGCAGCTGTTGTGTGTTCACCCTGAAGCAAGTGGCGCTTGGTGGGGAGTGAAGTGATTTCTTGATGTGGCTTCCGTCGCATTATTTATTTTTACGATGTGCTTCCGATGGAAGGCACATCGCCGTAGATGTTATTGACGGCTGGTGTGAATTTGCATTAAAAATATCTATGATCTGGAAAATGTAATTTGTGTTGGCCCAAGCTTGCCGGGTCTCCACCACCGCACTCCTCGTGTGGCTGCTCAGAGCCGTGGAAAAGTCAATTCTGCTCCTTCTGCGAGAGCCAAGGGCAGCGGAGGAAGAGCACACTGCAGCCTGTGGATGGGTCCAGGGGGAGGTGACCCGCCTAGGACGGGAGAGTGAGCGAGGCAAGAGGCACAGGTAGCCAGTCCTGACCTGTGCCATCCATTGTACAAGAACATCTACGTGAACAGAGCAGAGCCACCTACACAAGGCCAGGCAGGTTACGAAACCCGAGTGGTGGAGAGACTAACTCAAGATGATCGTGTGTGTGTGTGTGTGTGTGTGTGTGTGTGTGTGTGTGTGTGTGTGATTCACTCAGGGTAATCCTGTGTATAAGTTTGTGTGTGTGTGTGTGTGTGTGTGTGTGTGTGTGTGTGTGTGTGTGTGAATGATTCACTCAGGCTGGTCTTGTACGTGCGTGAGATTCATCCAGGATTGATCTGGTGTATGTGACTGGGAGGAAGGAAGCATGGTGGCCTGTCTATGTGAATGAGCAATGCTTCTTAGCACACACACTCCCAACAGCTTATACAATGCTGCTCCAGCGCCAGCGTGAACCTCTGTATATAGTAACTAGCTTTGTCTATCTCCTTTTCAGTCCAAGCTCTGGGCGAGAGCCACTTGCGTCCTTTCTTAGGGGCTTCCAGAGGCTGTCATAAAGGCCCACGCATGGGCAGGGGCTCATACCCATCATCCCGTCCCCCACAGCTGCCTGCAAGGAATAGAACAGCATGGGGGCTTGCAATTCCACCACTGTCCAGGCAGAGGCGTCCTTGAGACCCACACCTCAACTGCAACAAATGGATGTAGTAGTGGAAAGTATAAACGGAAGAATTGCAATCTAGGCTGTCCCATGTAAAAAGTGAGAACCTATCTCAGAAAAGTAACCACAACGCAACTGACGCTGTGACTCAAATGGTGGATAACCTACCTAGCCAGTGCATGCGCCTCGAGTTCAAACCCAAGTATCCTGCCAGATGCCAGTGGGCTAGCTGTACTGAACGAGTGCATTCAACAGTCACCAGTCTACATCCTATAACATCTCAGACCTGGAAAACCGGTGGCTGCTCACTTTCTGTCCTCCCCCCTAGCCTGTTTGTCCATGCATCTTGTCATATAGCTCCCTGCCTGTCTTCTAGAGGAATCCTCACTCCTTAGAAAAACAGCTACCGTCCGACTGCGTTAGCAGTTGATAAGAAGCTGTCCTGACCTCACAGGGTCACATGCCAGCTAATGACCAAGTCCCCACAGCCAGGTCAAATAGAAGCCACTGAAATCCCACGGGCATCTCCCTGGCCCTCTCCTCCCTGGCTGCGTTCTGAGAGGACCAGGACAAAGGCAGAGTGAGAAAAATCAACCCCTCCGGATCGTCGTCTTCGGGGTTAGAGGTGAGGGTTTGCTGCTGTTACATGCACTTTTGAGACATGAGCTCTAATAAGCTGTTCTGTCTTCTAAATGAGGAGGAATTGGCTGGCAGAGCAGAGGAGCAAAACTCAGCTCTCACACACAAACCCCTGCAGCCAGACCCCAGGAGGAGCCACACGTGTGCCAGTGGCTAGGGCCACAGGACTCCTGGGGTTCCCCTTCCGCAGACTGGGCAGTGGCAGCGGCTCCTCAGGGTGGCAGAGCGTGATGCCAGGAGGGGGAGGCGTGCACACACACCTCAGACCCACCCTCATCCCGGCAGTGCCCACTGCCTCCTCCTCTCCCCGCCGCAGCGCTGAGGCAAGGCCCACAGACAGCTGGGTTTATTCAGGAGAATGCCCGCCTGACCATGATCCCTCCTGGGCAAAGGAGGAGCCGTGGCTGCTGTCCTCGAGACGCCAGCTGTGGGTGAGTTTCCACGTTCTCAGGGCGTCAGGGCGTCCTGTCGGAATCCCAGCCTGGCCCTGCGCCGTGACCCGAAGGCGGGTTATTGGTGTGAGCATGGACATGCACACACAGTCCCGCCCATCAGGAAGTGAACTTCCTTCCACGGCTGTCACTCATCCACGCCCCCCGCCCCGCAGTCGGCCAGCACAGCCCTGATGCCTGAGCTGCTGCCTGCACACCACCATCCTCCCCCAGAACTGTGTTGGTTGCCATTATCCTGGGTCAGGTCATTTTGACGGGGCAATCGGGAAGATCACTTACTGAATACCTACTCGTACCTGCTCCCAGAGGCTGCTGAGCCCAGGGTGTAGACGTGCCAAAGACAAAGAGTAGAGTGGACCTCAGGCACACGTGCAAAAGAGAAGCTCATCTCCCAGTGGCTGCGGGAGCCCCAAGACTCGGAGCCCTTGCCTAGGCAGTGAACTGTCTGAGAAGGGTGAGCATCTGCCAGCCCCTCATCCTCAGTGCTCAGTCCAGCTACTGGGATGTGACCACTCCCAGTAGACCAGGGACCCACCAGCTATAGCAGGAACAGACTGGTCCCAAAGTCAGCCATGGCTACCACCTCCCTGACCACATCACATGACACAGTCGTGAGACAGCAGAGGGGTTGGTGGAATCGTGGATGGATGGGTGGACTGATGGAAGCATGGATGGACAAGCAGATGAATGAATAAAAGAATGGATTCATGAATGCATGGGTGGGTTGACCAATGAGCCTATGGACAAACAGCTGGGTAAGTGGATGGATAGACAGAATAGATGGATGAGTGGACAGATGGAGAGGTAGATGCATGGATGATTTGGGGTGGATTGATTGATAGCCTGTATAGATTAGATTATCTGCTTACAATTCCTGGATAAATAGAAAGACCATAAACAGTAGCTGTGCTGGCCTTCCCCAGGACACAGAGAAGACATCTAAGTCTGCATTGGTCTATTTCCCAGGAAGGGGCAATATGGATTAGCCTGCAAATTAATGAAACACATGCAAAAAATTAATGATAGGAAAACTGGCTTATGAAAGCAGCAAATAGCTTCTATTGACCATATGCTCTGCAACTCTCTGCCTCCTAAATCATAATAAACTCTGCCTTTTGTAGGGACCAATTCTGTCTGCCTCACATCCAGGCCCACGTCTGCCCCGAGTGTCCTCAGACCTCCGCCGCCATGCCTGCTGGCCGGGCCTCCCTGTCCTCCTCACATGAAGACAGAAGGCTGCGCCCGTCTCAAGGGCCATATGGAACACGAGATAAGTCCTGTATTAGTAAGTTAAATGCAGGAAGGAGAGATGTAAATCACATTTTTAAAAACTCTACTCATTCATTATTTAATTCTGAGGTGAACCCAAGGCTTACTGAGAGTATGTTTGACAAAGCTGTGTCTGGAGCTGAAATCCGAACGAGACGATGGCGTCTCCTCCCCCCGGGCCTGGAAATCACAGATGGAACTGGTATCGACTCTCTAAAAGCAACTGAACTGGAACGGGCAAGTGAGTGCAGCCGGTCCTTAGCTGAGGCCAGCCTTCAGGACCCAAGAGTCGCGGTGTGGTCACACGAAAGATCTTGTTTTCCCACGGTGGCTCAGGCACCCTGGATCTCCAGCCTTCTACTCACCCCGACACGCACAGCAGCCGGGTCTGTGTGGCCAGATGCTGGGAGGCCTGCGGCCCACTGCACGCACTCACATCGTCCTCACCGCTTCCTCCCCTTCACTCTGGGATCACAAACCGGACGGAAAAACCAGGATGGAGCCTGGGAGAAGGGAAGTTACAACCGCCCCAGTGTCCATAGGGCCAGGGACATCCCTGGCCAGCCTGGACCCCCGGGCTGCAGCATCTGCTTCCTGCGTGTTCTCAGCCCCGTCCAGGCCGCTCCCCGCGGGGGTGGTGGAGGGCTCCCGCGAAGGACTGGGGTCTGGTACAGCTCAGAAACCACTCAGGTCTGGGCAGTCACCCAGACTCGTGGGGTGCTGGCCAGGGAAATGCACGTGGGAGCATCTGTCATCTCCACCCCAAGTAGCTCTTTCTTGCCTTTCACACCAAGTAAAAGATGCCACAGCCAGCGGCGCCCAAAGACAAAACCATTCACACCAACAACCCGCAGCTCCACAGCCAGGCCTGAGAGGGCTGGGTGCTCATGCTCCCTGACAAGACGCTCTCTCTCTCTCTCTCTCTCTCTCTCTCTCTCTCTCTCTCTCTCTCTCTCTCTCACACACACACACACACACACCCCAAGATGTTTCATTACACTTGAAACACATAACAATAATTCCTTAAGAGAACTAAATAACCAATATTCAAAGTTTCCCTGATTATATATAATACATATCATATATATTATATTATATGTATCCTAACAACCAAAAATGGAAAGTAAAAGTAAATGGAAAGTACAACTGATAATATCATTGCTTATTTGCAATGTTTATGACACATAGCATAAAGCAAGCAAATAATGATGTGGATATTGTTAGAAATAAGATCTTAGACACACGACAAAAGAGTTACGATGTTAAACAATAAAAGCCAAATTTATCAGCCTGAATTTGAATTGGAGACATGGGTATACGCACTTGATTCCCTTCTCTTAGACATGTTTCCTGGCTCATTCCATTAAAACCCTGCAGCAGGCAGCACTGAGCACCAGAGACCAATCTTGGAAGACTGCCCCGGGACAGACGCACCACTGTGGAGGGAGCCTGGCACGTTCTGTAAGAGCAAGGTCAAGGAACGACGGGGAAATAGCCATAGGTTGGCAGCGCCAGCTTACATGCTTTTGCCAACACATCTGGAAAGATTTTAAGTATGAACTTAAAAAGTAAAGGATCATCATGAAGTGGAGAAAAAAACCAGAAATTCAGTACCAACTAAAGCGAGTAATTGAGTGGATGGGGATGGCTCTGTGGTGGAAAAGGATGAGTGGTGGATGTGTGGATGGGTGGGTGGGTGGATGGATGGATGGATGGATGTGCGGGTGGAAGAGGATGTGTGGGTGGATGGAGGGGTGGATGGATGGATGGATGTACATGTGGGTGGTTGATGGATAAATGATAGATGGATGGATATGTGGGTGAGTGGGTAGCATTTTATAAAACCCAAACTCCAAGGTAACGTCCCAAAAGGCAGGCTAGAATGGAAGCCCGTTCTCCCATCAGTTTCCAGCCTGACACCGGGTTTAATCTGAATAATTTCAGCATAAAAAGTGGAAATACTGTTGTGCATTGCTAGCTTGATGACTTTACTCTCTGTGTTTATGAGTGGGGATGCTGTTGTTAAAAGATACATGCTGAAGGATTTGGAGGCCACGCGACATCAAAGTATAACTTGTTCTCCAATGCTCCAGAAAAAATAAGCATACTGTGTCCAAAGAACATGGCAAATACACTAGAGACCAAAAATCATTTAAATTCATAACACAGGAAATCTTCAAAATACAAGAAGTAGATGAAAGTGTAAGTGGAACAAAAGGCAGGGAAAACATCTAGATTAAAAGAAACAAAGACACATTTCAACAAGTGCAAAGCGCGAGCCTGGTCTGCTTTATGAGTCAAAGAAGATGGAGGCAGAAGCAATGGTGACAGCCACAGGAAAGCGGTGATTCTGTCCTGATGAGAGAAACTGCTGCAAACGGCCTGGGTGTGAAGTATGAAGGAAGCCCTGCCCCCTCTTTAGACAGACGCTGGCACCCAGGTGCCGGGAATGGCCCGGTGCCTGTGTATGAGCCTCTCGGGGTGATGGGGAGGCCAGAGGAGCCGCATCCAGTGTGAAGGGAGCCCACACCCACCAGCCTGCGTGTGTGGGGGGAGATGGAGAAAGTAAAGACTGAAAACAGTGCAGGAGGTCAACACGTGTGGGGGTGGACAGAGGCATAACGCAGAGTGACACACCCTATCTGGAGTGGTGCATGCCAAGTGACTCCCTGTCTATGGACAGATGGGGGAACGTGGATGATAGATAGGTAGGTAGGTGGATAGATAGATAGATAGATAGATAGATAGATAGATAGATAGATAGATAGACAGACAGACAGACAGACAGATAGATGATAGACAGACAGATAGAGGTAGGAAAGTAAATGAATAAAATAGACAATAGATAACTCAATAGTGACGTATATAAAGAGATTGCAAATTCATTTATAAATGATACGTAGATGATAGGCAGATCTAAATATTAGATACATGATAGATGAATAGATGATATATCAAAAGTTAGAAACATACATAGATTTCAGATTGATTGATACAAATACATTCAATAGATGGATCCGTGGGTGACACACCCACACATGACACCAAGGTGGTAGGACTGATTGAGAGAGGACAGGCCATAGGCAGAGACGGAGGACTGAGAGGAGGATGGACTGTTGCTCTTGAATTTCTTGAGTTATGCAGATGGGATAACTCATGTTCAGGGAGAAGTGGGAACTTGCAGGAGCATCATTTAACCCGAGTTGTCTATGCTAATCACTGGATAGCAGTTGTTGCTTATAAAGACTAGGGGAGGGCAAAGGTGATTTCTTTTTTACACACCCTTCTGAACTATTGGTAATTTCTCCAGACAGGTGGTAATTTTATAATTTAAAGCCAATTTACATTTCAAAATAATGATAATATTTAAAAATGGGGAAAGCACAAACATCTACAATAGGAGCCTGATTAAAGAAACTAAGTGAGGCCAGGCAGCTGAGCTCTCATGGCGCCATTCAGAGAGTGCCGCAGGCTGGGCGTCTGTACCAAGCTCCTGCAGTCCCAGCTGTGAGGAAGCTGTTCCAAGCCAGCCTGGGCAGTTCCATGAGACTCTCATCGCCAGTAAACCACTCGTGTGCAGAGTGGCACAATGACTCAAGTGGTAGAGCGCTAGCCTTGAGCAAAAGAAGCTCAGGGACAGTGCCCGGGCCCAGAGTTCAAGCCCCAGGACTGACATAAAGAAAAAAAAGCAAAAGATGGCTATGGCCACAGTTTAATTGTGACTGGAAGACATGAAGGAAGATGTGAAGATGGGTCCAGAATGACATGTGTCCAGCACACCAGGATGTACACATATCCTGACCGTTACCTGGTCCACAAAATGACTGCTTCCTGCTGGAGAGCTTAGCAGTAGTGCCTCCATTTTCACACTTTCTCCATTTTATTTGCAGCAGTGAGTTTTGAGCCTAGGACCCCGTACTTGTTACACAGGTACTCTACCATCTGAGCCGCTCCACCAGTCTTCTGAATGTTAGTAGCTTTTGGAGATAGGACCCACCCGCACGCTTCCTTCTTGTTTGCGCTTTCCTCCATTGCAAGGCTGGCAGGAGAGGACTATGGAGAGGGGGTTTTGTAACTTGTCCCCCAGCTTAGCCTTGAGCCATAGGCCCCTGACCTCTGCCTCTCCACTAGCTAGAATTACAGCTTGGAGCTGCCACACTGGGTTTAATTGGTTCCTCTCATTTTGTTTAACTTGTCCTTTCAAAATTATCCTGAATAATCCCGCGGTTGAAATCTTCTGTTTGGGTGTCTCCTTCGCTTCTCAAAGCAAGAGTCACCTCCAAACCCCCAGTGTCCCCCCACTCACCATCCTGTACATGATACCTTGCAGAATAGGATTCAACCAAAATTTTCTAATCCAAATCGATCCGCTTTGTCTGAACGAGTGAGGCTTGGCCCTCCCTACGTCCTGTGGTAAATGACCTGAGCCTGTCCACTTCCCGACACCAGCCACGCAATCCAGCCAGGCTCTGCTGCGGTGTCTGCCCCGAGCCACCCGCTGTGCTGTGAACAGCAAACACCACAGGCCTGGGACCTCAGACACAGGGTCACGTGTGGAAACACACAGAGAAATGACCTTCTGCTGGCAGGTGGGTACCTGCCTGGGCCCTCCCTCCACCTGAGGAGCCCTCACGGCCTGGTGGCACAGGTCAGGGTGCTAAGCCACCTGGACAGGCAGCAGCAGAGGCAGATGTGAGTGAGACAACGTGAAGATCCGGCACCGGCCATGGCTTCCCGCGCTGCCGCACAAACTGCCACCTGCTCAATGCCCTCAAAACAGTGGCAAGTTATTTGCTCATAGCTCTGGAAACTGGAAGTCTGTAACCATGGTGTCCACAGGTCCAGCCTCTGTCCCAGGACTCCAGAGCGAGGGGCCTTCCTCCTTCTCAAAGCCCATATTCCCAGGCTCACCTTTCTGCCTCCATCTTTATGTGACGGAGCCCCGTAGGGACTCCTCTAGGGACTTCAGGACCAGTGCTAGCCCAGGGTGACACCACCTGGGTCTCCTCCAGAGGCCTCCGTCCCAATTCCCTCGAAGCCAGGGCTCCAGGCAGGCAGGGCGGCCCACGGGGAAGTTCAGATTGGACCCAACCCAATCCACAGCACAAGTCTCCACGGCTGACCTGCGTGCTGCCACGGTGAGCGGATGTGGCCTGGAGCAGCAGGGCTGGACTGGAGCTGTGGAGAACATACGTGGCCTTGCTGAGCTGGGGTGGCAGGGAGCCGTCAGGGCTTCTGGCGGTGGCGCTGGTTCGGTGGGATTCTGCCGAAGGCCGCGGAGGGAGGGTCTCAGCTGCCACCCTGCCTCCCAGCCGCCCACGTCAGGTGGAGGAACCCGTCTGCAGATCTGCGTGTCCGGGCGCTGTGCCCGCTGGTTTGTTCCCTCCAGGCCTGCAGGAGGCCCGGCGAGCCTGCAGACTCCACCTTCACCCCGCTGTGTGCGTCTCCATCTCCTTTGCTAAGAAATGAAGATAAAACGGACCATGCACAAAGAATGGCCAAACGGGCCTTTCACAGCTGGCAAGGCACTGTGACAACCAAACACTGCCACGCCGGAGAGCTGGCAAGACACACGTCACCAGTCAAACGGGGGACTCTGCCATACCGTGGTTTATTCTCGCCTCAGGTATGGGCCAGCCAGGGGTCCCATCTTCCATGCTTTCCCGAGGCAGAGAATTGACCTAAAATGATAGCTGGATAACTGCGTTTAGAGAGAACTTTACAAACCAGCCGACTAACGGCCAGCTGGGGGAGCACCCGGAGCTGAGCTGAGAGAGCACCCAGAGAGCCAAGCTGGGGGAGCACCCAGAGAGCCGAGCTGGGGGAGCACCCAGAGAGCCGAGCTAGGGGAGCACCGCAGAGCTGAGCTGGGGGAGTACCCAGAGAGCTGAGCTGGGGGAGCACCCAGAGAGCTGAGCTGGGGGAGCACCACAGAGCCGAGCTGGGGGAGCACCCAGAGAGCTGAGCTGGGGGAGCACCACAGAGCCGAGCTGGGGGAGCACCCAGAGAGCTGAGCTGGGGGAGCACCACAGAGCCGAGCTGGGGGAGCACCACAGAGCCGAGCTGGGGGAGCACCACAGAGCCGAGCTGGGGGAGCACCCAGAGAGCTGAGCTGGGGGAGCACCCAGAGAGCCAGGAGGGTGCTACCACTGGTGCTGCCAGGAGCCCTTCCGAGCCTGGAGAAACGCAGGCAGCAGCAACATGTCCCCAAGAAGGCAGAGTCAGGACAAGGAGCCCAGGAGCACTCAGTCCGGCTGGACTCCCCAGAAGTGGCCCTGGCAATGTGCGCGTCCCCGGCGCGAGTCTCCCCCACCTCCTCTCGGCCTCCGCAGACGACTCTTGTAGACTGGCTCCCTCAGGCACCCGTGCCACGGGCGGACTACTGTCCACATCTCCAATTTGCTTCTGTGTGTTTCGGGAGTCACAAGGTGTTACTGATTGGCAAACTCAAATGCATATTGTCTTTAATTTGAGGTTAATTATATATAACATTTCAAAGGAGGCAATCTCATTAATTTTGATTTGCTTCTAACAGTATTAAAGCATGTCGTGGAAGACTGACTCTATTAAGATGGGAAGGCGGCCAGGGGGGGCCGGGGGAGGGGCGGTGGCGAGGGGGGGAGCAGAGGGAGGTGGCGGCGAGGGGGGGTGACTCTTCAGGGCTGCCAGGTAGGTGCATTGTATCAGCCATGGAGGTCCAACAAGGATGCTGGTACTCTGTCTCCACAGCGAGATCCCCCACGGCGGGGGCTCCGGGCACACTGCCTGGTAGACACGGGGTGCTCACGTGCATTTGCTGGTCAGAACACGAGTGGATAGGAGTCCATGGAAAAGACCCAGAGGGACCAAGAAGGGAGCCAAAGTCTGCATTCTTCTCCCAAGCAAACTATGCGTACTGAGCGTGGCTGTTCTGCAGGCTCCATGGGAGGAAAGCCAGGCCTTTCCAGGGGAAAGAGGGGGAAGCCAGGCCCTTCTACAGGGAAGAGGGGGCAGAGCCTCTGACTCTCCAAGGAGAGGTGGGACACACAGAGGCACAGCAATCAATGCCCACCTCACAAGATGGCCCCAAGGCCACTGATGGGGAGAATGAGTTGAACTGGGTCCCCTGGGCAGGGAATCTGACCACTTTTCATTGCTGCAGTCAACCTGGAGCAGTGGTCCTGGTGGTGTGTGAGGTCTGAGGTTCCTGCACAGGCAGAGGAAGAGGCCCCCACATGGAGAGACAGCTCCCGGGGAGGGGCCCCCACATGGAGAGACAGCTCCCGGGGAGGGGTCCCCTCCACAGTCCATGAAGCTCTCTACTCCACGGGACCCCTCTTCCACCACCCACCGCGTTGCGGTCAGCAGCCCAAGCTTTCCGCTCTCCTGTGACCAAATGCCAGAGGCCATGGGAATGGGGGAAAGTCAAGGCACACGGGAACCTCTGGCTGGAACTCTCAGACTGCACAGGGTCCGGCAGGTGTGCTACCCCTGGGCGGCTGCCCCTCCACCCAGAGGCTCGTGGGAGCCCCCGCCAGGCATGGGGAGCCCACTGAGGGCTCAGAGTGCCCGTGGACTACATGGCCCAGAGCTGTGAGGAGAAGCAGGAGGGGTGCAGGGGCTAGAAGCACAGAGCCAGGAAGACTTAGGCTGCCCCCAGAATACACGTGGGGAAACTGAGGCTTGCGGTGAGTACTAGCACTCCACATCACCCACCTGTGACCCAGGCTCCTCTCCCGTGGACTCCCAGCTGTGACAGCCCTCTGGCCAGGCTCGCGGTGGGCCACGCTCACTGCAGGCGAGTGGAGAACTCAGTCTTTATCTTGTCGCTTTCCAGCAATGTGTCCTGCAGACATAGACGCAGAGATGGCCGGGGCCGCTGTGTGGGGCTCCTGGGTCTGACGTCTGTGTAGCACTGCCCCAAGGAAGCCCACTGAGGGCACCAGGGCGTCCCTGCATGTCTGCACCCAGGCTCCACGGTCGCTTCTAAAAGCCCATGTGTAAAACGCCATCTCCTCGCGGGAGGTTCCACGTCGCCTTCTTTTACTACCAGTGAGGTTGCAGTGTCCACACGGGTGTGGCACAGGTTCAGGCAGGCAGTGAGGAAGAGGAGGTCGCTTTCTGTGGCAGGTCCTGTGACCTCGCCAAGGATGTAGCCCTCACTGGCTTGTGGCTTCGGCAGCTCCTTTGGCAAATATGACCTAAAGCAGGCGGCAGTGGGTGGCATTGTCTTTGCGGTTTCAGCCTGGGTGCTGTTGCCCAGCCAGAGAGGGGTGTGTGGGGGGGTGTAATAAGATTGCCTCTGGGGAGGAAGCAGAGCCCAGGGGATATGAAATCACAATCAGTCATTTATTCTCTCCAGGCAGGAAGTCAACGGCAGAACTATCATAATTAAAAGAATGCAGTACTAACATAGAAGAGAGAGACAGAGGGACAGAGGCAAAGACAGAGACAGAGACAGTCAGAGATGGAAATGGAGACAGAGGCAGGGATGAGGGAGGTTCTATTGGAGGTGGGGTTTCCCATCAAAGGGAAAAGGGAGGAAGCACTTTCCTTAGTATAATTAGTGTAATTAGCCACTTGGGAAAACATTGAGACAGATCTATCTTTTACACTGACACCAAAATAGAACCCAGATGAATAGAAGATTTAAAATATTTTTTAAAAGCGGAATCTGTAAGGCAATATTTACTTTTATAATCTGTAAAGCAAGTCTATTTCTCTAATCCCTGGGTGAGGAGAACGTCTCTGTTCTTGTCTCTCCTCGCAAATCTATAAAGCAATAGATGAGGAACTTAACTGCATGACAGTGGGAGCTAAGTACAGAAATCAAGGCCATTAACGAAGTTAAAAGGCAAATAAATTGGTAGGCACATGGCTAACGGTCTTAATATTTGAAGAGCTTTTGCAAATATAACAATATAACCAAAGAAGCCCCAGGAGGGAAAAAGAAGGCCACAGAACCGAATATAGAAAGTACGTTCAACCTCACTCGACGAATAATTACAGTGTAAAACAAAGCGAGATACACTGTGTCCACAAGACTGGGCAAGACTCTAAATAATTTTAATCTCCAAGGCAAAGTCCCAGATTTATGACAGTCGGATTTATGATTTTTCAATTTTATGATGATATAAAAGCAACTTGAATGTAGTAGAAACTGTATTTCAAGGCAGGTACACAGGAGGCAGAGGAGAAGGAGCATGAGTTCAAGGCCAGCCTGGGTTATGAAGAAGAAAAGAAATAACCTCGTTGGAGCTGTGGACCTTGGTCTTGAACAAGCGAAGTTGCAATCTGAGTGTGTCCCCTGATAGAGGCAGCATGGGCTCCACTCCCAGGCCAGGGAGCGGAGCGGGCGATGGGGCGCTGCGTGGCTGAGCCCCATGCTTGCTTGGTGAGGGGACTAAAGACTCATCAGCCCTCAGCGCGGTTCCAGAGCCGGAGGCCCCCTCTCCAGGCAATCAGCAGGTTTGCTGTAACTCTCAACATGGACTGTTTGAGATTGGCGCCGGCATTCTCAGGGCAGAGGGGCCTCCAGGGCCAGAATCCCTGAGCGAGGGGAGCTGCACCTCAGGCCGTCCTCCAGGTTTCTCCGAAGTCAGTCTGCAGGTGATGTGCAAAGACTCATCAAGCTGCTTCTCCAAGCGCCTCTCACCAGAGTCAGCAAAGACTCGGCGTCTTGGCTTTTCCCTGTAACCCCAGCTGCAGGGGAGACCGCAGCTGGCAGTTTTATGGGAATGAAGCGTCTTGGGGGCAGCAGGGTGGTGGACCATGGGGTGAAATGCTCAGTCTCCCCAGTGAGTGTGACACGTTCACAATGGAGAATGTGCTCACACTCAAAACCGTGGACGAGGCTTGGAGGAGGGACGGCTGTGCTTAAAATGGGGTGGGGGGTGCCGAACCAAGAGTGGGGGTGACGCCGGTCACTCCTGTGCTAGCAGGAATCCGGCCTCCCCTTCCATCAAAATACTCTGGTTGACAGCACTGCTTGTCTCAGTTCCAAAAGAGAAGCACCACCTAGAATCTCTGTGAGAGGAAAAACAAGACAAGACAAGGAATTATTACCTGACAAGGCCGGGGGGGGGTGCGGGGGAGTGATAATTAAAATGTATTTTTATACAGTGTAGTCTATCTACAAGTGTTTTAATTATTGTTCCCAGAAGCCAGGCACATATCTATTTGTGGCTTTTTTTTTTAGCAGACTCAATTTTGTAATTGCTAAACAGTGATGGCACAAGTTATCGCACAGAGGGGTTACAGTTACATAAGTCAGGTACACAGTACGTTTCTTTTGGGACAATGTCACCCCTCACCTCGTAGCGGACTCATTTTTAGGATTAAGAAAAACAATAGGGATGTCTATTATTATTGTTAACTGTACATGGAGCGGGGAAGCTGGAGGAGGCTCTCAGAGAGACATAGAGAGGGACTTCCCAGTAACCAGAGGAACCAAGAGGAACACCACAGCCCTCTGCTCACCTGCTTGCTCACCTGCATGCATCCTCAATCACCTCCACTCAGCAAGGAACCTGAGACCTGACCTCAGCCAGACTGAGAGAGCCAAGAATCAGGGCCCCGCCCACCCAGTCCCCTGGCCCCGCCCACACTCCCAGTCCCCACGCCCCGCCCCTGGCTGCTCCCCTGGCCCACCTCACAGGTCACCTCTAGGCTCTGCGGGCATCTCTACAGGGCAGAAGACATGAGGAGCACTGGAGGAAGACCCTCGCTGGTGCCATCACTGTGAGATCACCTCCACCTCTCAGGAGAGCTCAGCTACCTCGCTCTCCGTCCTGTGCCCATGGCCTCCCACCAAGAGCAGGCAGTAGCCTGCCTGGTCAGGAGGAATGCACTGGTTCCACCAGTGCACCTCCTTCACAAAGATTACCGCAGAGGTGCACCCTTCCTGCTCCTCCAGATCTTCACAGTTCTTACCTCAGAGGTCCACCCTTCCTCCTCCTCCATGTCTCCAAAGTTCTTACCTCACAGGTCCACCCTTCCTGCTCCTCCAGATCTTCACAGTTCTTACCTCACAGGTGCACCCTTCCTGCTCCTCCAGATCTTCACAGTTCTTACCTCAGAGGTCCACCCTTCCTCCTCCTCCATGTCTCCAAAGTTCTTACCTCACAGGTCCACCCTTCCTGCTCCTCCAGATCTTCACAGTTCTTACCTCACAGGTGCACCCTTCCTGCTCCTCCAGATCTCCACAGTTCTTACCTC
The DNA here is from genome assembly GCF_031878675.1 of Megascapheus bottae. Taxonomy (NCBI): domain Eukaryota; kingdom Metazoa; phylum Chordata; class Mammalia; order Rodentia; family Geomyidae; genus Megascapheus; species Megascapheus bottae. The sequence goes on along the minus strand of NC_143510.1, from coordinate 95,296,892 downwards.
AGAGGTCCACCCTTCCTGCTCCTCCAGATCTTCACAGTTCTTACCTCACAGGTGCACCCTTCCTGCTCCTCCAGATCTTCACAGTTCTTACCTCACAGGTGCACCCTTCCTGCTCCTCCAGATCTCCACAGTTCTTACCTCAGAGGTGCACCCTTCCTGCTCCTCCAGATCTCCACAGTTCTTACCTCAGAGGTGCACCCTTCCTGCTCCTCCAGATCTTCACAGTTCTTACCTCAGAGGTGCACCCTTCCTGCTCCTCCAGATCTTCACAGTTCTTACCTCAGAGGTGCACCCTTCCTGCTCCTCCAGATCTTCACAGTTCTTACCTCAGAGGTCCACCCTTCCTGCTCCTCCAGATCTACACAGTTCTTACATCAGAGGTGCACCCTTCCTGCTCCTCCAGATCTTCAAAGTTCTTACCTCACAGGTCCACCCTTCCTGCTCCTCCAGATCTTCACAGTTCTTACCTCACAGGTGCACCCTTCCTGCTCCTCCAGATCTCCACAGTTCTTACCTCAGAGGTCCACCCTTCCTGCTCCTCCAGATCTTCACAGTTCTTACCTCAGAGGTGCACCCTTCCTGCTCCTCCAGATCTTCACAGTTCTTACCTCACAGGTGCACCTTCCTGCTCCTCCAGATCTTCACAGTTCTTACCTCACAGGTGCACCCTTCCTGCTCCTCCAGATCTCCACACTTCTTACCTCAGAGGTGCACCCTTCCTGCTCCTCCAGATCTTCACAGTTCTTACCTCACAGGTGCACCCTTCCTGCTCCTCCAGATCTTCACAGTTCTTACCTCAGAGGTGCACCCTTCCTGCTCCTCCAGATCTTCACAGTTCTTACCTCAGAGGTGCACCCTTCCTGCTCCTCCAGATCTTCACAGTTCTTACCTCAGAGGTGCACCCTTCCTGCTCCTCCAGATCTTCACAGTTCTTACCTCAGAGGTCCACCCTTCCTGCTCCTCCAGATCTACACAGTTCTTACCTCACAGGTCCACCCTTCCTGCTCCTCCAGATCTTCACAGTTCTTACCTCACAGGTCCACCCTTCCTGCTCCTCCAGATCTTCACAGTTCTTACCTCAGAGGTGCACCCTTCCTGCTCCTCCAGATCTCCACAGTTCTTACCTCAGAGATCCACCCTTCCTGCTCCTCCAGATCTCCACAGTTCTTACCTCAGAGGTGCACCCTTCCTGCTCCTCCAGATCTTCACAGTTCTTACCTCAGAGGTGCACCCTTCCTGCTCCTCCAGATCTTCACAGTTCTTACCTCACAGGTGCACCCTTCCTGCTCCTCCAGATCTTCACAGTTCTTACCTCAGAGGTCCACCCTTCCTGCTCCTCCAGATCTTCACAGTTCTTACCTCAGAGGTGCACCCTTCCTGCTCCTCCAGATCTACACAGTTCTTACCTCAGAGGTCCACCCTTCCTGCTCCTCCAGATCTTCACAGTTCTTACCTCAGAGGTCCACCCTTCCTGCTCCTCCATATCTTCACAGTTCTTACCTCACAGGTGCACCCTTCCTGCTCCTCCAGATCCTCACAGTTCTTACCTCAGAGGTCCACCCTTCCTGCTCCTCCAGATCTTCACAGTTCTTACCTCAGAGGTGCACCCTTCCTGCTCCTCCAGATCTTCACAGTTCTTACCTCAGAGGTGCACCCTTCCTGCTCTTCCAGATCTTCACAGTTCTTACCTCAGAGGTGCACCCTTCCTGCTCCTCCAGATCTTCACAGTTCTTACCTCAGAGGTGCACTCTTCCTGCTCCTCCAGATCTTCACAGTTCTTACCTCAGAGGTCCACCCTTCCTGCTCCTCCAGATCTTTATAGTTCTTACCTCAGAGGTCCACCCTTCCTGCTCCTCCAGATCTTCACAGTTCTTACCTCACAGGTCCACCCTTCCTGCTCCTCCAGATCTTCACAGTTCTTACCTCACAGGTGCACCCTTCCTGCTCCTCCAGATCTTCACAGTTCTTACCTCAGAGGTGCACCCTTCCTGCTCCTCCAGATCTTCACAGTTCTTACCTCAGAGGTGCACCCTTCCTGCTCCTCCAGATCTTCACAGTTCTTACCTCAGAGGTGCACCCTTCCTGCTCCTCCAGATCTTCACAGTTCTTACCTCAGAGGTGCACCCTTCCTGCTCCTCCAGATCTTCACAGTTCTTACCTCAGAGGTGCACCCTTCCTGCTCCTCCAGATCTTCACAGTTCTTACCTCAGAGGTGCACCCTTCCTGCTCCTCCAGATCTTCACAGTTCTTACCTCAGAGGTCCACCCTTCCTGCTCCTCCAGATCTTCATAGTTCTTACCTCAGAGGTCCACCCTTCCTGCTCCTCCAGATCTTCACAGTTCTTACCTCACAGGTCCACCCTTCCTGCTCCTCCAGAACTTCACAGTTCTTACCTCACAGGTGCACCCTTCCTGCTCCTCCAGATCTTCACAGTTCTTACCTCAGAGGTGCACCCTTCCTGCTCCTCCAGATCTTCACAGTTCTTACCTCAGAGGTGCACCCTTCCTGCTCCTCCAGATCTTCACAGTTCTTACCTCACAGGTGCACCCTTCCTGCTCCTCCAGATCTTCACAGTTCTTACCTCAGAGGTGCACCCTTCCTGCTCCTCTAGATCTTCACAGTTCTTACCTCAGAGGTGCACCCTTCCTGCTCCTCCAGATCTTCACAGTTCTTACCTCACAGGTGCACCCTTCCTGCTCCTCCAGATCTCCACAGTTCTTACCTCAGAGGTCCACCCTTCCTGCTCCTCCAGATCTTCACAGTTCTTACCTCAGAGGTGCACCCTTCCTGCTCCTCCAGATCTTCACAGTTCTTACCTCAGAGGTGCACCTTCCTGCTCCTCCAGATCTTCACAGTTCTTACCTCACAGGTGCACCCTTCCTGCTCCTCCAGATCTCCACACTTCTTACCTCAGAGGTGCACCCTTCCTGCTCCTCCAGATCCTCACAGTTCTTACCTCAGAGGTGCACCCTTCCTGCTCCTCCAGATCTTCACAGTTCTTACCTCAGAGGTGCACTCTTCCTGCTCCTCCAGATCTTCACAGTTCTTACCTCAGAGGTCCACCCTTCCTGCTCCTCCAGATCTTTATAATTCTTACCTCAGAGGTCCACCCTTCCTGCTCCTCCAGATCTTCACAGTTCTTACCTCACAGGTCCACCCTTCCTGCTCCTCCAGATCTTCACAGTTCTTACCTCAGAGGTGCACCCTTCCTGCTCCTCCAGATCTTCACAGTTCTTACCTCAGAGGTGCACCCTTCCTGCTCCTCCAGATCTTCACAGTTCTTACCTCAGAGGTGCACCCTTCCTGCTCCTCGAGATCTTCACAGTTCTTACCTCAGAGGTGCACCCTTCCTGCTCCTCCAGATCTTCACAGTTCTTACCTCACAGGTGCACCCTTCCTGCTCCTCCAGATCTCCACAGTTCTTACCTCAGAGGTCCACCCTTCCTGCTCCTCCAGATCTTCACAGTTCTTACCTCAGAGGTGCACCCTTCCTGCTCCTCCAGATCTTCACAGTTCTTACCTCAGAGGTGCACCTTCCTGCTCCTCCAGATCTTCACAGTTCTTACCTCACAGGTGCACCCTTCCTGCTCCTCCAGATCTCCACACTTCTTACCTCAGAGGTGCACCCTTCCTGCTCCTCCAGATCTTCACAGTTCTTACCTCAGAGGTGCACCCTTCCTGCTCCTCCAGATCTTCACAGTTCTTACCTCAGAGGTGCACCCTTCCTGCTCCTCCAGATCTTCACAGTTCTTACCTCAGAGGTGCACCCTTCCTGCTCCTCCAGATCTTCACAGTTCTTACCTCAGAGGTGCACCCTTCCTGCTCCTCCAGATCTTCACAGTTCTTACCTCAGAGGTCCACCCTTCCTGCTCCTCCAGATCTACACAGTTCTTACCTCACAGGTCCACCCTTCCTGCTCCTCCAGATCTTCACAGTTCTTACCTCACAGGTCCACCCTTCCTGCTCCTCCAGATCTTCACAGTTCTTACCTCACAGGTGCACCCTTCCTGCTCCTCCAGATCTCCACAGTTCTTACCTCAGAGATCCACCCTTCCTGCTCCTCCAGATCTCCACAGTTCTTACCTCAGAGGTGCACCCTTCCTGCTCCTCCAGATCTTCACAGTTCTTACCTCAGAGGTGCACCCTTCCTGCTCCTCCAGATCTTCACAGTTCTTACCTCACAGGTGCACCCTTCCTGCTCCTCCAGATCTCCACAGTTCTTACCTCAGAGGTCCACCCTTCCTGCTCCTCTAGATCTTCACAGTTCTTACCTCAGAGGTGCACCCTTCCTGCTCCTCCAGATCTACACAGTTCTTACCTCAGAGGTCCACCCTTCCTGCTCCTCCAGATCTTCACAGTTCTTACCTCAGAGGTGCACCTTCCTGCTCCTCCAGATCTTCACAGTTCTTACCTCACAGGTGCACCCTTCCTGCTCCTCCAGATCTCCACACTTCTTACCTCAGAGGTGCACCCTTCCTGCTCCTCCAGATCTTCACAGTTCTTACCTCAGAGGTGCACCCTTCCTGCTCCTCCAGATCTTCACAGTTCTTACCTCAGAGGTGCACCCTTCCTGCTCCTCCAGATCTTCACAGTTCTTACCTCAGAGGTGCACCCTTCCTGCTCCTCCAGATCTTCACAGTTCTTACCTCAGAGGTGCACCCTTCCTGCTCCTCCAGATCTTCACAGTTCTTACCTCAGAGGTCCACCCTTCCTGCTCCTCCAGATCTACACAGTTCTTACCTCACAGGTCCACCCTTCCTGCTCCTCCAGATCTTCACAGTTCTTACCTCACAGGTCCACCCTTCCTGCTCCTCCAGATCTTCACAGTTCTTACCTCACAGGTGCACCCTTCCTGCTCCTCCAGATCTCCACAGTTCTTACCTCAGAGATCCACCCTTCCTGCTCCTCCAGATCTCCACAGTTCTTACCTCAGAGGTGCACCCTTCCTGCTCCTCCAGATCTTCACAGTTCTTACCTCAGAGGTGCACCCTTCCTGCTCCTCCAGATCTTCACAGTTCTTACCTCACAGGTGCACCCTTCCTGCTCCTCCAGATCTCCACAGTTCTTACCTCAGAGGTCCACCCTTCCTGCTCCTCTAGATCTTCACAGTTCTTACCTCAGAGGTGCACCCTTCCTGCTCCTCCAGATCTACACAGTTCTTACCTCAGAGGTCCACCCTTCCTGCTCCTCCAGATCTTCACAGTTCTTACCTCAGAGGTCCACCCTTCCTGCTCCTCCATATCTTCACAGTTCTTACCTCACAGGTGCACCCTTCCTGCTCCTCCAGATCCTCACAGTTCTTACCTCAGAGGTCCACCCTTCCTGCTCCTCCAGATCTTCACAGTTCTTACCTCACAGGTGCACCCTTCCTGCTCCTCCAGATCTTCACAGTTCTTACCTCAGAGGTGCACCCTTCCTGCTCTTCCAGATCTTCACAGTTCTTACCTCAGAGGTGCACCCTTCCTGCTCCTCCAGATCTTCACAGTTCTTACCTCAGAGGTGCACTCTTCCTGCTCCTCCAGATCTTCACAGTTCTTACCTCAGAGGTCCACCCTTCCTGCTCCTCCAGATCTTTATAGTTCTTACCTCAGAGGTCCACCCTTCCTGCTCCTCCAGATCTTCACAGTTCTTACCTCACAGGTCCACCCTTCCTGCTCCTCCAGATCTTCACAGTTCTTACCTCACAGGTGCACCCTTCCTGCTCCTCCAGATCTTCACAGTTCTTACCTCACAGGTGCACCCTTCCTGCTCCTCCAGATCTTCACAGTTCTTACCTCAGAGGTGCACCCTTCCTGCTCCTCCAGATCTTCACAGTTCTTACCTCACAGGTGCACCCTTCCTGCTCCTCCAGATCTTCACAGTTCTTACCTCAGAGGTGCACCCTTCCTGCTCCTCTAGATCTTCACAGTTCTTACCTCAGAGGTGCACCCTTCCTGCTCCTCCAGATCCTCACAGTTCTTACCTCACAGGTCCACCCTTCCTGCTCCTCCAGATCTTCACAGTTCTTACCTCAGAGGTGCACCCTTCCTGGTCCTCCAAACCTGTCCATGTTGTCTGTTTCTCCACACTGGCTGGCTGTTGGGTGGATGAAGCCCTGGCCTTGGTCTCTCCGGCACATGTCTGTTTTCTTCAAATGTCTCTCCCTTTCTAGTTGGGGAGGGGGTGGTCTTCTCGTCCATGGGAGCCAGATGGGAGTTGTGGCATAGCGTGCTGTCCCTACATGCCCTTGGCATGCTGCACCCCACTCTTCTCCCGTCACTGTCCTCCTCCCCTGGTGGGGACCGCCACCTTAGTGGGTCACTGCCCATGCCGGTGGGTCGTGATCAGAGTGGGCCCCCCTCCTGCCCCATCACTTTCCTCACCACACCAAGCTGTGCACACCCTCGTCGTGTTCAGCTGTCTCTTGCCATGTCCAGAGCACACTCCTGCACACGCATGTGAGCCCTGGAGATCTGTGCACACGCCGTCTCGGTAAGCACATGGGGCATTTAATCTTCTGTGGGGATGGCTCCCTAAACACCCTGGGCTCCTGAAGGCTGGGCATGGGCTCTGCGGATCCCTGACAGCTCTCCTTCTGCCCCCATCTCGTCACCCCAGTCTTCCGCTCAGGCTGGTGCACATAGAAGAAGAATCACAGGAAGGAAGGGTGTTTGTCCTCACCGGCTCTCCAGCTCTTCTTCCTCTACCGCTCCATGCTCACGCATGCCAAGGCCAGATTAAGAGAATTCTCAGGATCTCATTTGGTAACACTGTCAAGTGAAAGCTTATTGAACGGTATCAAGCGCAGCCTCTGGATCCATTGAGATGTGCTTTATTTAATCCATTAATTAACTAAATCACCTTTACAAATTTCCCCTGTTTAGCCATTCTGTACACCGAGCATAAACCCAATTTGGTTAAAATATATAACCTATTATGTAGACTAGTGGATCTTACATTGTAATATTCTGTTTAATACTTTAAAAGACATTCCATAAGTAGGCTGGATGTGACACCAGCTGCTCCAGAGGTGACAGCAGGGAGGCTCAGGGCCCCAAATCAGCAAGGCCCCATCACAGTGATTAAATCAAAAAGGGACAGGGGCATGGCTCAAGTGGTAGAATGCCTGCCTAGCACGTGCATGGCCCCGAGGTCCAACCTCTGTGCTGTCAAATATACACATGCATATGTGTGTTAATCTGTGCCTCTTTCTGTGAGTATCTATGAGCGGGACTCAGCCATTACTTGCCTCTTTCTGCAGTGCTGTTCTTTCTGTCACACTTGAGCTGGTATTGCAGCAGATACCACAGAGGGGTCCTTTTCCTTTCTCAGCTTTAAAATCAGCAATAGGCCAATTACTCATCTCATTTTTGTGGGGAGACTTTTACCCACGTTAATAGTCACAGGACTACTCAGACTTTTTATTTTTACCTTTTGGCATCTGTTCCAGTAAATTACAATTTTCTAAAATTTTATTTGCTTTTCTAAAATTATCTAAGTATTTTTTTACCTTTTTAATTTTTGGTTACTTCTGTTTATTTTCCCTTTTCATCACCATATAATTTATCTATGGTTTTTTTCCCCTTGATAAGCTGTATAAGAATTTCATTATTTTCTTTCTTCAGAAAGTGGCCATAACCTCTAGGTTTCCTATATGGAATTATTTCATTTATTTTGTGAATTTTCTCTTACCTTTCTATTTTTTTAATATTTATTCTGCTCCTTTCCTTGCCTTTTAATATGGATTTCGTTCACTATTTCAGTCTTTTTTCCTCTTTGATATAACCATCGAAGCTGTTAAAATTCACTGAAAGAACCAGATGATGTTTTGTTAACGTTCAATGGTTGATACATTCACGTGCACATTATTTCTTCTTTTACTTGCAAGTTTTACAAACATGATATGATCATTTATTTAGCTGCAGCGTCTACCCAGAAAAAAAAAGCTGTACTAAGTAAATGATTCCAGCTACAGGAATTATTACAAAATGGACATGCCATGTCAAGGAAGGAGGCACAAGGTTAAGGCTTGCACAAACTCGCCTCCTCCTCCAGCATTAGTCCCTCCACCCCCCACTGCCACATCGCCTCCGGGAAGTCAGGAACAGAATCCCACCCCACATGTGCTCCTGGGTCTGGATTTTACTCACACTTACAGGGCCACTCCATCTCCATGAAGGAATAGAAGCCACTTTCTGTATTTCCACCATTTCTACAAACCACAAGGGTTGTTTTCAATGGCTCAGTTATGCATTTTCCCCAACCTTCCGTGAAAGACACTGTCTAAAACAAATGAGCACCACTGGAAATGCAAGTGGAAGATCTTTTTTAGTAGTAAGAGTATCATTTAATGTAATGAATCTAGGTATTCATAGAGCTACCACTGCTATAAAAATATGAAGTAGTTTCTGTCAACCCCACATTTCCGTCAGGAGTCACCAAAATAGACGCACCCTCACGCCAGTGTGTGGCCCCGCTGCCTCCTGTCACAGGAGCTTTGTCTCTTCTGTGATTAACACAAGTGCAATCATAGAGATGCAATCTTTTGTGCCCAACTTCTTTCACCAGGCATAATGCTTTGAAAATTGATCCATACTACTTAATACATTCAAAATCCATTTATTTGGATCAATGAGTAGCGCTGCATCTGTGTAGGGATAACACAACCTCTATTCGCTCACTGGCTGAACATTTCTGTTGTTTCCAGTATATAAAACTATGCCTGGAGCCAGGAGTGTGGCCTAGAGAGCTTGCCTAGCATGCACAAAGACTCGGGTTTGATTTCTTGATACCACATACATAGAAAAAAGCCAGAAGTGGTGTCATGGCTCAAGTGGTAGAGATCTAGCCTTGAGAAAGTTCATGGATAGTGCTCAGACCCTGAGTTAAAGGCCCAGGACTGACAAAAAATAATAATAATAAATTAAAAAGGATGCCCTCAGCCTCTGACAATGGCGACTCGACGTTTTCAGCGGCACAGACTGTAAGTCCAACGGCCAGTGGGATTTCTCACATTCAAGTACATTAGCGCCTCTTCTCATCCTTGTGGCAGAATACTTGCGAAGGCGATAGAAAAGGCAGCAGGATCTATGCTGGCTCATGACGGCGGAGAATCTTATTCCGTCTTCCTTGGATCTGTGGATGCTGGGCTTGGTGGGGACAGCACCTTGGTGGTGAGTGCCCATGGGCAGAGCTGTTCAACTTATGACAGCCAGGAAGCAGAAAGAACGGTAACAGAGAGTGCAAGTCACTCCAACGACCCCAGGACACGGCCACGGGAGCTTCACCCCAGCCGGGACACAGCCACGGGAGCTTCACCCCAGCCAGGCTTCCACTTCCACAAAGTCACCACCTCCTGACCACGCCCTCTCCTTTCCTTCCTTCTTTTCTCTTTCTCTCCTTTCCACTAACTTGAAGTAGTTGTGCAAAGGGATTTCAATTCGAGACGATGATCAGCACAATGTATCCTCATCACTCTCCCATAGTCCATTAAAAAAAAAAAATGGGTCTATCAGAGGATGAGTCCGTGCATTATGCCACGGCCCTCATGCTCTAATTGTCTCAGAAAACATCCCTGCACACACACCAGAAGTGCGTTTTACTAGTCCCCTACGCATCTTTCAGGTCAATCAGGCTGATGATAAAGGCCAGCCGTCGTGTGGACTATTTATGTCTTCACCTGTATAAGAAATTTCCACATTGTTTTCCAAGATATTGTCATTCCAAAACCAACTTCCAAGTCTTCCAAGGAGCCTGCCTCCTCTCCAACTTCACGTAGGAACTCCCCGTATCTTATGGCCACACTGATAGGCACAGGATAAGTGTTTGGCCATCGATGGATCAACAAATGACATGGTGGCAATGCAAATCAGAATAAAAATGAGATGCTACTACACAACTATGGAAGCAGACAAAACTTCAATGCTGATAATATCCGTTTCTGACAAAGAACAGGAAGAAACCAGAGGCCTTGAACACTGCTAGCAGAAATGTACAGTCACTTAGGGAAAAGGGTTTAACCATTTATTTTAATGTTAAATATACAAATAAGGAACAATATGGATCCCACTACTGGGTGTTTATCCGAGAGCAATAAAACCATATGGCCACACAAACACCTATATGCGAATGTGTACAACAGCTTCCTTTACACCTTAAAAATGCTGTAAACAACCCAAACGTTCCTCACCTGTCAGGGGATAAACAAGTGGTGATGTATCAGTAATTCCCTTCTGCAGGATGCCAGAGAGAGAAGCCAGGCTGTGCACCGTGAGACTCCATCACGTGCCACACTGGAGAAGACAAAATTCCAGGACAGGACGGACAGGCCACCACCCATGGAGACCAGAAATCAGCAAAGGAATGGGAGCACCAGGTGCACAGCAGGTGTTTGGAGAACGCAGGGTGTCAGAATCGTGGTTAAGAAAGAGGTACTGGCTGCAGAATACGGTCTCTGGCTCTGGGCCATAGAAGATGGTGAATCTGGACAAACTGAGTGATATTCACCCTGACATGGCCACGGACGGTAAGGCTCAGGGATGTGAGGGACTGCGATGGCCCAGACACGAGCCAGGCCCCAAGACAGTGGTCACTGACCACACCTGGGAAACATAGAAACTGACCACACCCAGACACATGGACACTGACCACACCCGGACACGTGGACACTGACCACACCTGGACACAAGGACACTGACCACACCCGGACACGTGGACACTGACCATACCTGGGAAACGTAGAAACTGACCACACCCAGACACGAGGACACTGACCACACCTGGACATGAGAACACTGACCACACCTGGACACCAAGACACTGACCACACCCAGACACAAGGACACTGACCACACCCGGACACGTGGACACTGACCACACCTGGGAAACGTAGAAACTGACCACACCCAGACACGTGGACAATGACCACACCCGGACACGAGGACACTGACCATACCCGGACACGTGGACAATGACCACACCCGGACACGTGGACACTGACCACACCCAGACACAAGAACACTGACCATACCCGGACACCAAGACACTGACCACACCCAGACACGAGGACACTGACCACACCCGGACACGTGGACACTGACCACACCCAGACACGAGGTCACTGACCACACCTGGACACGTGGACACTGACGACACGTGGACACTGACCACACCCGGACACATGGACACTGACCACACCCAGACACGTGGACAATGACCACACCCAGACACAAGGACACTGACCACACCCAGACACCAAGACACTGACCACACCCAGACACATGGACACTGACCACACCTGGACACAAGGACACTGACCACACCCGGACACGTGGACACTGACCACACCTGGACACAAGGACACTGACCACACCCAGACACGTGGACACTGACCACATCCGGACACGAGGTCACTGACCACACCTGGGAAACGTAGAAACTGACCACACCCAGACACGTGGACAATGACCACACCCGGACACCAAGACACTGACCTTACCCAGACACATGGACACTGACCACACCCAGACACATGGACACTGACCACACCCGGACACGTGGACACTGACCACACCTGTGGTGCTCTCCTGAAGGCCTAGCCAGTAGTTTGCACAAGCCAAGAAGAGCCCTTGGCTGAAACTCTTCCGTACAGATGTGCCGGTGCGTCTGTCTTCAGAGGCGACTTCAGTTCCTTTTTTCTTCCTCCTCTTGCCTTGTACTTGTTATACTTCCATGTGATTTCCTCTTTTGCTCTCTGGTTTCTTCTTTGGGAGTGGATTATATCTTGGTTCACTTATATCTCTCTGGCTTATTCTGGAGTATTTTGCCTCTTTCATCCTCCAGTGCTGGGGTTGCCTTTCCTTGGTGGCTACTGCACCCCGGTACCTGGTGGTCGTTACTGTGGCCAGTTTTCTTCCTCCTGAGTCGAAGCAGGGACCAAGTCCAGAACTACCAGGCTTCGTGGGTGGAGGGTTTTCCCCAGAAACACTCACACTGCTCAGATGTAAGGAATTGACCTCATCACCTCCACACAGCCTTCCAGAAGCTTGCATGCTCCTTCAACTGAGAAGAGAGAGAAGAGAGAGCAGCTTCTGCCGTGACCCAGGCCCAGGCAAGCATGGCTGGGGCGAGGCTGTCCCCGCCGCCCCGTGTCTGGACATTCGGCCCACACCAGCAGCAGAAGGGAGGAAGGATTGCTATGGACGTTGCAGGGACGTGGGGCCTGTGCACAGTGCATGGCCCAGCAACCACAGAGCACATTCGGAGGGTGGGACGGGGTAAACCACAGAAGGTATGCCCTGGTGTGCCAACCCTCCTCCCGTAGACGAGATTTGATCCCATAGTATATACCTACCCCAATATGAACGTAGAAGACTCATGGAGGGACAGGATGCCTGTCCCCTCAGAAAGCTCAGGCTCTCTGATAGCTGACTCTGAAGATATTAAGTAGATGAAATACTAGACAAAAGTTTTGAGATGAGTCAAAGGAAGGTACAGGTAAGTAGCTGAATGAAGTAAGAACAAAGCAAGAAAGAATGCCAAGAGGCATAACGTAAAACTCGGAAAAAGAACAAACCTTGGGAATGAAAACGCAATCGAGAGCCTCATCAGTAGACTAGATGGGGAAAAAATGGCCAATAAATACATGGAAAAAAAGTGCTCAGTATCTGCAACTGTGAGGGAAATGCAAGTCAAACTTCATGGCAATTCCTCTACCCCGCTACGGGCCAGTAACCCAGAAAACAGCCCCACGTCGTGCTGAGGCCGTGGGAGAAATGAACCCTTAGACAGATGGGGACAGCCAGATGGGAATCACTATGGAGGCTCCTCAAACAATGTTCAGTAGAATCGATGGGTGGCCCAGTCACACCATGGGGGGGCGTTAACCCAAAGGCATCAAAGGCAGCTTATTCTTGAGGGTCTGTATGCCTGTGTCTGGTGCAGCACAGCTCACAATAGCTGAAGCGTGGAATAGCCCTCTTTGTCCATCGATGGAAAATGGATAAAGGAAAGGGGCATGTGCTCACAAGGGACTTTTACTCAGCCGCCATCAGAGTGACACCGGGCCCTGTGTTGGACCATAGAAGGAACTGGGAATGGTGTGGAGCCCCCCACCCCAAAGACAAGGACTGCCTGCTTTCTATATCACCTGTGGAAGCTGGAGGGGGACGAGGGGCCTACAAGAGAGCGAGAAGGGAAAGGAGATAAGAGGTGCGGACGGACACGTGTGATCAAAGCACATGGTGTGCTTGCATGGAAGCATGCAAATTCTTGCTAAATAGAATAAATGCACTCCAGTAATCAAGCAAGCATACAAGGGCTTAAAGAGAAGATGAATGAAGTACCACAGTCAGTACCAAAGTCAAACATCAAAAAGAGGGAGCACAACGTGCAAGATCCAGTGGAGAGCATTAGAAAGCCGACCAAAGCCTGGCACCAGCGGCTCACGCCTGTAACCATAGCTACTGCTGGGACAGACAGGGTCTTGCACGGATGGGGGAGTAAGGACTGGAGCTTGAATTCAGGGCCTCTCACTTGCTAGGTGGCTACTCTACCACTTGAACCGTACTCAACCTCATGTGACTCTTTAAAAAAAATGTAGTTACCATCAAGGTGATGTACCAGGGAGCATGGGCCCTTCATAGGACAGATCCTCTGCCTCAGTCTCTCCAAGAGACCAGTGTCAATGGAGTGGGATCACCTCTGCCCCTACGCTGCAATCCTGACTGTGCAATGTGTATGTCTCTCTCCCCCTCCTCTCCTCTTTCTCTCTCTCTTCCTCCCTTCCTCCTGCCACTGGGCCAACGGGTTAGTGACTTTCTCACTCAGCCTTTTCCTTGGTTGTTGATTCATGGTCAAGTTAATGTTTGTGAAGTAGATGTGTTCAGACGATCCTTTAATAAACTTTACTGTTAGTCAATTCAGAGTTGCAGTAAACGTGCACTCACAACGAGCTATCAAGGATGGTCAAGGTCCCCTTTCCTGTCTCGTAGCTCTTGACTCTGCTGACAGGTGACTACGTTCCCCTTTCCATCTGAGTAGCTGCTTGTCGACAGAGTTGTTTTGTGGTAAGTCCTTGGATGCATTTACCAACTCTGGCAATCGTGTGTTTCACATCACTCCTCTCTGTGTGTACCGTTATAGTGTAATCATGCTTTAGTCACACTCTTTCTGGTGTTTTCCTCTATGGCTAATTAGAAGTATGCTTTCAGCCCACTGGCTGCCGGCGTCTTTGACCCAGGCTGGTCCTCTCCCACGAGAACAGCTGGCTTTGCTCTGTGTCTTGCTTCAGTGCTGGTCAGCACAAATGTGACAGAGACTTCGGGAGGGTGCTGGCAGTTAAATTCTCTTCTGCAGATCCCAAAACCTTGCAAGAAGAGGCCAGGCTAGCCTGCTGAAGACGGACCACACGCAAAGAACCGTGGCCCGGCCAGTTTGAGCAATCCCTGTTCACCACCAGATCTGCAAATGGCGCAATTTCCAAATCACTTGCGCAATCCTCTCGGCACGTGACAGACCATGGAGAGCAGCTGGGCCAGCGCCCACCCACAGGGCCCAACACAGTGGTAGTTTGAAGCCACTGTGTTTTGAAGTGCTTTTATTAATGCAGTTGTTTTTTTTAATGCGGCCAAAGCTAACAAACATAATTACTGTATTTCTAAAGTAATCTCTGTTGCTAGATAACAAAGTCATTCTTGGTTACGTGTTTTCCTTTGAGAATATTTTTGACTGCAACATTAATTTAGATACAGTATTCATTGGCGTCTACAATTGAAATACTGATTTCTTTTCATTCTTATTTTTCACTCCATTTTGCACAAATAGTGAAGAGAACACTTACACCTTCTCTTTCTTAAATCATCTTAGTATTTTATACTTTTATGGCATTGTAGTTTGCAAAATAACCTGAGTAATTTCTTCTTTTTATAATAGATGATTACTTTCAGTGTGAATTAATAATTCATCAGATTCTATAAATGTTGCAATAGTTCTGAAAAAGAAGAAAAATTCTCCACAAAAGTCATGTTTTTAACCAACCTTGCCTTGAACACAGGATCTGTTTTGCGGTGCAATCTCCAGAACACAAACCACATGTAGGAAGTTAACCTAATTCGCCAAGTCTCTAACAGCAGTTAGGACTACTAGTGACTCAGGTCTTATTATGATTAATAATGATTTATTATGACCAATATAACGTGCCGATAGATTGAACCTTGAAATGGACCATCTGATGTCTTGCTGTGGCCATGTGACTGCCAATTCCCCCCTCTGTCCTGACACCGGATCTCTCCAGAGAATGACCTGTTGGTGTGAAGTTTCCTTTTCCATCTCTGGACAGTTGCAATCTTCATCTTCTGGTAAGTTTACTATGAATTCTTCACGGGCCGCTCACCTTACAATCCCTGCAGCTCCTCTGCTGGTCTCCCGTTGCCCCGCTGTGACAAAGACAGACAGGCAACCGCCGATATCTTGTCTGTGCTCAGCCAGCATGCGTCTGGCTGAAAAGGTCCCTGGACAGAGTTGGTCAAGGTGACTCAGTTCTGGACAGCCAGCGATGGAAAGTTGGGGCGCCCGAGGCCACCGTGCAGCCTGGCCTGGGCCTCTCCTTCCTTTCCCTTTGCTCTGCATGCAGACTCCCTTCTAGATGCTCAGACCCTGCGCACAATGGCTTCTAGAAGACGGATCAGGGACAGAGACAGAGTGCAGGATCAAGCCACCCCCTGGGACTTCTGCCCAAACCAGGCCCTGTGTGCCTGTCCCTGTCCCAAGCCACTCAGGAAGGGCTCAAGGTCCTGACTCGGAGGGGAGCTGCTTAGCTCTCCTTCCCCCTCCAGCCCCGACATCTTCCTCCTTTAGCCCAGCCCAGAGCGTTTGTAGCCTTTATGAAGAAGAGCTCGGCCTAGGTGATTTCCAATTGCAAATCATCAACTGCAGCGCGCCCCTGCTGTTCTCACACTGCAGAGCCATGCGCAGCTGTTTCATCACACAGCCTGTCATTGGCACGAGCCCGCGTCGGGCGCTGGGGGCGATGGCTCGGGCTGCAGGCAGGAGCCTCCGTGAAAATCCTATTGTGGGCTGACTTGTCCCCGGGCCCTGGGGCACTGAAGAGACTCCGGGAGGCACAGGGCAGTTCATTGGCAGGGGTGATGGGCAAACAGGCCCGGCTCCTACAGGGACAGGCGACACCCTGCCTACAGGACGTTTTTGGCCCATCTGTGCACTTTTCCAGCCCCCACCCTCCAGCCCCCTGTGTCTGATGGCCCCTAGGAGGTGGGTAGGTGGGTGCTCGCCAGAATCCCTCCCACCTGACTTCATCTCTCCGTGAGCTCCTACCCACCCGTGCCTTGAACCCCCAGCGGTCACACCACATTTGAAGCTGGGCTGGGTCTCTCCACCCCACTTAAAAAGAATCCGGTTCCCGTGGTCCCTACGCCTGCCGTCACGTGTGGGATGAAGTCTGGCGGGCACTATAGTTAGTCTTTAATCGACTTCTGGACCCCGTCTGCCTGGGAGTGCAGGAGCACCCCCTCTCCTGGCCACCCATCACCCTTCAGCCCTGTACCCCGTGCTGATTCCTCAGACACTGCCGTGTGTACTGCCTGCAGGCAAGACTGCCTGGGACTTGATAGGAAGTTGGAGAAATAAGACACTGGGCAGAAGAAGAGGAGAGCACAGCCATGGCAGACCGTGCCCAGAGCCTCCATCAGGAAGCCAGACTCGTGAAAGCAAGCGTACAGACTCCGTGCGGGGCTCTGGGATAGTAGGGTGAGCCTTGGGGACCTTTCTCGATGACCGCAAAGGCTGGGGAGGAAGCAGAGCTCCACAAGGTCCACCCCTGCCCGCTGCAGGGCGGCCTCTTCCGACAGCCCACCTGAGGAATGAAAGCAACACATACTGCTTCATCTGACAACTTGGCCGCCGTCCAGGGCCGTATCATTAAAATTCCTTAGTAAAAAGGTTGGCGTGTCTGACATGGAGTTCTGCTGCTGTTGTTGACAACGCTCCCCTCTGGGTTTGTCATCTCCAGCCCCTCCTCATCCCTGACAGCCACGGAGCTCGTCTTCATCCGGGCATTTCTCCCTGCAGAGACCACACGATGCCACGCTTCTCACCACACCCCGCCCTGGAGAGCACCCATGCCATCAGTGAGTCATTGCTGTCATGGGCACACAGGATCCATCACATGGAAGAACTGCATTTGTCCATTCACCGGTGGAAAGTCCCTCGGACTCTTCCGCTGGCAGCTGAATAAGGAGGCTGTGGTGTCCACGCTGTACCTGTGGCGAGGACAGAGGCAAGAGCTGAGGGCTCCTGTGCAGGGGTGTCTGACTCAACACCCCCCCCCCGGTTCTGAATTCCCATCGCCAGCTTCTCTAGTTCTCATCCGCCCTCGTCGGGTTTCGTTTAGCATGTATAGCGGGAGTGCAGAGGCACCTCGTGGCTTTGATTTGCATTTTTAATAGCTAATGACGTGAAGAATCTTTTCATCTGCATACGTCCATCTGTGTGGCATCTTCAGTTCCACAGTGGCACAGTGGCTGTGCTCATTCCCCTCCCCGGCTGCTGCACGGAGTTCACATGCTCGAGATCCACGTCTTTGTCACCGACAGGATTTACAAATCCTTCTCGCAGTCTGTGGCTCGGTTTTCCACTTTTAACAGGGTCTTCTGGAAGACTTTAAATCCAATGAAGTCTTTCCTTCTTCCAGTTATTCCTGCTGCTGCCCCTCCTCCTCTTCCTCACTGGTGGTGTTCTTAGAATTCTTTGCCTAACAAGTCACAAATATCCACTCCTTTATTTCCCTTCTAAAAGTTGCATAGTTTAATCTGGGGATTTATATCTATGACATTGCGGAGTTTACTTTTTATGACGTGTAAACTTTAAATTCAGGTTCCTTTTTCTCTACCGCCATGTGTTGAAAAGAGAATCTTTCCTTGATGGCAGCCTTTGTGGAGAGCCAGGTGGATCTATTTCTGTGTGTTTGTTTATGAACTTCTTATTTTGTTTCTTTCATTCACATTTCTATCTCTTTACCCTGTAGCTTTAAAGCAAGTGAAGCCTGATAATGTGGTTCTCATAACTTGATTCTTCTCTTTCAACTCACTATGGTTATTCCTCTTCTTTTGGCCTCCCAAAATTTTTAAAGTCACTTCTCGCTACAAAAAAAAAGCCCAACTGGGACTTTTGTTAGGATTGCCTAACTCCATGGATCCATCTGGAAGAATTTCCATGCTAGCTGTCAGTCTTCTCATTCATGAGCGCAACATGTCTTTCATTTACTTGGGTCTCTTGATTTCTTTCATGTGCATTGTTTATTTTAATACCCAAATCCTCTTCAAGTCCATTAAATTTAAAGCACGGGATTTAACTTTGTTTGAAATACTGTAAGCGGATTTGTAATGATATGGGTTTCTAATGGTTACTCGCTGGTAGAAATACACACTTGCATGACTGCCTGTATGTGCATCCTTGCTAAGAGCATTTACTCTGACAGCGATTGGGATTCCCTTAGCATTCTGGGGATACATAATTGCATCATGTGCAAATACTGACCCTTTGATTTCTTCTTTTCCATATGAATGCCTTCTTGTCCTTTCTCCTGTTTCAGGACTCAGCTTGGGGCGTCCAGTGTGATGGTGAACTAAGGAGCGGCAAGAGTGGGGGTGTTCACTTGGTTCCAGGTCTAAGGGAGGAAGAACGAAGAAGTTCATCCAGAAGATGAGTTAGCAGTAAGTTTTTGACCTTATTCAGGTAAAAGAAACGCCTGGCTTTTCCTACTTGTCCGACCGTGTTGGTTATAATTAGTGCTGACTTCTGTCCAATGTTTCTGCAAAAGTTTATTTGATCCTATGTGTTTCTTTTCTTTACACTTTTAATATGATCTACTGCACTATTAATTTTTAACATTGAAAATTCAGTTTTCTGAGTTTTTACATTCCTATTTATTGTTGAAAGGCAGTGGCCTCTGGAACCCTTGTACCTTGTCACCTCTTCATCCAGTTGAACTCTTTGGGTAGTTTGGCCTTAGTACAAGAACTATGACACTGTCTCTCCTTAGTCAAAGGAAACAAGGGAAATGAGGCTGTTTCTTTCCATGTTTGGTAGAAATCACCCCGGGAGCCTCCACCTCTGGGAATTTGATTCTTGCAAGGAAAGTTTCGAACTTGAGTTTAATTTCCTGATACATGCAGTACTAGGTCGGGCTACCTAGTTCTCCTTGAATGAGCTCTGTTAGTGTTTAGCTCCCAGGAAGTTGATTCCTTTCCTCTAAGTTACCAAATTTGTATTTAGAGAATTGTTTCTAGAATTCCTTCACGATCCTGCTAGCATCTGTCCAGTTCTTTAGTGATGTATTCTACCCTTCAAACTGATAATCAGTGTTTAATTGCCCTCTCACTCTCTCTCGACACATACACACACACACACACACACACACACACACACACACACACACACACACACATTTATACCTGTATTATAACTCTTTTGTTTCAGTTCTGCCAGTTTGTACTTCATTTTGAAGCTCCTTTAATAACATTTTGTATACGATTTTTATGTAGATGGATTTATATAGGTATATATGCTATGATTTTCTGTTTTCTTGGTAAACTGGCCCTTTTGTCTTGCATACTATGCCTTTTTATCCCTCATTATTGTCCTTCTTCTGAAGTTCAAGTAAGCCATTATGAAGGCTTTCCTTCAGCAGGACATATTGATGAGCTCTCCCTGCAGTCTTACGATTAACTCACCCTGTCATTATGTGCACTGCAAGCTTCAAAACTGCATAGCATGATACCTTTTCAGTACTAATACTCTCTAACTCTTAAAACTTCATGACTCACCTGGTATCCTTAAATGAGGCTGTTAGATCCAAACAGTACAAGAGCGAGGACTCAATAACTGCATACCCAATGCTATGGACATGGTATTGGAAATACAAACATAACTATATAGACATAAAAACCCATGACTCTATAGACACAATGTTTTATTACATAGTTTAATATGTATCTATGATATACAAACCCTTACCCTAATTTTGATTATGTTCTAAAAACTTAGTGCCAGTGATTGTATATAGAGATTCCCTTCTTGAATACTTGTTTGTTAAACATGTCATTTGAAATATGATGTAAAAATCAATGTTAATTATTTTTTAAAAAAACTTCATCATTCATTACATATCCTAATTTTTATTTTTATTTATTTTTTTGGCCAGTCCTGGGCTTGAGCTCAGGGCCTGAGCACTGTCCTTGGACTTCCTCAAGGCTTGAGCTCTACCACTTGAGCCTCAGCACCACTTCCAGCTTTTTTTCTGTGTATGTGGTACAGAGGAATTGAACCCAGGTCTTCATGCATGCTAGGCAAGCACTCCACCACTAGGCCACACTCCTGGCCCGTAATTTTTATTTTTAATTCATTAGTGTTTTATAGCTTTGATAAGATACATACACATGCTACAGCCAGCGCTAAAGCACACAGTTGTTTGCACTGTGGCATATCCATTGTCTCATGTAGTAACGGCAGTCTAATTCTAGGATATTTTCAACACCTGTACAGAAGCTTCATGCATGCTCACCAGTCACTCTCCCTGTCCCCGCCCAAGGAAAACACAAAGAACGAGGATCTTTTCTGTCAGATGAATTCTTGACATGAGTACCACCACCTCAGGAAGGGGCAACGGCCATCTCCTGTCTTCATGACCTCCTCCAATGCCAACGCTGCTCCTCTGATTGCTCTGCCTCCTCCCTGTCTCCTCCTCCCCCCCCCCCCCATCTCCTCCTCTGCCTCTTCTCTGTGTCCTCCTTTGGCTCCTCCCTGTGTCCTTCTCTACCTCTGCCTCCCCCAGCTCCCTGTCCTCCTCTCCTCCTTCTCTCGTCCTCTTCCTCTTTTGTTCATCGTCTTTAGCTTGTAGCAGTGCTGGGTGGGGTCTAGTCCAGTTCTTGGGTTTGGTTTTGTTAGGGAAGTGGTTCTCAAGTCTGTAGGTTTTTGCCTTTTCCCAGACCTGGAGCGTTCTGAGCCAATGTTCTTTCGATATACTTCCTGCGTCTTATTGTTTCTCCTGTTTCCTGGGACTCTGGGGACAACGATGTCCAGCTTTCTTGCAGGACCTGAGGCCTCGAGCAAGCGCCTTTCCCTTGACCTTACTTCTGGTTTCCAGCTCTTTCTCTTGTCATCTCCAATCTGTTGCTCTGCACATTTGGGGTTTGTAACTTCAGGTACTTACTTCTCAGACTTTCTTTTCCTCCCTCTTGGTATCTTCTTCTCCACAGGGGGAATCTGCCACTGGGGGGACCCTCCACCGGGGGAACCCTCCCATGGGGGCCACCGCCTGGCTGAGCTAGTACGTAGGCAGAGACCCGCCCAGGGTTCTCTGGTCTCTATTGCTCTGGTCCTGCCCGGCGCCTCCCCGGGATGGCCCAGTGCTCCGTCCCAGGCACCCCCGCTCTGTTGCTCTGGCCCCTTCTGCTGTCACCCGGAGCTCTCTGAACATCACCACCGTCAACTCTTCCTCCAGATCTCATGGGATGGGGTCCTACGAGTGGCCTGGGCTGCCACGCTGACCTCGGGCGACTCCTGTGCTGCCGGCTTCCTTGGTGTGCCGTGGCCCGCCAGCCAGCCTGCTTCCTGCCCAAGGGAGGCAGGGGGTCTCTAGACTGCCCAGGAGACCCACTGCATGGGTCCTTCATGCCATGCGCTGAGATGCTGCATGTCCTTGGGATCTCGGGATTCCCAGGCCGAGATGGACATTCACAGGTTGGGGGACTCTGGGCTGCCTCGGCCGAACCCCGAGTATTTCTGACTCCTGGCCCTGCCCCTTGGGCTTCCGCCAGCCACCGGACTGTCCTCAGAGGGACTCAGCTCCAGGCGCCTCCTTTCTCACTGCTGCAGCTCTCCTAAGGTTCTGTCCTCTACGTATTAAGCAGGAGAGTAAATCCTGTCCTGAGCACCCCTGGAGCCTCTGGGCATGGAGGCCATGGCCCACTGACCCCTGGCCCCGGGCTCACAAATGCTGGCTCTAGCCAGAGCCTCACATGTCCACCCAAAGCCAGAATACAAAGGAAACCATTTTGTGCTCATAAATTCTGAGCAGAGAGCAAGTTCTGTGCTTCACAAATGGGGTTTTTCTGGGTCACGGCTCAGAAAGAATAAAGGATGGCGGTGCTGTTCCTAGGAGAAGCGGCAGCTCTGAGGTCGGACGTGTCTGGGCCCCGCAGAGCCGGGCTCGGCGGCAGCTGCCCAGGGTGGCAACCAGGCCATCGCCCGCCGGGAGACAAGGTTGCCGCCCAGCCACCAACTACCCAATGCTGAGTGCTTGTGTGACCTTGGGCAGGCATAGCCCAGCCTCTCAGCCCTGTCCCCAAAGCAGAGGAGTCCCGCCAAGAAGAGCCCTCGGCTGGCACGGCGCTGCTCTCCCTGCACAGAGCAGCTTCCCGCCCCCATTCCAGTGCTGTGGGAAACTGGACACAGCTCATCACAGGTGTACAGAGGCCAGGCAGCCCGAGGACGGGGGGAGCTCGGGGTGGCCATGAACTCAGCTCTCGGGGCTTCCCATCGGATCTTCAGACAGGGCCCGGGCTTTGCCCCCTCTTAACTTATGCACATTTAGCTGAGCCTTGGGCATGCTGCCATCCCCTCCTCTTCACGTGGCAGCAGGTAGGCCGTGCATGGATCACTTGCTGGGGACAGCAGGACTGACGGTCAGCTTGCACACTATCGGGCAGGGTTAGACCACAGGCTGGACGCTTCCGGGCTGTGCAGCCAGGGGACAGAGCCAGGGCAGACAGGACATCTCCACCAGGCCACAGCTAAGCCTCGTCCAGACAAAGGCTCAAAGAGAATGACCAAACTCACTCACCAGCAGCTTCTGCCCCATGATTATCTGTACGCCTGCTACATGCTGGGTCTAGGACTGCCCAGTAGCTATACCATGAGCAAAACCGACAAGTTCCCGTGTCCACAGACATGACGCTCCAAAAGAGGAGATAGAAATATAAATACATGAAGTGATTAAACAAGTTTGATTCAGAGACTATTACCTACGAGTGAAAATAGAACAAAGATAATTAGGAGGCATCAGTGAAGCAAGAAACACCAAGAACTGATGCTAGGTGAGTGGTAACTCCACATCCAGCTCCCCATGGGCTCTGGGCCCCCTTGCAGCACAGAGGGGGAGCTAAGGCAGAGGCCGGCAAGGCACAGGCCTGGCCTCACGGCTAAGGCACGTTCCAAGAAAGCTGCAAGCCCAGGCGATGCAGTAGCATTGGCAGGAACACAGCAAGGCCACAAGCGTAGGCCTTCTGTGCAGTGTTCAGTTTTATAGCAGCTATAGTTTGAATGTAAGAAGACACAGGTGATATCAATCCTTGAAATGCAATTTATTTTTAAAATTGACAAATAAAATTGCACATACTTACGGTGTGCAGCATGACATTTCGGTATGTGCATAAGCTGTGGAGTAAGCAATTCAGGCTAGTTAGCATATTTATACCTTTCTCTACTCATCATATTGTGATGAGGACATTTAAAACCTTCCCCGAGCAACTTCCAAGTTTATACAATAGATTCTTGCCAACTGTGGTCGGTCGCCATTTCTGCAATAGATGTTCAGAAATCATTTCTTCAGCCAAGCTGAGACTTTCTTCCCTTTGAGTGAAATTAAATTTCAACAATACAGTTCCTCAAACTCAATAGATTCAAAGTAATATCATCTCAATAAGTAACCAATATGAAAAACATATACTTGGCCCTTTTACATGTGTTTAAAATGAATCTTGGCGATCCAGAGTGTGTTTTAGAGTTAGGGCACCTTTATATGCAGACCTTCACATTCAGATGCCACAGGCAGCTCCGGGCATGCCAGACCAAGTGTACCGGGGCTCGGGGGCCAGAATGGGGGCCAGGGTGCTGGCACAAAACAGAGCGACAAAACAGGCAGAAAGGCATGGCATGGCATGCTACCTGAGTTCCAAGTACTTCAAAGAAAAGCCTTCAGGGCCTGTGGGAAAGCATGTGATGGGCAAAAGGGGTGAGAATGGCCTTGACCTCCAGCTGGGCGTAGTCTTGGTTGACTTGAGGAGTGATTAAAAGGGCACGCAGCCTAGACTGTGAGCACGGAATCCCCACTCAGTCTGGGCACCTTCAACACTCCAATGCCTCCTGCCTGCAGAAGGATCTGGAACAGGAAGGGAAGCATGGTCTGAAGGGAAAGAGCTCAGAACCGGAAGAACAAAAGTCACAGAATAGGACGTGAAAAGTGCTCAGGATAAAATGTATCACGCATTTAGAATGGAAAGGGCAAGACACTCAGAACCCTGTGTGCCACAGCTGAAACAGGAAGTCCACTGGGCCCAGAACAGAGGAGAAGGTACCTAGAACAGGAAGTACAGGGCACGCAGACCAGGAAGTGTACGACATTCAGAGCAGGAAGTGCAAAACTGTTGGTGCGCAACAGGATTCAAACGGGAAGTTCAGTGTGCTCAGAACAGGAAGTGGAATGAGCTAGGAAAGACGGAACAGAATAGCCCGGGCCGTGGGATGGAAGAGGAGACTCGGTTTCACAGACAAGGCAGAGACCCAGAGGGAGGCTGGAGGCAGAGGGAGGGAAATGTGCTGTTCGGACCTTCCGCTCTCTAAACCTCAACCTTCTCCACATTCCTCGCCTACGAGAGGCAAAGGCCTCTGCCGTGTGCAGATGCCCTCACTCTCAGCCCAAGAGACCAAGAATAAGCTAGCGAGGCAGCCACGGATCGGGTGAGGAGCCGGTGTTCTGGTGAGCATCGTCGTGCTTTGACGAGGAGAAGAAGAGCGGAACCAAAGGAAGGTTCACGGAATGAAGTGATGCTGCACCTGAGGCCAGCCCGCTGGCCTGGCACGTGGCCCTGCCTCTGCTCCTCGTGTCCTTCATGGCCCATGACCATAGAAACCGCCCCATCTGCCTCCCTCTCCAGGGAGGGAGCGCAAGTATGCTGTAAGGATGATCCATTTGTCTTCTTCCCCAAACCTACCTAGACAAGCACTTACCCGAGGAAGGACCACTGTCTGCCAGCAGGGTCTGTGATGCATGAGGACTCTGGTCCACAGAACGGCGAGCGCGACGGCTCCTAGGCCATAGTGCTTTCACCATCGAAGGCGACAGTCTTGGCCTTGTCAGGCTACCTGGATGAGTGCCTCTGAACACCCCCATTCACAGCCGTGTACAAGGACGAGGCATCCTGTCTTCACTACAGACTCTGCAGGGAGGGAAGGAGGGAGGGAGAAATGGAGGCAGGGTGACGGGAGATTCAAAGAGGAATGTGGGCCTGGACACATGCCAAAGGAAGTCCATAAACAGGCAATCACCACTGAATGAAGTCTTGGCGCCCTGGAGCCCGGCCTTTGCCAGGGATTACCCCACCCCACGTTCTCGGATGCATACAGACGTCCAGCAAAAACCCATGAGGCATACAGGACAACCGACCTAAGCCAGGTGGTAAACTTTCCACCGTGGGCCCAACCGAAAGCCCCCAACTCCCCAAGCCTAATGGCTGTATCTGTAACCTCTGTCTCCTTGCTCAGACTCCATAAAAGCCTAACTCCAATCCCATCTCACACACAATCTCCGAGCCTGCGGGAAGGCTGCTTGCTCCACTCTGCTCCTCCATAAGCTCCCCGACATGTCGAGATGGAATCCAGCCTGTTCTTTCCATTTTCCTAACACTGTGTGTGCTGGGATCACAAAAGTGGGTCAAGACAAGGAAGCACAAGACACGTCCATCTCAGACTCCACCGCGACACCACCCACTCCCAGAACCTCGGAGAGGCTGTCGTGAGGAAGGCACAGACAGTGAAGCCCCAGTCAGGGCAGGCTGACCCCAAGAACAAACAGACTAGCAGTGGGAGCAGAGCCAGACTGGCTCCCGTGCTCGCGGGACCCTTTCCACTCACGCACCACAGCAGCAAACCTTGTTTCCAGAAAGGAGTCAAGCCAAAATTGTTTGATTCGCAAAGCGAGGAGGAGGGGGCCAGGGAGGTGTTGTGCTCTTCTCCGTGTCTTCATTGACACTTATGGCTCACGGGTCCGTAGTGTTCAATTCCAAACTCATGCCATTGAGTGTGTGCGCGGAGGGTCCAGCCAATTGGGGGAAGGCTAGCTGTTCAAACTTTGTTGCAGAAACGAATGAAATGAAATGATACCCTAATGTCATACCAGAAACAAATGTGCAGTGCGAGACCATACCCGTGGCACCAAATGGAACTATACTTGTTAGAAACTGCCATCTGTACAACCCAGGAGGGCATTACAGATCTAACAAAACAAGATTACATTTTAAATCTGTGACAACAGAAAGGCACTACATATAAACCTGAACTTACTACCTAAAACCTAAGTGACAGACTGGGAAAAGTGATTTCTGTTGAAACCATCAAGATTTAGCATCCCGAATATGTAAACATTCTCTACACATCAACGAGAAAGGGCCGGAAGTCCAAAGGCAAACATGCAGCGAGGGGGCCAAGGGTGCTTTACCCAAGCTGGCATTTCCACGTTGGTGGTGGGTAAAACGGTGAACAGAGTTCATGTTCCTTGAGATCCAGCTGATGGGAAGGACAAGACTGCCCTCACCCCGGCCCTGGTGACACTGCGAACAGCTGAAGCCACAGAACTCCCCGGCTACCTCCGCTCCCTTGTGTCCTCAGACGAAACCCCATGCATGGCACCCCACACCCAGGCAAGCCCCCCAAAGCCCACATTTACCTCACAAACACTCACTGAAAC
This sequence comes from Megascapheus bottae, assembly GCF_031878675.1. NCBI lineage: Eukaryota > Metazoa > Chordata > Mammalia > Rodentia > Geomyidae > Megascapheus > Megascapheus bottae. Next base: position 95,270,155 of record NC_143510.1, on the reverse strand, counting down.
ACAGTTCTGCCAATGGGAAATTTAAAACACCCCACATGTCAATTCACAAAGAAGTAGATGGCTGTACTTCATATAGCTACGAGGTGAAATAGGATAAAGCAGTTACAGTGGTTTCTGGATCTCAGACCACCAGTTTTAAAAAAATTAAAAAGCCAATGAAATGCAATGCCACACTGGTAAATTTAAAACACTCACAGGGTCACTGGGATCCGTGTGCACACATACTCACAGTAATCAAAATAGGAGCTGTTGGTCGCAAAAGTCAGAGGGACGTGGCAGTGACAGGCCTGAAGAAAGCGGAGGTGGGAGCCCCGGGCCTGGGCTGGGCCTTTGCCCGGTGCAGAAGCCGAGGTGAGGTCGTGGGCTGGGACGGAAGCTGCCCTGACAAGGCAGGTAGAGGAGGAAAATAGAGCCCCATGGGGGAAGAGCTGGATGGAAGGCCTGTCCTGTGCATCACAGCCAATGAAAATGCCATAACAGGAAGATGGATAGATTTTACTATTTTACTACGGAAAAATAAAATTTTTATCCTTGCAAAAACACTATAAATAACATTTAATAGCAAATGACACATTTTACAAGGTAGAAAAAGGAGCTGATATGAGCAGAGAGGCTGGGGCTGAAGGGCCCCCAGACAGGAAGGCAAGGAAGGGGGGCCCGAGTGGATGAGGACAGGGACTGAGGCCTGCCCTCCCACCGCACGTCCAGTGCTAAAGAGGCAGTTGGAAGGGTGTGGTCACAGAGGACCCCCCCCCCGCTGTGCTGCCCCCTCGGGGTTGATGCACTGCATCCTCAGAATTCCTGGACTCCGGGCCTGGAGCACAGGACCCCAGGCACCACCCTGTGCTCCTGTCCAAGTCCAGCCTGAGATGCCCGGGGACTGGGGAGGCTTCTCCCCACCTGGAATCCTCCAGAACAGCTTTGCTCCAGGAGAGGTCTGCAGAGGAGAGGGAGTGAGGCAGGGAGGCAGCCCGGGCTCGTGGTCAGATTCCCACCAGGGGCGACCGAAGCCAAGCCCCTCAGGAGTTGAGGCTGTGCCCCGCTCGGGGTACACGCCTGCCCCTGAGACACATGCTCTGTCCTGTGGGGGCTAACTCATGGCTGCCCAGGCCCCCCCAGACTCAGCGGCCGACACAAGCAGCCCTGTGTGTGCCCGGTGACATCTTGGGGATATGAGCCCGTGCGGGGAAGTGAGGGAGCCAGGCTGGCTGTGGGGAGCACAGGGCATTCCAAGAGGGAGTCCCTCGCCACGAGTCAGAGAGGAGAACCCCTCCTAGAGGAGGTAGCCATAGGCAACCTGAGGGCAGAGGGCAGGAAGACAGGAGCAGGGGAAGGAGTGGCGTGGTTTGGGCAGAGATGGCGCAGGGTGGTCGGGGCTGAGGAGTGTGCCCTCTGTCTTCCTGTCCTTGCCCTCTCCCCTCCGCCCCCCGCTCGCTCCTGGGCCCTGGTGGAGGGACTCTGGTGAGGGAAGAAGTGAGAAGTGCTGTCTGGCTCCGACTTTGGGGAGACCTCACCTAGCAGGCCGAAGGCCCAGCTGGTGGTGATGATACCACCACCCCGTCATCCTGCTGAGCGGGTTCACCTGCCCCGGGCCTCCCACCAGGTCACAGAGCTGGCAGAGTGGTCCTGAGGGCCGGGCAGAGCGCCAGAGCTGAGTGACTACAATTTCCATGCTTTCCTAATAACTAGAAGGAAGAGTGTGTGTCAACTCAATTGTCAGGGCACAAAGAGTCCAATTGTTCTCAGCAGTCCATAAGACGAGTGCCTGTCCTGCGTGCTGAGCCCCCGCAGGAGTAAATGCATTATCAGGGGCTCACAGGGGCTGCTCCGTACCAGGTGGTAAGGAGGCCTGGCTTTGTGTATCAGAGCCCCACCGAAACTGGGAGCACAAATTCAGATTTACCAGATGTTTTCTTCTTTCCCCAGGGTCAAGGCAGGCAAGGGGCGGGGGGTGGGGGGCAGAGGGCCTGTCCAAACCCTACCCACCCCCTCCAGGGTCAAGGTGGGCACCGGTGAGAAGAGAGGCTGTCAGTCCCTGCCAGCCCAGCCCACGCCAACGTCTCTCATCCAGGGCTGCTCTCATTTCCCACCTATGTGGCGGCAGGGAGGGTGGGCACCTGCCAGCCCAGGGCTGGGCATGGCCCCAGGAGCGCCCCCCCAGCTCCCGCCGTGAGACCCCACCTGCCCCTGACATTCCTGCGCAAATGCAGGTGGGGTCTGCTCTCAGACCCATCTCTCCACTCCAGGCCCCTCAGGCCTCATGCTTTGGACTGGCTTATCTTGCACTAGCAGCCTTGGCTGCCTGGCATCTGGCCTCTGTCTTCTGCTGCATGGCCCACTCCGAGTAGGCAGAGGGCACACCTCCCTGCTCACCACACCCCTGTGGGAAGGGGGAGACAGAACACCGCCCTGCAGACCTATCTGTGAAGTGGCTGACCGTGTCACGCCTGCCCTCCTGCGTTCCACCTCCCACTCAGATCAAAACCCAGTAGAGCCATTCCCAGACGCTGGATCACCCCATCAGCCACCTGTCACCTGCCAGGAGCCCCAGTGCTTCAGTCGCTCTGGCCCAGGACATCTCCTCAGGGAGCATCACTGGTCACTGCTGTGTGAGGTAGGAAGATCAAAGTGCTTACAGAGGGCTGTGCTTCCCTCTGCGTGGGGAAGGCCAGCTGCGGGAAGGTCACTGCGTCCATTCCTGAACGGCATCTTGTCCCTGGCTTCTTGCTGTCTGTCTCTTTCCACTTCTGGCCACCACAAGATGACAGACCTCGTATCTCCAAGCCCCCTGCCAGGTTGCTGTGTCCTGCCGTGGCCCAGGAACAAAGGAGCCAGCCAACCCTGTACTCAAAGTTTTGAAACAATGACCCAAAGCAAATCCTTCCTCCTTCTAATGGTCAGCCTCGTGGTCACAGGGGCGGGAACCAGAAGCAGGGTCATTGTTGTGACTTTGCCTGATGATAGGGCTCAGAGGCTTGAGAACTCATTTGTGAGGAGAATTTGGAAAAGTGTGGATAAGAAGACTACCCAAAGCCTAGAAAGTTCTATGTGGGGCCTAATGGGAGATTCTGGCCAGAGCTAGGAAGACCAAGACGCTGAGGAGAAGGAATGAGGAATGAGGTATTGGACTAAAGGCTACATTGCCCTACACTGTGGCAAAAGTCTTCTTTTGTCCGTGGCCAGGGAGGCCTGGTTTAAAGATGAAGACAAATTATCTGGCAGAAGAAATGTCAAGGCAGCATGACATTCAGGCTGTGTGGCACAGCTGTTACAAAGAGCAGAGTGGAGTTTTAAAACTTGGGGCTATGGGGCCAAAGGGAAAAAAACGCATTTATAGTTGGGTCCAAAAAGGCATTGTTTTAGAAGATATTAGTGCCATGGAAAGGAGTCAAATACTGGGACAACAGAAAAGTTTTTATCTCAGGACCTGAAATGAAAACTCATCTTAAACACTGTCTTCTGGCAAGCCCAGCCCCACTCTGCTGGGGAGGGGGGTGCCCCTGGTCCCTCACACCTCTGGGAAAAACATGTTAGCCATCAGCTGCCAGGCCAGGAAGGAGCAGGTAGGCTGGATTTAACATCTCACTGCACAGCCTCCTTTCAAAGGAACTAAATAAATAATAAATAAAGGCCGCGCTCCTGCTGGCCAGCTCCTGCAGGCTAAAATGGATTATCTTCTTTGCCCTGTGCCCAATATCCATGCTTATTGAAAAGCATCTATCTGCAGCAGTGAGTTTTTTAAACTCACTGGCGTGGCTGGCACCCTCCGGAAGCATCTTTCTTCCTTGCAACAGGCTGGCTCTCTCCGCAGGGGTCTGCTGGGCCTTTTTACATGCTGCCAGACATTTTTCTTCCCTGAAATGAGGGCCTGGCCAGCAAGGCTCCTGGAGCACTGAAGACTGCTGGCCCGGAGCTCTTCCAGGCCAGCCTTTGTCCTAGGGGAGTGTTTGTCTCTGGGAAAGGGCAAGGTGGCCCAATCGCAGCATTTGAGAGGGCACGCCCCACTAACTGCTGCCCGGGGATCCAGCTGCTGGGCTAACAGGAAGGCAGGGCAGAAGCCCTGACGGGGTGGCTGGGCTCAGCATGGCCTGGGAAGGAGGACCAGGCAGCGCTGGCCTTGCACTCAGCTGCTCCGAGCAGTCGCTGAGTCTCTACAGACGGCTCCACGAGGTGCAGGGCAGAGGCCGGGCAGGTCTCGGGGACACTCGGGGCACAATACTGATGGAGACTGGTAAGGTGGCCTTTCAGACCTGAGAGGGCTGGGGGGGCCACTGGGCTGCTTGTTCTCCTCATTTGCTCCCTCTCAGAGGGGCTCTGAGGTCCCAGGGCCTTCATCTCATCCAGCAGAAGTCTGTCTCGTTGGATGTAAAGTGTACAGGGCTGAGCTGGCGCCGCTGGCTCACACAGCCTCCTGAATCACAAGGCGTGAGACGCTTACCTCCATGAACCACCAGAAAACCGGAAGTGAACTGTGGCTCAAGGGGAGGGTGGTAGCCTGGAGCTGCAAAGCTCAGGGACAGCGCCCAGGGCCAGAGTTCAAGTCTCACATCCGACAAAAGAAAAAGTTAGTGTAGGCTTCACCAGCTGGAAGGAGCCTGAGCTGGCCTTTGTCCCTGGAGTCACCTGGAGGGCACCGGCTCGCGCTGGTCTGGAAGAACTGCCACTCCCTCGCTGGGTGTTTACACCAGCAGCCTGTGCTCAGAGACTCTCCAGTGCCCAGAGTCACACAGTGGGGAGACCGGACGCCCCAATCCCTGCCCCTGTCGGGGACCGCATCCCCTCCCTCATGCCAAGCCACCACCGGCAGACAGGCCTGCAGGTGATAAACTCAACACCATAATTAGCATTTATTATGGCCTCACCTCATATACCCAGGGCAATGAACAGAGCCGTAAAGGGAGAGAACAGCAATCGAATCTGGGAAATATGGCACTTTTTAGAATAGTTTACGAGTTAAACAGAAAGAAAACTCTCGCCTTCCATCACAGGGTATTGAGCAATGCCCCTACAGCCGTGCGGCTTGTAAAGCAGTATTGAGCTGCGCCTGTAATGTAAAGTATACAAGATGGACATAATTAAAAACAATTGATTCAATATTTTTTTTTACCAAACCTCAGGGTAAGAATATAAACCAGTCATAATGGAAAAATGCCAGACATTGAGTGACCTGAGCCAAGATGATTGTGGTGACAATGCAGCAGGCATGGTGGGAGAGGTGACACGGTGACACAGGATGACACACAATGTCACAGGGTGATTCACGGTGTCGTGGAGATAGGGACACATGATGACAGCAATGCAGACGTAGCAGGTGTCACCTTGTCCCCACTGTGCCACAAGCCCATGGGACATGGAAGAGCAAGGCAGGTTGGGTCACGGCTCCATAAACAGAAATGACCCCGCTGGTGGCCCGAGCCAGCCCCAGCCGCAGAGCCAGGAGGGGCTGCATGTCCAGGGCCCATCCAGAGCAGGTGCTGGCCATGCTGGGAGGACCGGTAGAGGAGTGGACTCAGGTCACAGCCGTGCAGGCCATGCGGATGTCGTCACATCGGGGTGTTAAAGGTGTCCTCAATCATGTGGCTGCCGCTCCAGAGTCCTGCCAGACACCCACGTGGTCAGCTGTTTGGAAATGGCACAGGGAGAGACCTCCCTGATGGGCCACAGTGGCAGGCACCATTTACCTTGGCCACGACAGGCAGAGGACAGTACCCAGCCCTCCACCTGCTGACCAGAGCCGATGAGGAAGGGAAAGCCAACTCCTTGGAATACTAGGCACCAAGAAAAATGCCATGTTGGTATGTCAAGGCGAGTGCGAAGGAAACAAGAGCTCAGGTGAACACAGAGAATGCCCCCAGAGCCCCAGCACTGGATGCCCAGGCAGGCAGGTCCTGACAACTGTCAACCACCAGCTCTCCACAGTGGAGGCAGGAGAGTAACACAGCCATCCTTCCTTTGGAAAATACAGTCCGTGGCTGTCCATTTTCAAGACAAGGCATCTGACCCTGAGTGACAAGTTGCTTACACAGTGATTTAGCGGCTTACCGATGTGACAGTTGTAAAGTCCATGCACTTGGATGGTCCCTGGACGGAGTGCGCAAACAGGATGTCAGAAGGGGGCCAACTAGCAGAGAGGATGGGCGGCACTAGAATGAGAACATAAGAAGCCTGCACGTGCTAGGAAGCACATGCAAGAGAACAAAGGACGGGGAGACAGAGCCCTCTTTGAACATTCAATCACTCCCCCAAAGTGCATAATTCAAAATTACTCAATAAAAAATACCCAAACTTAGGAGAAGGAAGGCTGCACCCCCACAACGCTCAGCTAGAAAGGAGACAGGACATGGGTGTGATGTGTACACTGGGAAATCAGTTCCTTGCTGCAACTTCTCAAACACACGCCTGCCCATCGGGCCCCCATCTTGCAGGACTGCTATGAAAGTCTTGTTCCATAAGCGCTTCTTGTCCTCACATCTGTCCTTTGAGACTGGACGGGCAGATCTCATTCCCCTAGATACCCGTATGTCACAACGCATAGCCACTGAGCCTGCACTCAGCAGCAGCTGGCTGGAGCTCCCCTCCCCCACCCCTCTCTCCCCCCCCCCACCCTGCTCCTCTGGTGTCCTCTGCACAGTGATGGGTCAGCCATCTCCCTGTGCTGCAGTGGACAGCCACTCCAGGCACCCGCCTCAGGACCTCAGGCCACGTAGCTGATGGAGGGCATATTGTACTGGACATGGTCAAGGTCACTGTCCAAAAAGTAAGGTCAACGCTGAGGCGGGGTCCCCTTCTGAGGACCTCCCGGAAGCCTGGGGTGCACAGTCCCGCAGCGGCTGGGCAGGCAGGCAGAAGCAGGTGGCGTGGACTGTGCGAGAAGGGCCAAGGGGGTGAGCTGAGGTCAGCGGCAGGTGATGGCTGGCCACAGCCACGCAGGCCAGGGCACCTGGGCAGGGCGGAACCTCTTATGGAGGGCCAGAGTTCACCACCAAGGTCACAGCTGGCCTGGTAAATGGAGGGCCGCAGCCTCGTCTCACAGCTGTGTGCAGGGGAAATGGGTTCGTTTTCTGCGTCATGGCTCCCAACAGAGCACCAACGAGCCCAAGTCAAGCTCCCTGGTGGCCACTTCCGTCACACATCCGTGACCACGGGGGTGAAGCAGAAGCCTGAGCCAGGCTGATCACAAACTCCCCCGGGCTGGGCGGGGCCGGGCTGCCTCTGGTAGACTGTCCCCATCCCATGGGAAAAACCAGGCAAAGGGGGGGCGGGAAGCAGGCTGACAAAACGAGAGCCAAGCAGACTCCGAGGCTGGGGGAGGAGGCTGCGGCCCTGAGCAGGCCGGGGAGGAGGGGTCCCCTTTGTGCTCGCTCTCTCGGTGGTCTGCTGCCCACAACCAGCGTACCGTCTCCTTGGGGACAGGGGTGTGGCATTGAGAGTGCCAGCTCTGAACGGTGGAGCGGGTCCTCTGCCCTGCACGCCTGGCCCAGCCCCGGAGCCCACAGCATCCATGGCACCACTGACAGCCACGGCAGGCAGGGCACGGGTCCCCCACAGGGCCTGGAACATCGGCTCCTCCTTTGGCCTGACCTGGCCTGCATGGCTGTGACTGTGAGTGTTCTAAACCCACCTCCCCTCCCTCACAGTTCAGCTAGAAACTCTTCCACGACCACCCACCAGCTCAGACAACAGGCCTGCTCCCGCGTGGACATGAACTTGGGGTTCCTCAGAGCCCCCAACACACGCTCCCACCCTCTCATCACCCCGCACAGCTGTCTCTTGAGTCCCTGTGCATCTGCACGCTCTCCACCCCTGAGATGCCACCTGCTTCCTCACCCCTCCCCCCCCCCCCCCCGTCAAGCCCTAAACTAACACCCAGAGCCAACGCCCCTCCCCCCCCCCCCGCCCATCTAGGGTAGGGAGCCCTGCTCCCCGCCTGCTCCAGGCAGTGCTGCTCTCCTTCCTGGCTGGTCAGGCAGAGCCTGTGGCTTTCTCTGGATGAGTAAACTCCAGGGAGTCCAGAGCAGCTTCTCACCTCTGTCAGCCTAGCTGGCCCCTTCCCTTCGAGCATTGGCTCAGGGCACCGGCCAGACCCCACTGGTGAGTTCACCCGGTGCCATCTTTCCTGCTTCTCTCCATCTGCAGACAAGGGATGTGGAATTGCAGAACCAAAAGATGGAAGCATTTGCGGTGGAGAGTGAGACAGAGGCCTGGGCTCCCCAAATTGAATGGGAGGAGGGGATGCGTAGGGAGACTGAGGCCCCCACATCCCTCACCCCACAGGTCCAGAAAAGCAGAGCTGGCAAAGTGTGCAGTCCAGTCCTCTGAGCAGAGATTGACACCTCAGAATGAAGACCCCACTGCCCCCAGCCCTGACGGAGACTTGCAGAACATGGGCATGCCCGGGCATCTGGGCACTCACCAGCTGCCAAGCTGCCAGCCATGCTGAAGGGCCCAGAGCTGCGGGGCTGTGAGTGATTGCCGTCCCCGCCATGGCCCCCCGAGAGCCAGTGTGGCCTGAATTGATTGGTGTGATTTAACCTCATCAAGGACACCAGGCGAAGGGACCCCAGGAGAAAAGGATAAAGACACAGTCACCACTCTTGGAATATTTCCTGCTAAGAGTCCTGGCCTCCCAGCCTCGCCACCCCACAGCTAAGCCAGTGGCTGTGCAGGACTCTGCGGGACTCCAGATCAAACATGCCTGGATCAGGTCCTGCTGCTCCCCAGACCACGTCCGCCCATATGGGCAGGGGCCGTGCAGGGCCACGCTGTAGGCTATTCTCGATGGCCCCTGGGGTCTGAATGGAAGTTTGGAATGTACAGGGATGGGGGGGCCTGAGGGCACCTGGCAGGGCACCTAGCTGTGCAGGGCAGGCCCTCCTCAGAACGGCACTCTGACCGCTCCCTCTCTAGAGGCCAGCAGTGGCAGAGCACAACTCACAACACAGCCTCTGCTTCTCCTGTTGACTCAGATCCCAGCTCAGGCAGAGGCCTGACCCTAAAACCCATCTGCATAGTAATGAAATTTTGTTTGTACCCAATTTTTAGTTTAGAGTCATTGGAGTTCTGACTCGAGGCTTGGGAGAGGAGAGCAGGTTCTCATTTTCTCTTTGCTCATCGCTAATTTGTACCACTGGGTGTTTTAATTTACAAGTCAGAGTTAATAAATTGTGTGTGCACTCGATTACCTCATGCTCCCACGACTGCCGCCCCAGCCTGCAATGTGGAGGTTGATCCTAGGAGGGGACCCCGGGAACTCCAGGAGCCGAGCCCGGGGCGCCCCCTCCACAGCCCAGGGGTCCCAGGTGAATGTAGGGAGCAGGCCAGCCGTGGTCCTGGGCCTGCTGCCTCACAGACGGGGATGCGTTAGATAAACAAATTATGGATTCATTAAGTACGAATGGAAAGGGGACGGTTTAGTTTGTGCCTAGTGATGGTAAAAAATAAAACCAAATGCCCAGGCTGTGTCTGCAAGTAACTCAAGCACCCTTCTCCATGGAAGGGAGAGCCTGCCGGCTTTGCCACGCAGAGAGACTGAGTCCTAACAAGCCCCTGAGCGGGAGCCCGGGGGTGCTCACAGACAGCCGCCATTGCTCAGACCCTGAAGAGTAAGAGAAAGTTCTGGAACGTTTCCGAAAGTACTCGGGGCATCTGAAAGCCATCTGGCTCTCTGCAACATGGACTAGAAAGCAGCTTAGCTCCTTCTTCCTCCATGCTGAGAGACTACATGGCTGAAAAAAAAAAGAAAATGAAGAATCTGCATGTTTTCAGAGTCAGGAGAGGAATTCGTATCTGGAAAGAGGAGTAAGAGGAGGGAGAGAAGAAACAGGAGGAGAGAAGGATCGTTTTCTCGATAGGAGCTCTGGCTAGAAAATGGAAGGGGAGTGTTTTCAGAGTCCTTGAGGAAAGCAGCTGAGCCTAGAATTCTCCAAACCAGTCTTTCCATCTACTGTGAGATACTTCCAAGATAAAGGGAATCAGGTTATTGCTGAACGGCGCTCCTAAAGCACCAAGGCCAGAGCCGCTTTTGTTCTAGCACTTAACTCTGAGAACAAAACAGCTCCCTCCATTTTAAGGGCCTCGGTTATCCCTGGAGACAAAGCTAAATTAACCAATGTGCGCTACCCTGAGGCTCCTTTAACAGTGGGCCACTTTGACAAAGCGGGGTCCACGGAGTGAGAGGTGAGGGTCATAAATGACCATCTTGGCACTGAACTCTGCACACCTGCTGGAAGCAAGCCTTTGCCGAGATCCAGAAGCGCTTCAGACGAAGCTGAGCGCATCCATGCTTCAGGGATCCTTCGATGTGGACGCCCGCGCTCTGCGGCAGGTGGCCGACGGCGGCGGCGTGCCAGCGAGAGGCAGGGATGGGGGGGCTGCACCAAAAACAGCTGCTGTGATCTACCAGGGTCCCCCCAAAGCTCATGTGCGGGAAAGTTAATTCTCCAATTCATACGTTAGTGATGGCTGCTGGTGGGACTCTGGTCAGTAATTAGAGTGAAATGAGGTCAGCCATCTGGACTCAGTGGCGCTGTTAGTGGCTCTAAGAGCAGAAGAGGGAGACACGTTAGCAGCCTGCATCTCTTACCACACGGCCCCTTCCACCACGCTGCCGTGCAGCCCGGAGCCCCCACCAGAGGCCAGACAGAGACCGGCGCCATGCTCTTAGACGTCCCAGCCTTCAGATCCAGGAGCCCAGCAGATTCCTTTGCTTGGCACATCTCACAGCCTCCGAAGGCACCCACACAGCTGCTGCACCCCACACTGCAGCAGGTACTGCGTGAGTGGCCGTAGCCAGCCAAAATCCCCGTGTCCCTCGCTGGCTGGGGCCGCGACCTTCTCAACGACTTCTCTCTTCTTAGCTTGCCTGACAGCAGAGGAGTGCAAAGGCATGGATCAAACTGCCATGAGAGAAGACACCCCTGGGAGGGATGAGGAGAACCAGAGCTGGGGTCCAGGAATAAAGGGAGCAGAGAGTGGGTGAAGATGTATCAACTCTGCCATCCCAGAAGCCAAGGGTGGAGAAAAGAGAAAAGGAAGCCTGAAGCAGCAAATGCTACCTTCCTTCCTCAAGGACGTCAGCCTTGAGCAAAACCCTCTTGGTGACTGTGGAGGGCACTGACGAGATGGCTGAATGGCAGTAGGAGGGCTGGCTGGCGGGTGGGCAGGTGGGTGTGTCTGTCGGAGGGGTGGGTTGTTTAGCTGGGTGGTAGGAACGTGAGTAAGTTATTTAGTTGGGTGGTTGGTTGGTGAGCAACCTGTTGTGGGGCTGTATCTAGTTAGTGGATGAACAGGTAGGCAAGTTCATTAATTATGAGAACATTGTTTAGTTGGTGGGTGGGTGGGCAGGTGATTTGGGGGGGGTTAGCTGGTTGTTGAATAGTTGGCATTTTGCCCAGGCTCCTACCCTACAGGAAACGTTTCCTGCACTAACTAGTAGATTTGAATTGAGCGTTATGGAGTCACACCTTGTAAGAATTTCATTCATACCACTACCACTCTATTTTCTTAGTACCAGATAAAAAGGAGACTGGAATCTCAGTAGTAGAGCTGATCTTCCCTACCTTTCTACTCAATGAGCAAGCAGAAAAATGGCAGGAAACACGAATCTCTTTCCTATTCCATGCACCTTCACGATATGAGAGACCAGCCGGCCGAATGGGAGCACGGGGTTGGAAGACAGTCCTCTCCACAGCCCTCTGTGGGAGCCAAAGGCTTGATCCGGCCCCCAACTAAAGAAATGGCTCCCAGTTACAGAGCCGGGAGCTCAGAGAGATCACACTAAAAAGATGTTTATAGGTGCTTTGAAGAATTATCAAAGGGAAATGGGCCTATTCAGGATTTCTCTCATCACAAAGAACTAAAACCTCACATAGGAAGCTGCTCGACTGGCACACAATTGATGTTCTTTATTTAGCATGTGTGGCATATGGCAAGCAGGCAGACAAATCATGTCAGATGCATGTCCAGCCTGTTGTCCTGGAGCCCCAGGGAAGCATGGAACCGAGAGATGAATGATTTAGCATCACTCACTCATCGTGCACTTCTCCACTCCTACGGCAGATGTTTATTGGACAGTGTACATGCCCTTCTCCGGGCCTGGGAGAAATGGGAATGAACAAGACCGTGCTCCACAGAGCAGGCTGCCATCCGACAATGGCTGAAGGACTGGTCCATGCCGTCAGGAGCAGCCTCCGTCGTCTTCTTCCATGTGAAGGGCTGAGGTCTACAGTTTTGACAGACTTTACCCCTGAGTCCTGGAACCTGTGTGTGGTGTTTGGAGAAGCTATATGGCTCTGCACTGACCCTGGGGGACTTGTGGTAAGGGAGGAGGACACCGCAAGGCCGCTGGGAATCAGGACCGCGACAGCAAGTGGCATGGCCAGAGTGCTTCCTTCCCTTCCCGGGAGCAGGGGCAGTGTTTTCAGCCCCTGCATCTGGGCAGGGGTTAAGAACTAGCTCTAGAAATCTAATAACAACAGATGCTGGAGGGGATATGGCCAGGAGGGATCACTACTACACTGCTGGTGGGAGTGCAAACTCGTTCAACCACTATGGAAAGCAGTGTGGCAGTGCCTCAAAAGACTAAACATAGAGCTCCCCTATGACCCAGCAATTCCACTACTTGGCATTTACACAATCGTCCAGAAACAAGGACATACTAAATCCACTAGCACAACAATGTTCATTGCAGCACTATTTACCATAGCAAAGATATGGAACCAGCCCAGATGCCCCTCAGTTGATGAGTGGATCAACAAGTTGTGGTATTTGTACACAATGGAATTCTATGCTGCTGTCAGAAAGAACCACATCGCCCCATTTGTAAGGAAATGTTAAGACTAAGAAAAAAATCCTATTAAGTGAAGTAAGCCAGACCCAAAGGAACATAGGCTCAATCGTTTTCCTCATTTGTAATAATTAGCACACATCCAGACTCTCCTAGCAGAGGATCACAATAGCTCAAAACCTAGGTACATAGGTCATATAGGATGAGACTAAATGAAAGGGTCTCTAGGTTATGGAAACAAGAGCTTTACCTTGTGTGATTGTGGATCTTAATGTACTAGGTTATTTCTCTTCTCTTTTGTTGCCCTTTGGTTAATCTCATATTGTTATTATATCTGATTTTGTTACCTGGTGTATTCCGGCACCCAGCCTTTCCCAGCTCTCCCTCCCTCCCTCCCCTTCTCCCTGCTTTGTCCCTCCCTTGCTCTCCCCCTGTCTCTTCCCCCTCTAGTCCCTCTGCTCCTTCTCTACTTGGTTTCCTCCACCTGCTGGCAGGTCAGCCATGGAGGATGTTTCTGACCACAGGCACCGGTCTCACTGAGTGGCTCGGGCATCCCTTGAAGCGTTGGGAGCTGGGGGTGGGGATTGGATGCCCCTAGAGCTCCTCCTCTTTGGCCCCGGGGTGAGAAAGTCCCTCAGCCAGCCAGCCAACCATCCACATGTCCAGGGGCAAAAAGAGCAAGGGCTCACGAGGCCCCATCTCACGGGGCCTGGGTCACTAAGCTGGAAGAAGAGGAAAACGACTACTTCCTCTCTTTAGGATCCTGAGGAGGGAGGCGCAGCCATCTCCACACAGCCAGTGGCCAAAGCAGCAAGTCCATTCCCTCATCAAGGCCCCTCTCCTCCATCCATTAGAAAGAAAGGTGTGGAATCATCTGCCAAAAAAAAAATTCAAGTTTCTCAGGTCCTGAGAGACAACGGGTGCATGTTTTCTCTCCTATGTGGAAGCTAGATATAATTTACAAATATATATGTAAGCACTTCTGGGTGATAGGAAACAAAATATGGTAGATTCGGGGAGAACTCACACCGTGTAATTCCTGACAGAGGCTCCTAGCCCAGCAAAGTGCACACCAGGAAATGGGCCTCAAACAAGGGGAGGAGGATAGGCAGGTGAAGAGGGGACGGGGACGGGGACTCATCAAATCCAACGCTGTCCTCAATTTTTGTCTGAGGACGGAAGAAGTGTGTTTGGGGAAGAAGGACAGAGGATGACGAAGGCGCTGGTCAAGATGCTTTGTTGAATGGCAACCCCGCTCTCCAACTACTTAAAGATAATAAGGACATACTTTAAACAAGAAATAAGTGTCCGCACTCCAGCGGCTTCCGCCTCTCACCACGTCTGCCACCTCCTCTGAGGGAGAACCCTGTGGCTCCACTGGGCGTCCAAAGGCCAGCCGAGGGGCTCCCCCACGTGTCCCACACGTCCTCACATCTGCAGAGCCCTCCTTGTCCAGCAGGGCTCCAGGGGCCAGGATGCAGGCACCTCTGGTGCCCTTCTTCCACCTCCCTGGAGAATGGACAGAAACTTCTGCTCAGGAAGGTGCACAGGGAGCCAGGGCCCACTTCAGGCTAGTTCAGTCCCCCTCACCCCGGTGCAGCCTTCTGGCCTCAGAGACAGAGACCTGGAGGAAGAGGGCAGGGCCGAGGCAGGTAGAAGCAAGGCCAGGGGCCCCATCTGCTGAGGCAGGCTGGCCCCTGAGCAAGGGCCTTCCGGGATCCGGAACAGGCGGGCTCGTGGCTTTGCAGAGCTGAATGAGGGTGTGTGGTCTGCTCCACCCTGGGCCAGCTACAGAATGCAGACTGGAGTCCTTGCCCTCCCCCTGCTCTGGGCAGGGGAAAACATCCCGAGATGAGTTGCAGGAGATGGCAGGGCTCACCTCCGGCTAAAATCTGGGACGTTTTCCTTCCCATCCTTGAAGCACCTTCAACGAATGTGTCTTCTTTCCTGCCATAGCACTCCCTCGGAGCCTTCAATCTCTCACCCTCTGTTGCTCTGGATGCTCACGAAACGCCCCCTTTAAGGTGGGGTGCTTGTCTCCCCAACCCTGTCCTCTCCCCTCTCCCCTCTCCCTGGGTCCCAGCCTCCAGCCCAGCTCAGGGATGTATTTTGCGATGATGATTGTTTTTCTAGAGAAAGGAAAGTCAAGTGCACCCCTCCCACCCATCCAATCTCTGCTAAACTGCATCGGAACCTTGCCAGGTGTTTGTGAGAACGATTCCTCATAAACTGAACTCTGCCTTTGCCAGCCTGGGGAAATATTTCTTTAATAAGCATAGCGATGATGGAGCAATACCGTTAATTACAGCCCAAAGACATAAAATAGGCTCGATTAAGTGGTGAATTTGGGAGTCCCAGATAAGAAATCTCCAACAGGATACAGCATTGGAGCTGGAAAGCAGCCTGGAGACACGGTGTGCTCACATCCACCCACCACGAGTGTCTGTCTGGCCGCCCACCCCTGTTCTCGTCCATGGTGTCCTGGCTCCACTAGGACAGTCAGGGGCAGGCTCCGAGCCCTGGCCAGCCTCCCTTCCTGCAGTGTTGCCCGAGCCCCAAGCCTTCCCTCTGCTCCTGCAGCTCTCCTTGCTGTAGGACCCCGTCTCCCCGCCACCTGGGCCTGACCACCGCTAACTGATCACCTGCTTTCTCCCTCCTTCCCTCCGCCCACAGCACACTGTGAACTTCCCACAACTCCCAGAACAATGCACACACACCACACGTGTAATGCACAGACACACACACACCGTGTACAGCAAACTGTCCACACACACGAACGTTGCACAGGCACCACACACTGCCATGTGCTCTTCCAGCCCACAGAAGCAGTGCCAGGAAGCCGGATCTGAGCGGAGGGCCCTTCGTGATAACCATCCACCCACGGGAGACCACGCCCACGGGGTGAGGGGCTGGAGCAGGGCAGAGGCAGGTGCTCCTGTCCCCTCACCCCTCTGCCTACCATTCTCCTGCCCAGGAGCCACACATTTGTGAGCAATACAAAACTATCAGGAACATCTGCTTTCAGCAGAGGACCAAAGACGGCCAGTGAGAGGCAAGCACGCCTGTCCGGTCCTGTCCTGTAGTGCAGCCAGTGGCTCTGCAGGCCTCCCCGTGGGCCCGTGCTTCCACCCTGCTAAGCAGCAGAGGCCCACCCGCGTGCAGGCCTGTGGGTTCCCTGGAGCTCCCTGGGGCTGTCGAAGGAACCTCCCGGTCACACTGCAGGGCCTGCTATGTGCAGCCAGAGTGCAGCTCACAGCAAAGCCACCGGCCTGCCCTTGAGCCAGGACTGCTGCTGAACCAGAGGAGCAGGCAGGTGCAGGCAGGGTGCAGCTGTTGCCCCCGGGAGCTTTCCCTTGGCCCTGGCACAGACTGCAACGACACACCAGCACAGAGGAGCAGAATGAAGCAGAGCCATTCCACTCCTTCCCACTCCGCCATCGTAGGACCGGGGCAGGCCCAGTTCCCAGCTCACGTCGGCCTCTCCAAGGAGCTGGCTTCCACCTCTCAACGCCTGGGGGTCTCCGGCTAACTTAGTCTTTAGAAAAATCTCAAAAAAACCTACCAAGGCTGAATGACTGGGTAATTGTCAAACTGGGTCCAAGATAGTTTTCAGTGTCTTGTGTGCCGTATTCCCTGGGCAGTTACAGAGAACAGCCCAGATTCATAAGAGAGAAACTAATCCCCACCTGCCAGTGGAAGGCTGCCAGGAACCTGAGCCCAGCGCCATCCCAGCCCCCAGTGTGTCCTTCAGCGATGGCCTCCACCTCCCCCCCCCACCCAGGGAGAAGGCGGCCAGCAGGTATTGCTGGTGCCAGGCGTCTTGCCACTCCCTGCCTGGCCTCTCGATCGCCTTTGTGCTCCATGATCCTCACAGAACATGCTGCAGGGAGGCCCAGAGTGGAGACCATGGTTCTTATTTGATAGATCTGCAAACTGCACCCAAATTACAAAATCACAACAGTCCAATGCAAGGCAACAAGTGGCTGGGTGGAGGGACAGCTTGTCTGGTTCTAGAATCCCCATCTGGCTGCTTCTCTTAAAGCCCCAAGCTTGCCTCCCGGACTCCAGCATGCTGCCAAACAGATAAACAGGTTCTGAGCTGTCTCTGGCATCTGTCCCTTCTCTGTCAAAACTGGCGAGGAAGCATGAGGCTCCTCGAATGCAGGGGAGCTGTGTGGGGCTGTTCAGCCGTGTGTGGGGAGCCCCTGGCATGGGGAGGCATCGCCCTGGGATCTGCTGTGTCACAGCTGCTGGAAAGTTGTTCGTGAAAACTGGTGTTCATGTTGCTGAAAACATGGTGGACCCGCCCCCAGGTGACTGAGTGGGGAGTCTCCCAGAGAGCACGGCTGATGAGGGGACCCAGGCCCCAGCTCTGCAGAGGATGGGCCACTCAGAAGCCCTACCCTGGAGGAGGAAGATGGTGAGCCCAAAAAGCTATATTCACGTCCCAGTAGATGACACTTATTTGGAAGAGTCTTTGCAAATGTTAGAGACCTTGACATCATCCTGGATTGTCCAGATGTGTGCTGTCTGTCTGTCTGTCCATCTGTCTCTATGTGTCTATCTCTGTCTGTCTGTCTGTCTGTCTGTCTGTCTGTCTGTCTGTCTCTCTCTCTCTCTCTCTCTCTCTCTCTCTCTCTCTCTCTCTCTCTCTCGTCTCCCCCCAATCTGTCTCTCTTCTCCCCCCTTTCTCTCTTGATGACTAAGGAGGACTCCAGGCCCTTGGAGTCTGGTGCTGGCAGAGGCGGAGGTCAGAGCAACGTGTCGACAGGACGGATTCTCGAGGGACCTCTGGCAGGAACAGGGCCTGGAGACACCTTGATGGAGGATGCGGAGCCTGGGGTCTGTCAGGGGATGAATCTCAGCTGACAGCCCCCGGTGGGTGGTGAGTGACGGTGACCATGGCAGGAAGCGGACACCACCAGACCCACACCCGGGGCACGGCGGCGACGGAGCCCATTCCCCAGCTGGAACCTGGCCTGGAAGGCCCGGGCAGGACCAGGACCCAGGCTCTGGTCTGGACCGGACTTGCTCTCTGACACAGAACGTAGATGAGCTCTAATGACAACAAGCATTGGACCCGGGAAAAGCCGCACCCTGCAGGGGAAGCCGCTCCATACCCGCAGCCATTGCAGCAGGAGATTTTGAAAACAAACGAGGGGAAAGGAAGGAAGCCCGGGTCATCGGAGGTAGCTGAGAAGCAAGACCAGCAAGATGTCAGTGACGTCACTCAGACAGTGTCAATCAAGTGATCGAAGAAGGCTGGCAGTCTGCTTAGTATTGATAAACGGCTCATTAATATGAAACTTTGCTCCATTTACCATTTCTTATTGCCAATTAGTGGTAATGTCTCCACCACACTTGAGGCGATTGTAAATTGATGGTATCTATTTTCCCAGGATAAGCATGGCAAAGCCTGGGACTTCTGGGGGTCTCCTGGAGTGGCCACCCGATCACTCCAGAATCCCACTTAGGGATGGGGGAGCTGTGGCACCCTAAATCCTTGTTAGAAAGTCAACAGGCACTGCACATCCCTGGATTCTCAAGCTCTGCATAAGTAAGAGGCCGTGTGCTCATAGGAATGGCCGCTGCTCATGCTGAGATGCAGCCGCTTTTCAAGCCAGCCAGAGGCTCCCATCTCTCTCTCCCCAGGTGATTAATGATGGCACGTTGTGTCACAAAGTAAACAATGGAATTGTGCTACCAAGAGTTATGGGAGAAATAAAGCCATCTCTCTCCTGGCTCAAACAGATAGCAGGCACCGTGGCAGGGCATTAAACATCCTTTGCGGGGCAGAAATGCATCGATTTTTATTTAATGCATCAGGCTGCTTACGTGGTTGGTTACTGGAAAGCTTGACCAAGAAAAAAATATAGCATCCATTTTTTGCGGCCTGTCCCCGGAGGGAAGTCCTGGGAGTAGATGGGGTGAGGTGGACGCGGGCTGCAGCCCCTGAGGCAGGAGCTGCCAAGGCAGCCAAAGCCACGAGCCCCGTCTATTAAAGGGAGCTGCACGGAGATGAAAGCAGCTTTCCACCACCGCGAGCCATGTCATGCTGAGCCCAGACCACCAAGGCCCTGCCTGCCGTGCTCGCCCTGGGTACCTGTCCCCACAGCACCCACGTCCCTCTCCTGTGGAGTCACTGGACACGGCCTGCCCAGGCTGTGGACACTGACACCGAGAGCTCAGGTGCCAAGGACCTGGCCCGTCTCAGGACCGCTGCTCCAGAGGGGCTTCTTACAGATGCACCTGGAAGAATTAACGTTTTCTTTTCTGTCTCCATGGTTACTTCCTATCAGCTAGTACAAAAACGCCCGCTGTGATCCAGTTACAAGTTCCTGCTCGGGTTAGGTGGGTGGCGTGGCCTGGTGGCCTCTTCAGATAAACTTTAGTTCTTTACAAATTAGCCAGTCACGCAAGACTGCAAACCTCAGTTCTGAGCAATCAGCACAAGGGACAGTAAGTCCTCGAGGGTGAAATCCAGGCCCTCACCCGTGCCCTGGGGCACGAGGCAGCGTTGCCTTGCTGGGTTCCTTTCATGTTGGTGTCGTTAGTCCTACTGGGCACCCCAACACCCCAAGGCTCTTCCAACACAACTTCCCCGGGGCTCTGCCGGGCACCCAGAGCCCAGCCCCTTCCTGAGCCACACAAACCCTTGATGGGTGAGGGCACCCACTCTTGGACAAGTAAGTGTATGAGTCTCAAATGCTGTCACCTGGGAGGGTATGTACACACACACACACACACACACACGCTCTGGCCGGGATGCCTGCCCCCCATCCTGGTGTCAGGCCTCACCCCCACCCTCCCGCCATTCTGGACTCCCACGCAGCTGGCGAGCTGTGCTGTGTAGTTCTGCATTACCACAGCTCCACACAGCACTGCCACGCAGGACTCGTTTCTACGGCACGAGTCGCCCGCCTGACTAGAAGGGGTCTTGCAGGCCGGCCTGGTCTGGTCAGCTGCACCCGGAAGCAGCACGCTTCACCTGGCCAGGGCAGAAGGAAGGGAGGCGGCAAGAGAACAGGCATAGACAGCCATTTCTGGCTGGAGACGGGGGGAGCATGTGAGAGGAACGCGGGCAGCCAGCTCTTCACAGCCCTTCCCCAGGCAGCCAGCGAAGGAGCAGGACTTGCAACCCAGAACCACGCAGAGCCCCCGGAACGAGTCCCCACGGACTCCGGAAATGGCCTCTGCCCCAGCACCCGCGCCCACCTGTGGCTTGCCGTGAGGCCTCGGGCCACCCCGCGCCCGCCGAGGGGCAGCTCTGGCTCCAGCAGCCCAAGTCTGCCCATGGAGACGGCCACGCAAGCCGCCTCCGGCGTGTGGCCTCACGTGCGGTGACCAGACTTGAGAGAGCCACAGTCACGGCGCCCCTCCTGTGACACCGAGGGTGCAGGCCCGGGTCATCCACCCACGAGGGCTCCTGAGTCCACTGCCCCACCTCCCGCACGGAGAAGCCGAGGCCGGGAAGTGCTGTGGCGAATCTTTCCTCCGCCCTGTGTGCTGGGGACGTGCAGAAACCCCGCGTGGCCAGCGGGGTGGGCCTCGCGCTCCTGCCCTCGTCTCTGCTCTGGACCCATCCTGACCACCTGCACCCGGAGTTGAGGCACACAGAGCCCAGGCACGGGTCCCATGGCGGCGCCAGGCCCCCAGCCCTCCTGCTCTTTAGTCAAGCTCCAGGTAAGGACAGGCCTGGGCAGCCCTGCCATGCCATCAGGCTGAGGGCTGAGCTGCTGGCCCAGGCCCTCCTCCCTCCTCCCGTCCTCCCAGAGCACCGCAGCCCGCGTCCACGCTGGTGTGACACCATTGAGCCCACACCCCAGACCTGTCCTCTCCTGTGAGAACGAAGCCAGGACAGGGTCTTCTCCTTCCCTGTCCTGTCCCTCCCCCCGAGGTAAGGGGCAGCCTGGGGTAAGGGAAGTGGGACGGCCAGCCAGGCGGGGTGAGGAAGTTTCCAGAATCGGGTTAGACATTGTAGCCCCCAACCCCCGCTGGCAGTCTCAGCTAAAAGCTGCCCCCAGACATTCCATCCAATTATTTAAATCCCAGCCTCTCTCCTCGCTATGAAGATTGGACAGGATTGGACATTTATTAGCTAACTGAATGGCTGTAATAAGATAGCAAGTCCAGAGGAGCAGAAAATTAAATGTTCTTGAGTTATCTTATTGAAATTTCCCTTCTACGGCTTTTATTGGAGGCGACAGAGCCAGAATTTCAAAGATGCATTTTAAGAGACTTCTTTATGGAGTTACCCAGCAGAAACTCAAGCCATCAAAATGAAAGCAGCCAGCGAGCCACGGTCGGGATGGACTACCTCTGGGCTCGACTGAAACGTCCGTGGATGGCTCGGCTGGCGGCTGGCGGCTGGGCGGGCTCTGCTTAACAGTCCCCGGAGAGCCGGGAGCAAATGCCAGGCTGCTGCCAGGATGGTTGTGCAGATGCAGACGCGGCATTTTATTGGGAGAGTTCACTACTTTATTCATTGAATTTTGATTACTTATTATCATAAGGAGATACATTGGTTTCACAAGCCAGGCAGGATGAATAAAGTACAGAGCTGCTGCCAGCTCGAAGGCCCAGGCTCCCTCCCAGGAAACAAGGTTTCTACCCAGGCTTCACGCTCAACCCGACATAGACGTACCCAGGTCATGAAGGGGCTGTCTGCAAACCCCTCTAGGCAGCTCTGTCCTGCTGGGCTATGACCTGGCTCAGTAGGCTCCAGAGGACATTCTCGAACCCCACCCCACCCCAGCCCCAGAGGAGGGCAGATCTACCTGGGGAAAGATGCCCCTCCTACCACTTCCCATCCCATGTCAAACCCAGTGTCAAATACAGCCCTGGTGGTATTAAAAATAAAGATTTGAGCTGGGTGCTGGTGACTCACACCTGTAATCCTAGCTACTCAGGAGGCTGAGATCTGAGGATCGAAGTTCAAAGTTGGCCCAGACACAGAAGTCCATAAGACTCTTAACTCCAATTAACCAGTAGAAATCTGGAAGTGGGGCTGTGGGTCAAGTGTTGGAGAGATAGCCTTGAGTTGAAGAGCTCAGAAATAGGGCCCAGGCCCAGAGTTCAAGTCCCACAACCGACAAAAACATAAATAAGATAAATAAATGAATAAATGAATAAATAAATAAATAAAGTTTTGTACCTGGCTCTTAGACAACACAAGCAGGGGGAGCTCATGATTAAAAAGAAAACATTTCTCTCGGGTCCCCTAAAAGTGACCGGAATGGTGGGTCCCTCGGGGCCACCAGGGCAAGCTCGAGGCTAGCAGGACGCAGAGGGGAGTAGAGAGGAGTCAGAGGCCCAGGAAAGGCCCAGGCTTCAGTCTGTAGGACCTTCCTGGGGGAGGCAGCACAGGCATCTTGAGTAGTGGACCTGGTGGACCCTGGCTCCGGGGCTGGCTTCCTCGTCTGGTCCCTAGGCCCTGAGTGGTGTGGGGAGGGGACAGTGACTTGCTGGGTGAGGATGAGGAGCGGTGGCTTCGTTCAGGTGAGGATGAGGAATGGTGAGTTCACTCAGGGAAAGTGAGGGAAGGTGGGCTTGGAACGAGTTGTCATCACCTCTAGGAATCAGCTAACCCTAAAGAAGCAGCTTCCCCCTAACCCTCAAGACATCCAGTCACCATAAACCACAGAAAACAAGCTCCATCTACAACCTTCTTGCTCCCCTAAGCAAGGAGGACCTGTTCTATGCAACAGAAAATATTCCTTGGTGGAGAGCACAGAGAGAATTTGCAGCTCACAGGCAAAGTGCTACCAGAAGGCTGCTCGGGCCCCCGGGGGGGTTCATGGTGGCCAGCAGAGAAGGGTCTGGACCCCAGATGCTCTTCTGCGATGCTAGAGAAGGGTCTGGACCCCAGGTGTTCTTCCATGGTGATAGAGAAGGGTCTGGACCCCAGGTATTCTTCCATGGTGATAGAGAAGGGTCTGGACCCCAGGTGTTCTTCCATGGTGATAGAGAAGGGTCTGGACCCCAGGTGTTCTTCCATGGTGATACAGAAGCAGAGTCCAGGAGGCACCGACACCTGCGCTCTACCTGGGCAAGGTCCCTGTGACAGGAAGCATGAGGCCTGAGGCCATCCCACCCCACAGCCCACAGCCCACAGCACACAGCTCTGAGTTCACGTGTGACTTGATGATGTAATGAGAGCCTGCAGCCTGACCCCAGCTTGGCTGAGGATGAAGCCAGGAAAGACCCAGTGGAGGAGGGTATGGATGGCTCTCCAATGGGGATGGGTCTCTTGGAGCTGCTGCAATCAAGTACCAGAAACTGGGCGACTCCATTATCAACAGGCCTTCTGAGGTTAAGAAACTGGGTGGCTCAGTCCCCAGCCTGGCCCCTGGGGTTCTGGAGTGTGGGGTCAGGGGGAAGCCTGTGGGCCTCTTGTGGACCTCCAGGGCCTCCGGGGCCTGCAGTGTGTTTCCTCGCCCTGACAGCATCCATCACACCCTGGGCTCTAGCCAGCTCCTCTCCCTACGACGACACTCCCTGGATTTGAGGATCGCGGTGGATCCCACAATGTCCTCCCACAGCCCTTACCTACACTAGCTGCAAACATTTCCACACAGGGCCCTGCTCTGAGACCTTTAGATGTGGACTCTGTTGACCCACAACGGCCATCGGGAGGTAGGAGGCCAGGCCGTGTCAGACGCCAAGATCTCTGCTTCATTTGATGGAGACAAGACCCATGCAGTGAGCAGATTGGCCCAGACAGGGCTGAGCAGCATGGCAGGCGGGGCGGGGTCAGAAAGGAATGTGCAATGACTGACTTCAGTCACTGGGGATTCTGCCGAGAACTTTCGGGAAGCAGTTGTTCCATCTGACACCCGTTCAAGCATTCTGTGGACGCCTGCTACATCTGTCCGCACGGGGCCTGGAAGAGTCATTCCGGCTCTGTGCGTTACACAAGACATCTGTAAATTGGATAGTCTTTTCCTCCCTTTAAAAAATCATTTCCCTCAACTACCATACGCAGACAATTTTACACTGAGGAGCGTCGGCCGCGAGGCTGGAATTGCTGAGTATGAGGAGAAAAGGCAGATGTGCAGTGATGCCCCCGCCGCCGAGGTGCTTTCTGGAAACGGCAATCCAATTCTTGATAACTTGCTAATAGTGTGGTTATTAAACAGCTGCCTTCATCTTTCCCCAGAGCAGGAAAATGCATGAGAATTTGCAACACAATAGGAAATGGGAGATTATGAAAACGGCTGCGAGTTACTAATATTTACAGCCCTTTTCATTTCCGAATGTCCGTGATCCTCCAGAGTTGTGCAGAAGAGCTCCCCTCAAAAGCCTGCATCCAGACCATCCTCTCACGAAACTCATCACTCACCCTGCTGGCCAATGAAGGGGGCTCCCGAGCCAGTGACCCCAAAAGGCCTGGCCTTGGCCCTGACAGCCAGCCGCATGACTTTCAGTAAGTTGGCCAGCCTCTGTGTGCCTCGGTTTCCCCAACCTCAAATGGCCCTGCCTCCCCACCAGGCAATGATGGGGATCAAGGAGCGTTCCTCAGAAGCAGTGACCTCGGGCAGCCATGGCAGGGCTCCTGCAGTCCAGATGAGGGCACACCTGCAGTCTGGGCCCCCCTCTGCCTAGCTGAGATGGGGCTTCCTGGCAGAGGAGCACGGGAGGCTCTGGATGAGCACTGCTCGTGGGTGCCGTCTGGGAGGAGAGCCCTCGGTCTGGACGTGCTCTCATCTCGTCCCTCGTTCATTCACTCGTCCCAGGCATTGCGCTTACACAGCATGGCTGGGGAAAGCCCCACAAGGTCACATGGCCAGATAGAAAGGTGGGGACAGATGGACCCCTGGCTCTCCCTTCTCCAGACCCCACCATGGCCCCAAAGTGGAGAAGGTCAGCGAAGTTCCTAGTACCTCTGTCCCATAGCCCTGCCTTTCACTGCCACCCAGCCCACCCACCCTGCTCCCTAGAAACAGATTGTCCGTGAAAGGAGCAACCAACATGCTAGGGAGAGCGGAGAGGGATGACCGTGGGAGACACAAATGGGGTCTAAAGAGTGCCTGTCCTCCTCTCCCCTGGGGCTGTGGCAGCCAGCACATCTCATCGCTCCCAGTTCTTGCCTCTTCTTTGACCCCGTGAGCTGATGATCAAGAGTAACTGCCCTCTGGCTCAACCCCACGTCAGCCCTCTGCAGCTCCCTCGCAGCCTACTGTTGTCCCACTGGGACATGGGGATCGTCACCAAGTCTCTGCTCCATGGCGCCGGGGCTCGGCTACCCCAGGCCTCCCCATCCAGGGATCCCAGCACCACTGCAGAACCTGATGTCCTCTGTTTCATTTAAAGACAGCGCTCTCAAATCTAGACGGGCGGTCTGGAAAGTCACACGAAGCTTCCGGGCTTGAGCGGGATGTACAGGCCCTGGGGACTCATGGCTTTTCAGATAGCGAGAAACCCACAGTAGCATCACTGGCAGTAGTCACGCGTCATGCCCAGGCTCTGTTGGAGAACCCAGGCTGCCAGGGCAATGGATGACGTGAGCTGAGACAGGAGAGTAGGGAGCCCCAGCTGCCTGGCAGACCAGCGAGCAGGGAACTTCTCAGGGGAGGGGGGTGTGACAAGGAGACACGGCCACCTCTGCCTCCAGGGAGCACATCCACAGAGCTTCCTCACACAACCCACAAGCTGACACACCAAGGGGAATGGTGGCTTTCAAGACACTTCAAGTAAGCAGGAAACAGAAGCAAGTGAGAGAGTCCTACGACAAACCCAGTTCAGATCTCTGTGAGTTCCAGGCCGTGGTTCATGGAGGAGACCCTGAGAAGAGGCCAGATGAGCCGCTGGAGAGGGTCAGCAGCTTCCAGGGAGCAGAGGTGGCCAGAGCCCATTAAACAGTAGCAGAGCAGAGGCTGTTGGGAGTGGGAGAGCTCTGCCAGGGGCCCTCCAAGATCTGCCTGAGCTCCCACCAACACACAACCAAGAGGAGCAATCCAGTGTGGAGGAAGAGCCGGCCAAAGGCTGACAGTAAACAGTGACCAGTGAGCTCCAGGCTGGAGCGCAGGCCAGGTCCCCGCCCAATGCCACCAGAAGCGCAGCTCCACACACTCTGCCAGCCAGCAGGAAGGACTGGCCCTGGATTCAGCATTGCTCTAATTCCCACCTGGCAAATCTTAAAGTCAAGCCAGGAAAGGACCCAACTCTTTGAAGTAACAACCGCAACCCAGAAGAAAATCCCAAAAGCGTTTCTAGGAATACAGAACATTCTGCAGCAAAAGAGGTAATATTCACCCGGTGAGGTGCCCTGCCAACTAGTGCTAGGATGCAAAGAGTGGAGAAATATGAGCCAGGATAAGGAGAGAAACAGCCAAACGTAACCCAAATGACACAGAAGCGAGAACTCAGGGAGGACATTAAAGCAGTTATTGTAACTGCATCCCATATGTTCAAGAAATTAATTCCATATGTTTTAGGAGGGTGGAAACTAAAACTGTCCCAAATTGAACATCCAGAGAGGAAAGCTGCAAAGTGTGAGAGGAGCAAGGCCCTGGAGGAGACCTCCCGCAGAGGGGAATTAGGAGAACGTGTCCAGAGGAAAGCTGCGGTGGGGCTCTGGGCTGTGCCGTGACTTTATGAAGCACAATGCAGGTGTCACTCAGTTCTCTGAGGAAGTGAGGAGGGTTTGGGGGGAGAGGAAAGAAGAATGCATCTGATAAAATATTCTGAATCTGATGGCAAGTCTAAACCTCTAGTTCCAAGAAATTCAATGAATCCTAACCACAAGACAGACTACGGAAACTGAGGCAGAGTATTCTAAATTCTCCCAACACCAGTAACAGAAAAATCTCAAAGCAGAGAAAAAGAAAAGAAAAGACAGATTTCATATCAAGAACCAATCAGTAATGTAATCTCAGTTTCTCATTCATCAAAAATGATTGTCATTATAGAAGGAGAAATAAAACCCTCATATCCAGAAGCTCAAACCCACTGCCGCAAGTCCAGGGACTTAAGCTCTCACTTGTTCTCCTCAGCATTCACTGGATGTGCTAGCTAATGAAATAGGGCAAGAGGAAAACAAACACATCCCAGCTGGCAAAGAAAGGCATGACATGCACTTCCTGCCCACACAACACACTGGCTTTACAGAATTGTGACAAAATCTGCCTCAAGAAACCCATTGGAACAGGTGTGCTTAACAAGATCTCAGCATCCAAGGTCAAGATGGTATACACTGAGCCATCTGTTGCCATGTATGTGTTTGTGTATCTGTATATTAGTCACAACCGGTGAAATTCTGAAAGTGAAAAAAAGAATAGTACCAAAAATACTACTGGTGCTGTGACTTAAAGTGGTGGAGCACTAGCCAGAGTGATAACGCTCAGGGACAGTGCCCAGTTCAAAAACAGTCACGCATCCTCTCCAACTCTTCGTTGTCCATTTCTAAAATTCACGTGGAAATAAATGCAACAGCTTCCCAAAAGAATTGTTGATGGACTTGAGGAAATGGAGAAATCTTCCATGCTCCTGTATTAGAAAGATTAACATTGTGAAAATGACAATATTGTCCAGAGCTATCTACCAATTCAATGCAATACTCATCAAAATCCCAATGAAATTCTTCAGTAATATAGAGGAAGCAATCCAAAAATTCATATGGAATAAAAGAAGACCCTGAATAGCAAAAACAATCCTTCACAGGAAGAACAGTGCTGGAGGAATATCAATACCAAACTTCAAACTCTACTACAAAAGCATAGTAATAAAAACAGCTTGGTATTGGCATAAGAATAGGCCTGCCACCACCAGAATGGATTAGAAGGCCCAAATAGACCTACTTGATAAAGGAACCAAAAACACAGGATGGAAGAGAGACAGCCTCTTCAACAAATGGTGCTGACAGAATTGGCTATATGCCTATAGAAAACTGAAGTTAGAGCCTTATATATTACGCTACACCAGAATCAATACCGAATGGATCAAAGACCTCAATGCAAGACCAGACACCCTGAAAATATTACAGGAAGGAATAGGAAAAACACTAGGGCTCCTTGGTGCAGGTTGAAACGTCCTAAGATCTGGATTCACAACAAATCAAAGAAAGACTGGATAAATTGGATTGCATCAGACTGCAAAATGCAAATCCAAACTACATTGAAATTCCACATCACCCAGTCAGAATGGTCATTATCAAGAAAACTAACAACTAACAGATACTGGCAGGGGAGGGCCATAGGGAAGACGGCTGCGCTGTTGGTGGCAGTAGTATTTGACCCCTCTGGAAAGCAGTATGGAGGCTCCTCAAGATGAAAAACTGAGCTTCTCGCTCCCAGCAGTTCCACTTTTGGGCATTCATCCTATCAATCACAAACCAGGCCACACTAAAGCCACCAGCACAACCATGTTTGCTGAAGCATTGTTTACTGTAGCTAAAATATGGAATCAACCCAGATACCCCTCAGTGGACAAATGGGTCAAGATAATGTGGATTCTGTGCTTCCATCAGAAAGAAGACATTGCGTAAGGAAGTGGAAAGACTCGGAAAAAATATAATAAGGGAAGTGAGCCAGAACCAAAGAAACATGGTTTCATGGTTTCCCTCATTTGTAATCATTAAAACGTGCCTATAAACCTAAAGTAAACCTAATGGATAGTGAAAGACAAAAAAGTACACTTGGATATAATAAATGAAACCGGGCTCTAAAGCTCCCAAAATGAGACTGAAGGAGGATATTCTTAGGAGAGGATCACAAGGGCACAATAGCTCTGACCATAAAAAATGGTGCTTGTGGAAATGAACTCCAAGAAGGGAAAACAAGAGGATTTTATTTCACTTTGTGGGTGTTCTTTGTTTTGCCCCTATTGTTGCTGTCTTCTTTTCTCTGTACCTTTTGTCTTGTTTGTAAGTTTATCTGATTGGAGGAAAGAAAGGGGAAGCATAGAAACGGTGGACAAAGAGTAAAGAAATGCAGCAGTGACACTCACTTGACACGAAGTTGAGGACAGTGAGCTGTGCAACTTGTGGGAGAGGGAGTTGAAGGGAAAAAACACAGGAGAAAATAAGGAAAGAGTGAAACTGTTTCAGAAGAAAGGCACTCACACGTGTAACTGCAATACGTACATCATGTTCACAATATATGTTTTGGTGGATCCTGGGGCTTGAACTTGGCCTGGGCTCTGTCCCTGGGCTCTTCAGCACAGGGCTAACACCCACCAAGGGCTCAGTGACGGCAGTGGCTGCCCTGGGTGGGAAAGCAAAGGCCATTGCACTTGGTCTCCCTGCCCTTCCGGCCCGGCCTGCCACAGCAAGGTCACAGAGCAGTCTCTGCATCCTCCAGGGGCAGGGCACGTCTGACCTCGTGTGGGGAGGAAGCCCTGTGAGGGAGGAGAGGGGCCATTGCCTCGTCTCCTGGGTCAGGGTGTGGGCTGTGAGGATTTCCTGGCTCAGAATCCTGCCTTACCCAGCTGCTTACACCAGCAGGAGTTCACGGCAGGACAGCTGATGCCTCTGTGTTGTCAAGCAAGAAGTGCCACATGATGCAGAAGAGGAGAAATTCTTATGCTTCTCCTCCCCGTCCCCCCCCACACACCACACCGCCTGCAATACTTTCAAGATTAAAGAAATCACAGGGCCCGGTCCAATCAGCACTAAATATTAGGCAATTTAAACTGACCGAGAGTCCACATGCTGACTGGCGTGGAATCTTCACTGCACCAAGGTCATGAGAATCAAGAAAACCTGAGACAGTGTCTCGAGAATGTACTGAGAAGAGCGCGGATCTGTAGTGCACAGCCTGAATCTCATCCTTCGGTGCCACAAGCATCGAGAGACAAAAATGACAAAGCTGAACAGGATGTCCAAGTGAAGGGCTCAAGTTCCACAACTCACCTTCTTCTAAGTTTTGAAGGAAAAATGAAACACGGCCTCCCAATATCTGCAGAGGGGGTTCTGAGAGGTGTAAGACGGGGCGGCCTTCAGCAGTGACAAGGCCGTGAGAGCTGGGGTCTGCCCCCTCCCTTTGAACACGAATCTCTTCCGCTCACCCACACAGAGGGGTGGAAGCACGCTTGCCCCGTCTGTAAGGTAGGAGCGCGGTGCTCCTGCCCACTGCAGGAGACGGCCCACTCCAGACAGCCTGCTGGCTCCTCCATCTTGTCTCGCCAGCCCCCAGCACTGTGAAGTCAACTGCCGCCCCATAAATCCCCCATGCTCGTCTGTCCCGTTATCGTCACACACATGAGCCAAGACATCCTGGCTAAGCTCTCATGGCAGGGCCTCCGTGCTCTGGGCTGGGGAAAGCAGGTCATGTCTGCTTCCCAGTGGGGTCCCTTCTCCCCTCCTTTGCTTTCCTAGGCAACAAACCTCCCTCTGATCATGCCACACGTCCATTAGAGAGCCGGCTCCGCCAGGGAGGGCCCGGGAGGGTAATCAGGAAGACATGTTCAGGTAAGGGATTTCCCCAGGTCGTCACTTTGCATGTGGCTGTTAAGAATGCAGCACTGAGTCTATTAAACAGAGTAAAAGGTAACTTTGGCCTGTGGGAGAGGACCATTATGCAAATTCGGGCAGAAGCTGTCTTTTAAAAATGCACATATTTAACGCAAGCATCCAGGGTTCTGGTCATTAGTCTCTTCTTAGAATGTTCCCAAGAAAGCGTTGTTTCCACCAATGGCTTCGGAGGAACAGGGCACCAGCTCCACGAGTCCTCTTTCTAAGCTGCGGCCCATCTGAAGTCTCAGAAGCCAGGGGGAAACGCCTTCTCCAAACCTACCGAACATACCTCTGCCAGGCTGTGCTGGTGCAGGTTCCTCTGGGCGGAGCTGTCCAGAGGGAAGCAGTGCTGAAGCCCTGCTGGCCTCTCGGTACCCACCTGCACCATCCAGGCGGTGGGTGGCAGGCTGTCTACTCCGCTGCCATGGAAACCGCTCTCAGAAAAGCAATTAGTGCACAGGTGTGCGCTTTAGATCTGTGATATTTTGAATTTATTTATAACTGCAAAAGCAATTAGTCTCCATAATGAACTAATCACTTGCTGGAATTTCAGGTTCTTTTTGGATTTCCATGTAACACACATGTACCCAGCAAAATTTAAGTTTTCTAAGTGCCAATAATTAAATCAACTCCAATTTCATTTCAATTAAGTTGAGTACAACTATCATAGTAGATTTGGAAATTGCCTTGTGTGAATGTATATGTGCACGCGCGCGCGCACACACACACACACACACACACACACACACACACACACACACACACGCTGGTACCTGTGGACTCTTTTTCCTTCCTGTACCTGGTGGTTTGGTAAGTGAAGTTACATAGGGATATAATGTTTTCTGGGGACTTTCTGTGGGGCCAGCTATTATATGCCTAGCAAGCAAGGGTCTACTTCTAGAGCACTGTTGAGTGCATATCTGAGATAGGCAAGGTATACCTACTCAATCCACAAGATATGCAAGCTGTGCCTTGTTGTAGACTTACACATGGAAAACTCAGTCCAGAAAAGTAGGAAGGCACAAGACAGTGATTCGTCACCAAGCAGGGTTCGTGCAGTTCTCAGTTTCCACGGCCTCTCCTGAAGAAAGCGCTGCTTTCCACCCTCACAGGAGAAACTGGAAGGCAAAGCACTTCACCTTGACCTGACCCTTACTCCATGGTCATTTAGACACCGAGACAACAGGCTAGGCAGTTCAAAACTCTTCCTGGGACCCCTGGGACCCCAGGACCCCCAGGTCCAGGGAGCTGCCCCCGCCCGAGCTGCCCTCTCTGGGCAGAGCAATTTCCTCTCCTCCCCAGGAAACAGACCCTTCCTCCGAGAATCAGCAGCCATCATCGCCAGCCCCTCCTCTTTCCCACAGGAAAGCAGGTATGTGTCCTGAGCCCCTGGGTCTGGAAGGAGGATGCATGCATCTCTGCCCCACCTTGCTACATCAGACACACACAGCCTATTCCTGTTTGGCACCTCAGGCATTCACCTGTTCCATGATGCACCCGCCCTGCCCCCAGCTCTGCAGAGATCAATCACCACGCCCTCCCTGGCCGTCTTGAGAGTATCTGCAAGGTCTCAGTACTCACTGAGCCGTACATCCTGCTCTCAGAGCTCGGTCCTCCCAGCGCCCCATCCCTGACAGTCTTGGACCCGAGCAGAACCTCTGTCCAGTCACAAACCACTGCCCCACTGGGACAACCATCCTTACAACAAAAACAAACCCCAGCCCATGGGGACCTCCGCCCATTCGCAAAACCCCACCCTCTGTCCTCTCTTCAGGCTCCCTGGGCTCACAGAACCTCCTTCTAGATGACATTTACAGCCAGCCAACCCAAACATCGGCACACACATCCCAGCCCCTTTCCTCGTGCCCTTCTTCTCGTAGCATGAACACCCCACACGCACAAGGCTCCTCCTCTGGTCTGTGGACCCATGTGGTGGGATTCATACCTCCTCAGCTCTGAAAACCATACCTGGCACACTTTAGAAGCTCGGGAAGCGCGGGCACCTGAGCTTGGTCTGCTCTGTACCCACGCTGTCACTTGTTGAAAGCATGCACCCTGTTTTGCTGGAACGGGACACTCAGCCATGTCTCACTCATCTTTGTATCCCAGGGGCTAGCAGTGCTCAAGAGAGCAGGACCTGGAAAGTACGTGCTAAATGAATGGTGGCTGGCTGGATGATGGGTGGATGGACAAATGAGCGATGGATACATGAATGATGCATGGATGAATGATGGATAAATGCGGCTGGATGGATGGCTGGCTGGATGGGTGGATGGATGGATGGATGGATGGATGGGTGGATGGATGGATGGATGGATGGATGGTGGGTGGGTGGGTGAATGATGGATGGATGGATTGATGATGGATGGATGATGGGTGGATGGATGGATGGATGGAAGATGGATGGATGGATGATGGATGAATAATAGATGGATGGATGGATGATGGATGATGGATGGATGGATGATGGATGGATGGATGGACGGATGGATGGATGGATAGGTGAATTAATGATAAATGGGTGGGTGAATGCTGACACTGTAGTGGACCTGGTGTCCACGGCTAAGCCAGGCTTTGCTTGCTATGGACCGACTGGTTTCTCTAACACAGATGATTACGAACCCACTTCTCTCCTCCTGCAGCCACTGCTGCCCTCCACTCCCTTCTCACAACCCCAGCGCCCCCACCGCATCCCGCAGCACATCCTCCCTTCTTTGCTCCCCTGCGAGTGGAGCAGCTTGCCTGGCGCCGAGAGCATGACTGGCCCTCAGAACGGGGAACGGGCGGTGCTGGATGAGCTGTCATGGGGCATGTGAACAAGCTCCTCGTCTGGCACAGTGCTGGCGCCCCGCCTCCCTCAGCATGGCTCCTCAAGCTCTCCACACGAATCTGGCGTCCGTACGTTAGCACCGGTGAACAAGAAGAGCTTTGACTCCAGAAAGCCTGAACCATGGAGCGCTGAAGACCGGAAACCCTTCTGCTGCTCTAGAATGGGGTGCATGACCCCAGAGCCAGGGCCTGAGCAGGCCTTGCCTCACAGAGGGGTCCCCCTGGAGGGAGACCCTGGCGACGTTTAAGTGGATCTGAGGCGCCCAGGGTGGTCGCGGCAGGGCCCCCTCCAGACTCCACGCCGCGGCGTCCCCGCGGGTGAGCTGGAGTCGTGAGAACTCCGCTGTGTCATCTTTTCCTCGTCCAGGCAGTTTTGCCCTCACACCACACCTGCGACCCAGGTGTGAGCTGGGGACACAAGAGAGACACACAGGCTCGGAGACCTGCAGGGACGGGCTTCCGGTTCCTATGTGGAGCTGGACAGTGAGAAGTGGGATCCCCCATGCCGGACACCGCCCGTCCCTGCCCGCCTCCCCGTCCCTGGACGCCGTGCCTGGACTCCCGCGGCCGGCTGCCTCCTCCGCTGCCCGGCAACTCGCCGCCTGCCGACCCCACGGTGCCCTAAGGCCTCTCCCTGCTTCATGACGCCCTGCGCTGTGTCCTCCGCTCGCCTTGTGATTTAAACTCCAGTAAAAGGTAAAATAAAAAAGTTAACGGGCTAAACTTGCTCTCTTGAACAACCTGAGGGGACACTTCACTCCTGAACGCAAGCAGGGAAGGGAACCCCGCGTCTGCTCACGAGGCAGCTGTCTTCCCACGCTCTGTACTCATGGGGTTGAGTGGCTGCACAGCCAGGGACGCCTCCCCTCCACGCCTCCCCTCCACGGCCTCCCCTCCACGCCTCCCCTCCACGCCTCCCCTCCATGCCTCCCCTCCATGGCCTCCCCTCCACACCTCCCGTCCACGCCTCCCCTCCACGCCTCCCCTCCATGGCCTCCCCTCCACGCCTCCCCTCCACGGCCTCCCCTCCACGCCTCCCCTCCACGCCTCCCCTCCACGGCCTCCCCTCCACGCCTCCCCTCCACGCCTCCCCTCCACGCCTCCTCTCCACGGCCTCCCCTCCACACCTCCCCTCCACGCCTCCCCTCCATACCTCCTCTCCACGCCTCCCCTCCACGCCTTCTCTCCACGGCCTCCCCTCCGCGGCCTCCCCTCCCCGGCCTGCCAGCCCTCTCTGGCACTGTGTGCGTGGTCTGAGCCCGCTGACACCAGGGACCCAGCAGCCCCCCCCCCCCCCGTGCAGTGGTTGATCTCGGGGTGGCCCTGGACGGATGCCGAACCACCCAGCCGAGCTGCGTGGAGAAGTGTGACCTGGGGTGACCGGGCGTGGCCTGGGAAGAAGTCAGGTCCCCGACTGTGCCTGTGCAGGGCACCGCGGGTCTGCGCCCAGTCCTCCTCCATTCGTCCTCCTCTCTTGAGGTGGCAGAGGCTTCATCCAGCCGCGGCTCCCATGGTGACCCGAAACCGCCCCTCTGGTCCCAGGCAGGGCCGCGCCCCCTCCCCTGCTTACAGGCCGTGCCCACAGCAGGAAAATGGAACTCGGGAGGAGAGGAGCCAGGAAGCTCCTTCCATGTGACCCCTGCAGACCAGGCCACCGCGGAGAGCTGAGAGCTGGCTCTGAGGAAGACGCCAGTGACGGACGGGTACGCGCACACACACACACACACACACACACACATGTGTGCACACACTACACACACATACACCACACATACACCACACCACACACCACACACCACACATACACCACACACACCACACACCACACACACCACACACACACACCACACACACCACACACACACACCACACACACACCACACACCACACACACCACACACCACACATACACACGTGTGCACACACTACACACACATACACCACATACACACCACACACACCACACACACACACACACCACACACCACACACACCACACATACACACCACACACACCACACACACCACACACACCACACACCACACACCACACATACACCACACACACCACACACCACACACCACACATACACCACACACACCACACACACACCACACATACACATGTACACACACCACATACACACCACACACACACCACACACCACACACACATACACCACACATACACCACACACACCACACATACACACCACACACACACACCACACACACCACACACACCACACACACACCACACACACACCACACAGACCACACACCACACACCACACACACCACACACACACACACCATACACACACACACCATACACACACCACACACACCACACACACCACACACACCATACACACACACCACACACACCACACACACCACACACACCACACACACCATACACACACACACCACACACCACACACCACACACACCACACACACCACATACACACATACACCGAGAGAGAGAGAGAGAGAGAGAGAGAGAGAGAGAGAGAGAGAGAGAGAGAGAGAGAGAGAGAGAGAGAGGAGAGGGAGAACAGAAAAATACCATAAAGAAATGACTTCCCTCGAGTGTGACGCTGAATGGACAGAAAATACAAAACCCCCACCAAAACTTGAAATCCCAAGCCATTTCTTAGACAGTTTTTTTTTTCTTGAGATTGGCTCATACAAACTGGGTTACAAAGAAAGAAGAAAGAAAACCTGAAGCATGGAAATATTTCAGAGTTATCCTATCCCGAGCTGGCAGTGACCTGGTGCCCTTAGAATCTAGTACAAATAAAAATTCTCTTCAACAGAATATGCCTTCCACTCGGGCTCAAGTAGTTGTCACATCTACAGTTATGAGGGCATCTAGCCGCAGCCAGGGGCAGCTGGACGGATGCCAGTCCAGAATCAGAGGAGCCATCCCCAAACCTCAAGTTCCCATACTTAAAAAATGGGAAATAAGTGCATACCACAGACGTTACAGATTTTAAACACACACACACACACACACACACAATTTTAATGTGCCCAGAAAATGAGAGTTTATAAAAATAATGACATTGATTTGAAAAATGACCAAGTTAAAATTAGAGAAATAAAACACGATATGCAATGACATAAATCAAAACTTGAGGACATCCTGTGTGCAGCTGATGAAATCGTTTTTGAGCTGTAAAGTAAGGTGCAAGCCAAGTACAAATAGCTACATATTTTGCAGACATCGGATGAAGAGGGAAAGGGCCTGGAGAGGACACATCTAGCCTGAATTCTAAAATGAATTAACACAGAGAGCAGAAAAAGAACATGTTATCAGATACTTGATGAATTTTTAGAACTAGAAAGAAGATAGCAGTGCTAAGACAAGGGCACATACAGATGTGGAGAATACTTTAAAAAGAAAGAGGGAGGGAAGCCTTATGCTGAAGAAAATGCAAGCAGCATCTCACACAAAGAAAAGACATTAAACCAGCAAGAAACACAACAGGTCT
The DNA here is from genome assembly GCF_031878675.1 of Megascapheus bottae. Lineage (NCBI taxonomy): Eukaryota > Metazoa > Chordata > Mammalia > Rodentia > Geomyidae > Megascapheus > Megascapheus bottae. The sequence continues at coordinate 95,233,591 of NC_143510.1, read as the reverse complement.
CAGCAGAAGAGGAGCAGGGTCAGACCAAGAATTCACTTCCCAGCAGAGACTGTGGGTGCCGGAGAAAAAGGTACTAAACCCTTGTGTGTTTCCAAGAAAATAACAGAACAGTGTGCTCAGAAAAGGCTATCATTCCGTAATGAAGGTAAAGTACTGTTGTTCCCAGATACAAAATCACTTCATGAGATAATTTCCCATCAGTTGACCTTCCGAGAGAAATCTTACTTCAAACAAAAGTTAAACCATGCCGGGAAGAAATTGAGGAATACAAAAGGCAATCGTGAGTGAAAGAGTAGCAAATAGCCAAGCAGGTCAAACAAAGTTAAGCTACATAAAATATAGAAACAACAATCAAAACCGAACACAGCCTGAGAGATTTAGAAAATAAGTTTAAAAATTTGATCGGGTAAAATGTTAGGGGGAAACAGCGCATAAGGAGAAAGGGGGTTCTAGAAGCTTCAGGACGCCAACATCCTTGTGTTGTTTGGAAGACGTTTCTTGGGCGTAAAGGTAAAATTTCTAGCCAGGTATGGTGATCCAAGCTATAATCACAGCACTCTGTAGACTCTGAAGCTTGAGCAGGCTAGGGAGGGAGAGCCTGTCTCAAAATGGTAAGATTTTCTAATGTAGCAAGTAAAAATAAGTGGATGAATGCAAAAGGTTCTTTAGCACTAGTGGGACGCAGTGCAATGAACCAAATTAACTCCACTGATACAAAGAATAACCAATAATAATAACAACAGTAGTAGCAGAGATAGGGGCCCTGGAGCATGGCTTAGTAGAAGAGTGCTTCGCTCTCATGCACAAACACCCGGGTTCAATTCCTCAGGACCACATACACAGAAAACCAGGGAGTGGTGCTGTGGCTCACGTGGTAGAGCTCTAGCCTTGAGGAAAGCCCAGGGCAGTGCCTAGGCCCTGAGTTCAAGCCCCAGGACTGCCAAAAAAAAAAAGTAGCAGAAATAGAAAATGTTGACGATGATAAACATGACCCCATTTTCATTAGCACGTCCAGTAAATATAAACAGTTCAAAATGGGGCAAGGAGATAAAACGGCATTCTTGGCTGCGGTTGCCAAGGCAGTCCTTAAAACCAGTCCATAGATCTCCAGCTACCCGAGGAACACTGAAAGACCACCCCCAAAAACGGTTCCAGGTTCTGGTAAAACCGTCCCTGCCCCCTCTGAGGCCAGGCTGGCCGGTGTTGTATCCTCATAAGCTGAGGGTTTGTCCAGCAACACATCTCTGGAAGGCAGAGGCACTGGAGACAAAGACCACTTCCTTGCATGCCATCTAAGCAAGCCCCGAATGGGACTGGACGCCTATCATCAATATCTGTACAGCCAGCGGCGGCGTGACAGGGACATGCACCGCTGACACATCAAAACTGTCCAAAACAGCTCTTCCCCCTCACCACTCCAGCTCTAACTTGTCCCCTGCGCCGCTGCTCGGGGCCTTGGCTCTCTCACGCTCCACAGTGCAGCAAGGTGCTATACCCATGGTGCTCTTCCTTTACTTTCAGGACAATAAATCTGTGATGCTCTCGTTGCTCATTCAGGACACCACGCACTGGAGATGATGCCTAACCAAGCCCACCAACTGGGTAACAAAACTCATTAGTCAAAACAGAAAGACTGAGCCAGATGCCAGCGGCTCACGCCTGCCATCCTAACTACTCAGGAGACTGAGATCCGGCCGGGGATCACAGCTCCAAGCCAGCCTGGGCATGGAAATCCAGGAGACTCATCTCCAGGGAGCCACCAGCAAACTGCAAGTGGTGCTGTGGCTTAAAGTGGTAGAGCAGTAGACTTGAGCTAAAGAGCTCAGGGATAGCACCCAGGCCCAGAGTTCAAGCCCCCTGACTGACCAAAAAAAGAAAAGAAAAACAAATATTGATTGCTAAGTTAGATCTGAAGAGGCTGATCGCCTTGTATGTTCTTTATAAGAAACAATATACAAGTTCTGACTGGGCACAGTGGCTCACACTTTTATTCCTAGCTACTCAGGAGGCCGAGATCTGAGCATCAAGGTTCAAAGCCAGCCCAGGCACAAAAGGACCTGAGACTCTTATCTCCAATTAACCTCTAGAAAATAGGAAATAGGGCTTGGCTCAAGCGTAGGATGGTAGCCTTGAGCTGAAGAGCTCAGGGACAGTGCCCAGGCTGAGTTCAAGCCCACGAACTCAAAAAAAAAAAAAGGCAAAAGATAAATACAGTAAGACATGTAATGATTTCCACTAGGGATTAACCCTACAACTCAACTTCAAAAACACATAAAACTGTTGGAATTATATCTGTCATAGAAAGAAGCCCTGTGTTATCTATGCAGTTATTAGTTTATTAGTAAGGAAAGATGGAGGCTAGTAGACACACTGGGTGCTGATGTCTCGGTCTTGTAATCCTAGCTACTCAGGAAGCTGGGACCTGAGAATCGCTTTCAAAGCCAGCCCAGGCAGACAAACCCAGAAGAGTCTTCTCTTCTATTAACCAACAAAAGTCAGAAGTGGAGATGGGCCTCAAGTGGTAGAGTCAAAAGCTCAGGGACAGCCCTCAGGCCCTGAGTACCAAGACCTAATAGGGCATATACACGTATACACCTTGGATACAACCATCAGTAAATCAACAGACAATCATGCACACGTCTCTGCTCTGACAAATACTGGAGGAAATGAGCTCAGCCAGGGGAAGTTCACTTTGGCCATGGTTTTGTTCCAGTTAGCTGGCTTTTATGCCCAGGCCAAGGCCAAAGCATCACTGGCAGAGAGCGTGGGGAGGGGTGTGGCAGAAGCAGAGGGAGGGCAGAGGGGTAAGACTAGGAAAAGGGCATGGGAGTTGGGCTGGGGGGGGGGCAGACAGCAGAAGTGGGGAAGCCACCGGGGAAGGAAACCTGCCCAGCCTCTGGCAGCCAGAAAAGACACAGAGGACAGAAGCAGGTGTGGAGGAAGACAGGCCTGGTGATGTCCCCCCGGCCGGCCCTCTCGACCAGCTCCACCTCCGCTGCAGCACTGGTGCAAAGGTACCAGCTGCTCCGTCTCCTAAGTCGTCAAACCCCTCGTGATCTAACCACCTCTGCAAGGTGTGCATTACCGAATAAACCTCCAGGCGCCTCGCCCTCCAGCCCACCTGAAAGGCAACATCAAGCATTCCATCCAGTAAAAATCAAAAACAACTAGAGAAGACGTGTTATTTTCAAGTGTTTATGGAATGGGTTTTAATTAACATATACTAGACCATAAGGCCATCTTAACACTCCTAAAGCTTATGATTATACAGTGGTTCAATAAAAACTTTAAATTAGATTATTAAAAAGACTATCTCTTTGAAAAATCTTTCAAAACATATTTCTAAATTAATCGTGGATAAAAGGAAAGATTATAACAGAAACCAGAAATTCTTTTTATAAAAAATGAAATTTGAAGACGTAAAATTCTGCAAATCACTTCATAAAGGAGAATTTATACCCTTAATTGCTGGGATTATCAACTGAAAAGTTGAAATTTAATGAGATCGATATCTAACATAAGTTAGAAAAAGGACAGCAAAACACAACAGAGAAAACAAAAGAAAACAGCAAGTTTTAGGATCAGTTAAATTAATGAGCAGAAAGTAAACGAACCGGAAAGTCTTTGGAGACACTAATTAATGATGTAACTCCAGCAAGGAGGGAGTGAGAGCCAACAACACAAACACCATGGGAGTTAGCTTTGTGGGGGATGGAGGAGGGTGATGGGGAGGAGATGGGGAGGAGATGGGGAGGATGAAGGGGGAGGGTGATGGGGGAGGGTGATGGGGAGGAGATGGGGAGGATGAAAGGGGAGGGTGATGGGGGAGGGTAATGGGGAGGAGATGGGGAGTGTGATGGGGAGGAGATGGGGAGGGTGATGGGGAGGGTAATGGGGAGGAGATGGGGAGGGTGAAGGAGAGGGTGATGGGGAGGGTGATGGGGGAGGGTGATGGGGAGGGTGATGGGGAGGGTGATGGGGGAGGGTGATGGGGAGGGTAATGGGGAGGAGATGGGGAGTGTGAAGGGGAGGGTGATGGGGAGGGTGATGGGGAGGGTGATGGGGAGGAGATGGGGAGGGTGATGGGGAGGAGATGGGGAGTGTGAAGGGGAGGGTGATGGGGAGGGTGATCGGGAGGAGATGGGGAGTGTGAAGGGGAGGGTAATGGGGAGGGTGATGGGGAGGAGATGGGGAGGGTGAAGGGGAGGGTGATGGGGAGGAGATGGGGAGGGTGATGGGGGAGGGTGATGGGGAGGAGATGGGGAGGAGATGGGGAGGGTGATGGGGGAGGGTGATGGGGAGGAGATGGGGAGGATGAAGGGGGAGGGTGATGGGGAGGAGATGGGGAGGATGAAGGGGGAGGGTGATGGGGAGGAAATGGGGAGGATGAAGGGAGAGAGTGATGGGGAGGGTGATGGGGGAGGGTGATGGGGAGGAGATGGGGAGGATGAAGAGGGAGGGTGATGGGTAGGGTGATGGGGGAGGGTGATGGAGAGGAGATGGGGAGGATGAAGGGGGAGGGTGATGGGGAGGGTGATGGGGGAGGGTGATGGGGAGGAGATGGGGAGGATCCTGGGGGAGGATTCCCTAGCTGCCTGCGACAAGCCCAGGATTCCAGGTTGGTAGTTAGTGGTGGACTTGTCACCATTTTCACAGGAGTCCTGGTTCCTTCTCAATGGCTGTACAGAACGTCACCCTGGGAAAGCCGCTTGAGACGCAGGACCAGTGTTGACCTTGGTGCCTTGGTGACCTTTGGCAATTTGAGGCCCAGATAAGGCAGCAAGCTCTGACTTCGGGGAGCAGGAAGGTGCGAGGAGAACGGTCATGGTTCTGTGGTCTGAGTGACATTTCCTTCGTGTCTGTGGCTCTCCCCACCAGTGGCCCGGGCCAGGCCTGGGTTCTGTGAAGGTGGGCCTGTCAGGCCTCCTGCTGTGCTCTGTGCAGGAGGGCAGGGGTACATAGCCAGTGACCAGCCTAGTCTCACGCCCAGCTTCCTGTCCGTCCCAGAGCTGGGCGAGGGCATGGCAGCGCGTTGAGTGGGATGGAAGGGGCGGGATTGACCTGAATACAGTGTAAACACATGGAAAAAGAACCCTGACAGCTCCCTCTGCGCACTACCGTGAGCCCATGAAGAGACGAGCTTTCGGTGTACTGAGAGCCATTGGTTGTGGAATTCCCATCCCCAGGGCTCTGCTCTTCTCCATCTGGAGGCTCATAATGGGTTTGGCTAGAAACCCTAAATTGGGAATCCAATCTTGCAAAACCCCGCCAGTCCTGGGAAAGCCCTCGGTGTCTCTGCCCGTGGGGTGGCGGGGGGGGGGGGAGACACCCAGGACTCCACATGGAGCGGGGATGTCTTGCTTGGCTTCAGACCGAAGCCCCGATAACAGGCCTTACATTGTGGATCTTGTGTGGTTAGACATCGGGAGACCTGTGTGCCTGCACCATCAAGAGGGTCAGCACGAAAATGGCCTTTGTCCGGGGGCCATTTTGAGGGCCACGGCTGAGGCGGTCACAAGACAGAGTCTTCGTTTCGGAGCCAACCCAATCAAGGGCAAATGCGTGCTTAGATCCTTGATAACGCAAAGAGACAGTGAGCCACTGGGCTCAGGCATTTGACTAAGAATTGTGACTAAGAAAGTGTGGCACCGCTGGATGGAGAGGCGCCTCCGACTCGTGGACAAACAGAGAGCGGGCGGCAGTCAACAGGCCGGAGAGGGGCATCGAGCGGGCATTGATACGGCGATCCATACTAGAGAGAGGTATTGATCAGGGACTTGATGCTGTTTCTCGCTTCAGGCTTTGTAGAGTATTACGATTTGTGGAAGAGTGCTCCAGCTTCAAGGACCCCTGAATAAAACACACGTAAATCCTGTGGCCAAGGCCACAGGCAGCTCCTGTTTCCACTTGAGACTTCTACTGGCGGCCGTCGAGGGCTGGAACTCTTGCTCAGAAATAGTAATGTGGAAGACAGCTAAGAGACATTTGGTTGGGTTTCTGAAAGGGGTGCTTGGAGGTATGGTAGCCCCCAAAGTCTGCAGGTGATCTCTCTGCAGGCATGGAGCAGCAAACCCACATTAATGAAAGGCTGCTGAGAGGCCCACAGTGAGAAAGAAAAGTGAAGGGGGCTCCATAACAGCAAGGAAGCATGCACCATGGACACCGCGAGTTACCCAGGCTCTAGACGGGGCACAGAGACCCCTGGCAGCTCCCCTCAGACAAGGCCATCGGCACCCTTAGGCCCTGACCCCAGCTCTGTGATGACCCCGTGCCCTTTGCTTGCAGGTGGGTCAGGACCTGGGACCTTTGGCTCAGTGTCCTGGCTGGAGACAGTAACAGCAGGTGCCATGCGTCTTCCATGCACCTTCTGGGCTCGTGTGGTGACCTGGACATGTTGAGCTATCTTGGAAGTCCAGCAAAGCTCCAGTTTGCAGGCCCTGAGCCTCCTTGGCCCTCACGGGCGTCTCCCCCTGCCCCTGAGGGCCAAGTTAGAAGCATGGAAGAGTCTCAATCCATTAGAGAGGACCTGCGAGCCAGGTCCAAAGCTCTCAGCATATATCAGGAACTGACTCAGTAATTAAATGGATTCCCAGAATTATTTGACCTTTCCAGGAGTCAAGATTTATACTTTCTAAGAGCTCCTTTAAGGATAGGGTTCTTTAGAGACAGGCTTCTAGAAGCCTATGGAAGGTTTTCACTGAGCTCTGCGTTACTTCTTCCACCCGGTCTAAACTCACCTTGCTTGTTGGCCCAGTGCCCTCTTTGAGGCACCGGGTCTCTGGTAAGATGGCTGGGTGCCATGTTTATAACCACCTCAGGCCTCTCCTGGCAGCTCCTGAGGGCAAGGCTGGGTACTGTGTGTCTGTCTGTCTCTGGGGAAAGGAAGGGGTCTCCATCCTGCTTCATCAACAAACCATTAGAAGCACCCAGAGTGTGCTGCTCCTTTTAGGAGAGCAGCTGGGAGAGCAGCGCATGCGCATTCTCCAGGAGCAACTCAGGGCTACAGGGGCGTCCTGACCTGTGGAGAGGAGCCTGGCCCCTCGAGGCTCCCTGGGTTGTCTGGGTCCCCTTCTGTGAAGAGGACAGGGACGCCACCCCCCAGTCCTATTTTCTCCAGCTGCCCCACATCAAAGATCTAGGGGAATTGACTGGAGAATGCGGGCGCAGGGTTCGTCCAAAGGAGTTGCCAGCTAACAAAGCAGGTTTCAAACACAAGGGCCAGGCATTAGGTGATGGGCAAGATGGGGCCGCTGGTCCCCGCACCCTGTGGCTGGAACAAAGCGCTCAAATGTTGAGGCCAATGAGGAGCTGCCCTCCAGGAACCGGCTGACTGCTGCACAGCAAAGAAGGACCCTAGAACAAGCGAGCGCTGGGAAACGCCTGAGGGAAATCCAGGAACCCTTTCCTTAAAGAAGTTCCCTGACTGCATGTGTGTTTGCCAAGACAATGAAAGGAAACATGGAAAAACAATACACAAAGCAAGAAGTGTGACAAGGAAGCAGATACAATTTGTTTGAAAGAGAACCACACAGAACACAGAGAGATAACGACTACATTGACTGAAATGGAAGTTTAGCAGAAAAGCTTTTTAGTTGTTTCCTTTGTGTAATTATACAAAGGGGTTTCAAGTCAACATGTCCATTTATGAGTACGATGCATCTTCATCAATGAGGGTTTAGCATCAGACTTGATCAAATAGCCCAGAGAATCTGTAAGTTGAAAAACAGAAGAAAACGTACTTGTTAGAGTAAGAAACAGTGAAATAAAAGCAATTGAAGGCCCCTAGCAATCATCAACTATCCTACAGGAGAAAGCATTCAGGCAGTGTGGGGAGTGAGCCTTGGAGAGAAAGCAGACAGACAGATGTACAACAGACTTAACAGGCATCTCTAGAACATTCCATTCCAACATCATCAGCTTAAACCCCTTCTCAGGGGCAGCGTAGGTCACACGCCACAGTACAATGCGTTCACACCTTCAAGATGATTCATTGAATAGCAAGTGTCGTCTGGACCAGGAGAATCTGAAACTGGAAATCAGTAGCAAGAAGATTGTCTAAAAATGTACAAATACCTAGAAATCGAGCAGCATGCTCCTGGATAAACAATGGGTCCTGAAGGAATCAAAAGGGAAATCTCCAAGTATATTGAGGCAGAAAAAAAGGAAAACACACGGGACAAAATTTAAACCATACAGCAAAATCACTTCTTAAAGAGACAGTTTAAGGCCACGAACTCCATCAACCAAAAAGTAGCTCCCAGGAAAATGTTTATCATTGGCATTTCTACACACTAACAATGAAATAGCAAGATCAAGAGAACAACCTTATTTATAACGGAGGTAAAATAAAGAAGTACTTACAAATAAATCTAACAGAAGTTCACGAGTTGGAAGAATCATCATCGCTGAACAGGCAGACGAAGCTGCGTCTGACTCCCAGCCACTCAGAAAGCAGACGTCAGAGGATCACAGTTCAAGACCAGACGAGGCAAGAAGTGAATAAGAAGACCCCATCTCAGCAACTACAGTGGAAAGGGTTACACGCATTCATCCCAGCAATGTGGCTATCAAAGGGAGGACTGTAGCGTGAGGCCCACCTGGGAAATAAGCAGAGCCCCCACCTGAAAACAATGGCTCAGGGTCAAAGTCTAAGAGTGTGTGGTCACTGGTAGAGCCACCTCCCTAGCCAGCAGAGCTCTGAGCTCAACCTCGGGTGCCATCCAGAACAGGCCCCCATCGTCCATGGCAGTCTACAGATTCCGTGTGCCTCCTCTCACAGCCCCAGTGTCACCTCACACACAAATACAAGTAAATAAAGTTCACAGAGCACAAAAAAAGACTTCGTGAGCAAAAGAAAACAAAGCTACAGATAACCACACTCCCTGATTTCAAACTGCACTACAAAGACACACCAAGGAAAGCCGCGTGATTTGAGCCGAAAACTTGAAGGCCACGGGCCAGAATAAGGGGTTCTAAAGAAGATCCTGGGCCTAGGCCAGGCCACAGGGAAAGCCCCGCGCACCGAGCCCACAGGACTGTCCTTGAACTCCCACCTGGCACCAGCTCAAAGTGGATCGCAGATCTGAACGTAAAAGTGGGAACTGCAGCATTGCTGGAGGGAAACAGGAAAACTCCCTCCGCTGTTCTGAACAAGGTTTTTAAAAGTGTTATTGTTATTACAAGGGCAAGGTGCAAAGAGATTAGTTACATTCGTCAGGCAATGAGCACATGTCTTTTTGAACAGTGTCCCTTCTTCCAGCACTCTCCTTCAGTTTCTCCCCCCCACCTCCCCTCCAAGTCGCATAATTCATCCAACAAGGTCTCTAGTGATTATCACTGCTACCTGTGCTCACCCTTCCCCCTCCATTCTGTGCCCGACCTTACTCTCTCAAAGACAGATAAACAAACAAGACCAAAGAAAGCAGCAAAGGAAAATCTCTTGTTTCCATTTCCTGGAGTCTGTTTCAATAAATGCTATTTTATAGGATCGGAGGCAGGGCGCCTTTGTGTTCCTGCCCTAATGAACAAGGAGTTTATACATTTGACCCCCAAAGCACAAGCCCCCAAAGTAAAAGCAGACAAATTTGATTACAGCAAACTAGAAAGCTCTCACACAGCAAAAAGAACACCACTGTATAAAGAGACAGCCCATGGATTGGCAGAAAATATGTGCAATCCATACATTATTCAAAATACAATAGGAACTCAAACGACTGGAGAAAACAAATAGCCCAATTTAAAAATGGGCAAAACACCTGCACAGACATTTCTCAAAAGAAGCCACATAAATGACCGACGGGTATAGAAAAATGCTCAGCATCATTAATCATTGAGGAAATGTAAATTAAAACCACTGTGAACTATCTACTCTCCTGTTAGGAGAGCTATTATCCAAAGACAAAAGACAAATGTAAAGTAAAGGGAACACTTCTGGCTGTAGGTGCGAATGTAAATTAGCACAGCCCTTACGAAAAAACTTCATGAGTTTTCTTCAAAATCTAAAAGTAGCAGCCAAGAGTGTCTGTGGCTCACATTTATAATCCTCGCTACTCAAGAAGCTGAGATCTGGAGGAGCAGTTATATGAAGCCAGTCAAGGCCAAAACATTGGTTGAACTCTCCAAAATAATCAGCAAAGCAAGACTAGAGATGTCGCTCAAGTGGCAGATCTCAAGCCAAGCAAGCAAACTGAGCACGAGCAAAGCCTGAGTTCAAGCCCCAGTACCACACACACACACACACACACACACACACACACAATGGAAAATGTAGTAATTTTATCGCTACATGTTTAAAATTTGTTAATAGCACATTTTAAAAGTTCTTCTCACAACAGTTAAATGTTTCAAATGAGGACTGTCAGATTGATTATATTACCCACATCATATTACAAGTCAAGTCACATGATTTGTAAGGTGCATGGATAAATTCATACACCTTTACGCCATAATAAAGTAAAAAGTAAGACTTCTAATCAGTGAATCAATAACCAGAAAATGACAAAGTTGGAGAAAGGTAACAGATTCAGATGACCCCGCTCTTCACCGAGAGGGAAGTACAAGCGGCCCAAACATGTGACAAGACGCTCAGCCTTCTTGATGATCACAGAATGTTCTGGAAATGTCCCTGAGCCACCCTTCCAGATCACTGACACGCCAGGGCAGAGCTCCCCACGGAGTGGAGCGGCCCTCAATTCCTGGGGTGCCATGTGGATTCCTGCACACACTCTGGCTCTGCCTAGGAGACGCTGTGTGTGCTGGTTATTCTGTTGCCTGTATCTCCTGCACACCCCAAGACCCCCCCATCCACCGACCCCCACTCCGTACTGCTGGGGGGTGGGGAAGGGCCTCCCCAGTCACCTGCTTCCTGTCCATCCCATAATTCCTTTCATGTATTTCACAAGCTGCAGAACTAGAGGACATTTATCTGAACATTAAAACGCCAGCACAGCAGGGCTCCCGGGCCAGGTTGGGTGGAGAGAAGGGACGGAGGGTGAATCCACAGCCCAGAGCCCCCGCCCTGAGCTGCACACACACACACACACACCCGCCAGTACCTCCCGCCGGCTCTGTGCTCACAGTCGCTGCCTAGAGCTCCTGTGTGTCCCCCTGCACAGTTACTATTTAATAAAACCTCAAGTTTAAAAGGATCATCAAGGTTATTCTGGAACAAAAAACTCCATTATTTAAAGAACCATCATGAAAAAAGTTGAAAACTATGCAAAATTACCTTCTTACAGAACTAGCTTCCAGAAATTTAAAATAGCAGACCCAAAGGCAAAGATTTGAGCACTAATGATTTTATTCAGTACAATAACATTTATTTAAAAAATAGCCCAATATATTACCAATTTTTAAACAATGTCTCATGAATAAGAATATAGCTAAGTACCCACTACAAATATTGATTTATTTTAAGTAAAGAGCCCTATATTTCATGTCTCCATACCTGTTGTGAGAAAGGAAAAAAGAAAAAGAAGGGGGAGGAGGGAAAAGGGAAGGGAGGGAGGGAGGGAGGGAGGGTGAAGAGAAGGAGAGGATGGCACAAGAGACAGCATGTAGAGAGGAGGCTGCACTCTGGCCTCTGAGAACGGGTGGACAGGCAGTGGCAGGGGTTAGAGTGGTGGCAGGAAGGACAAATGGACATTTGAAGCCGTAGTGTCTGCTCTCTAAAGCACTGCCCAGGCCCTGCAGCTGATCTGCTCCTGATTTGGGAGCTGTGTTGTGCATCCGGGGAAGCTGAGCCTGTGCTCACCAATGCGATTCCCAGTTAAAGAAGCCCTCCCTGCCGCCACGCTCCTGCCAGGCAGGGGCAGGCGAGGAGACCACATCCCCTCTCTTCCACCTTTGTCTCTGGAGTCAAAGAGATTCGAGGAGCCCGCACACTGCCTCCCCTCCCCCAGTGCTGGCCATTCTTGCAACATTGTGTGCAAAGCTCCCTGTGTGCGGAAAGGTATTTGGATATTATCATTATTATTATCCTGCGAGCGATCAGGGCTCCTGGGAGAATGTGCAGGAAGTCACTCCTGTGTCCCGGCCAAGGCTGGCAGGGGTAAAGTGGGTAGAAACCAATTAGGCAGCCACTGGCAGCCGTCCAGACAAGACGGGGAGAAGCAGACTGGCACCAAGCCAGACTGCCAGGCCCACGGAGTGGAGGTGGGGGTGAACAAAACACAGGTGACGCCCCAGTTTCTGACTGAGGCGACTCCTGCAAATGCCCCAAGGCCATCTCACCCCTCTCGTGGGCAGTTACTTCTCTCAGAGAACATAGACGCTGTCCCCAGCAATAACTCACAGCTCGTCCTCACCTGTCAACAAGGTCGTGAGGATGGAACTAGCAGATGCGGTTGTCTGGAGAGGGGTGTGGTCATTGGGAGAGGGGTGTGGTTGTCTGGAGAGGGGTGTGGTCGTCTGGGGAGGGGTGTGGTCGTCTGGAGAGGGGTGTGGTCGTCTGGAGAGGGCTTCCTCCTTGGTCCACACTGGCTGGCTTCCCCAGATGGGAAGGTAGCACCGGGGACGCAATGGCTATTTAATGGTAACCACAGAGATGGGAATGTTGGATCTACAAGCGCCTCAAGGTATGGAGGAGACACTAGAAGAAAGCAGAGACAAGGAAGGGTCACCCCCAAAACTTCAAGAGAGCAATCGGGGAGGGGGGCTGCCAACACTTTGTGCTCCTCTCCAGAACCATGAGCGAGTAGACTTCGGCCGTGTGTGACTCTTCGCTACAGCAGCGACAAGACCCTAACACAGCCTCCAGCCTCCCCCACAGGATTCCTCTTCCAGGAAGGCCCTCCTGTGGCAGGCTGCCCCCGGGATAGCTCTGGCCACGGTGGTGAGCAGCCATTCTTGCTCCACTCCCAGTGTGATACTGGAGGGAATGCCCAGTGCTTGACTCTACTCCAGGCCTCGTAGTGGATGATTTTGCTCAGCTGTCGTGCTCCAGTTATGTGTAAGGCATGCTGGGCGAAGCTAGGACACCCGGTAGTTGAGTGGTGGGGAGTCCACCTTTGACATAGGACATTTGTAATTAGAGCGGCAGAAGTGGGGAAATGTGTAACTTCACAGAGTTCAGGTCGCACCACCCATGCGGCCTCTTCCCAAATGGGCGGAATCCGATTCTGTTTCCTCAAATCCATCCTCACAGACAGGGACGACCCACACAAACTCCTAGATACCTCAGAGACCCCATGCCTCAGCACTGGGGATGAGTGAGAGCTGGGCCGGTCCACCCACCCAGTGCAGCCCGGGTCCTCCACCCCTGCCCCTGCCTGGGTTCCGCCACTGGTCCTCCTCGGGGGTTGCTCCTCCATGGAAGCTCCTCCTCCACAGATGCTTCTCTGTGGAGGCTCCTCCTCCGTAGGTGCTCCTCCCCCGAGGACGCTCCCCTGTGGAAGCTCTGTGGCTCTGCTCGTGGGAGGCATCCCGGTGGAGCTTCCCACTCATGTGGCAGGTGTCTGGTTCCCACAGACCAACGTGGCCTCATTTCCCTTTGTTTCTCTGATAACCAGTGGGTCTATTGGAAATCACCGGGTGCCAGGTGTGACAGAGGTAGGCACCTGTAATCCCAGGTGTGACAGAGGTACACACCTGTAATTCCAAGTGTGGCAGAGGCAGAGGTACCCACCTGCAATCCCAGGTGCGGCAGAGGTGGGCACCTGTAATCCCAGGTTTGGCAGAGGTACCCACCTGCAATCCCAGGTGTGGCAGAGGCAGAGGTAGGCACCTGTAATCCCAGATGTGGCAGAGGCAGAGGTAGGCACCTGCAGTCCCAGGTGTGGCAGAGGCAGAGGTAGGCACCTGCAATCCCAGGTGTGGCAGAGGTAGGCACCTGCAATCCCAGGTGTGGCAGAGGTAGGCACCTGCAATCCCAGGTGTGACAGAGGTACACACCTGTAATTCCAAGTGTGGCAGAGGCAGCAGTACCCACCTGCAATCCCAGGTGTGGCAGAGGTAGGCACCTGCAATCCCAGGTGTGGCAGAGGCAGGCACCTGCAATCCCAGGTGTGGCAGAGGTAGGCACCTGCAATCCCAGGTGTGGCAGAGGTAGGCATCTGCAATCCCAGGTGTGGCAGAGGCAGAAGTACCCACCTGCAATCCCAGGTGTGGCAGAGGTGGGCACCTGCAATCCCAGGTGTGGCAGAGGCAGGCACCTGCAATCCCAGGTGTGGCAGAGGCAGCAGTACCCACCTGCAATCCCAGGTGTGGCAGAGGTAGGCACCTGCAATCCCAGGTGTGGCAGAGGCAGGCACCTGCAATCCCAGGTGTGGCAGAGGTAGGCACCTGCAATCCCAGGTGTGGCAGAGGTAGGCACCTGCAATCCCAGGTGTGGCAGAGGCAGAAGTACCCACCTGCAATCCCAGGTGTGGCAGAGGTGGGCACCTGCAATCCCAGGTGTGGCAGAGGTAGGCACCTGCAATCCCAGGTGTGGCAGAGGCAGAAGTACCCACCTGCAATCCCAGGTGTGGCAGAGGTGGGCACCTGCAATCCCAGGTGTGGCAGAGGTAGGCACCTGCAATCCCAGGTGTGACAGAGGTACACACCTGTAATTCCAAGTGTGGCAGAGGCAGCAGTACCCACCTGCAATCCCAGGTGTGGCAGAGGTAGGCACCTGCAATCCCAGGTGTGGCAGAGGTAGGCACCTGCAATCCCAGGTGTGGCAGAGGTAGGCACCTGCAATCCCAGGTGTGGCAGAGGTGGGCACCTGTATTCTCAGCTCCATGGAGGCCAGGACACAGGAGAATTAGGGTTCCTGGCCATCTTCCCGCAAAACCACCCACAGAACTCCATCCACACAGGACGCTGGGTGCAGTAGCACACACCTCTCACTCGTCTCATGGGGACACTTGGTGGTACACACCAGCCATCCAATTGTGATGAAGACCCAAGAACAAGCAACTCAAGTGCCAGATGTGCACTGGTCAGGAATCGAGACCCCATGTCAAAGATAACCAGCGCCACAACAAAGGCCTGGGGCACAGCTCAACAGTAGACAAGGCTCCAGGCCCCAAACCCCAGCACCACCACCACACACCAGTGACCATCAACACACTTGGTCCTCACTGAGAAATCCAGCTCTGGGCAGGGCCCAGAAGTACCCAGGATGTCTGGCCCCTGTGGTCAGCTAGGGCGTGTGGACAGGACTTCCAGGATTGTGCTTGAGGCCGACAATTGCTGCACTGCCATCCTCCGGAGCAGACATCACAGGGCCTGCCCAGTTCACAGACGCAGCCGTGACACAGGCTGGGACAGCCATGGGGAACTGGCATCCGGACGCCAGACGCCGGACGCCAGACGCCGGACGCCAGACGCCAGACGCCAGACGCCAGACGCCAGGGCCGTCCCTGTCACCTCTTTCTTCCATGGTGTGAGCTTGTGAGATGCTTCTCCACGGGATGAGTCTGAGTGTCCTCCTCTCCTTTAGAAGGAAGGGCTCCAGCCCTCGTGGGGATACGAGCCTATCACTTCACCTCCAAGTCACCAAACCGGAAGCCATTTTCTAAGGATCACTTGTCTAATTCCAGCTGACTTAAACTATCACAGCACGGTTGTATGCCTGGGCAAATCCCATCTTTGTCTTCCTTCTGATGGAAAGGAGGATAAACTTGGAGTTATTTTAAGAACATTTCTCAACCACTCTTCCAAAAGCGTGTCTGAGAAAACACACCTCTGATGAATATGCATGAGCTGTGAAACCTTTAAAGGTGGTCAGACCTATTCTGCAGCTTTATACATGTCTTTTTAAATTCATCTTGAATTCTTAAAGGGCTCCTTGGTCGTTAATTACCATTAACTCCCTGGGCTGCCATGCCCCTCCCCCCAGCCTGATCAGTCTGCACAATGCGTCCTGTCCCCCTCCCCCGCCGGCCCCTCCGTTACCCCGAAGGGGGAGCGTGCCCGCCAGCCCCACCACGCAGACCACCGCCAGGACTTGACTCTATGTCCTCCAGCTTGCCCTTACCAGCGCACGCTGCCTGCAGAGCGCAGGACAGACATCGAGTCCAAGAGCAGAGGCTACAAGGGGGAGTGAGGAGAGAGTCCAACCCCCCAAACACAGCACTCATGTCCTGACCAACAGTTTGGTGCAAGCAGATTAATTACTAAGCTAATTGATCTTCACACTTTGAGCAGATTGGCCCAGGTGAGGTTGTGAGACCCAGTCCAGGGCAGGGCACAAGCCTGTGTGTGTGCCCGGCTCCTTGTCTGCTCATGGCAGGCATCTGTCCCCAGGGCTGGGAGCTCACAATGTCATCAGCTAACTTCAAAGTCAGCTGACCCAGGTCTGTGCCACCCACCAATGACACAGCCCAGGAGCCTTCCCTCACGAGCCCTGGGGTCTGAGAGGCAAGAAGTTGGGGTTCTAGGAATAGAATCAGAGCTCAGAATGAACTTGTCCTTGCTTTTCAAAAAATGGAAAGGCTGGATTATCTCTAACCCATCCAGAACCATGGACAGGGCTTCCAGGAATGTCAGCAACAGGGAGACATAAACCAGCGCCCAGGGTAGGGCCAAAGAAGGGAGGCTGTGGCTGAACCAGGGCCCGAGAAAGGTGGGTCTCCACCTCTGTGATCGGCACCCAGCGTTAAGAAGCCATTACACTGGAAGCTGTGGCGCCAGCCGGAAGTCTGCTGTGAGTCTCAGTGGCAGGGCCCCCTGCTCTGGGAGCTGCAGGGACCGTCTCCACGTGTCCAGCTTCTGGAGGCTCCTGCAGCCCGAGGCTTGTGGCCCCTTCCACCCCAAACCCAGCAGGTAGAAAGCTTCTCTAGCCTCCTGCCTCTCTGAGACCCCCAGCAGCAACACTGAGCCGTGGGTAATCCAGGACAACCCCCAGCTGATTAGTGACCTGACTCACTCAGCAGCCTGCCTGCCCTCTGCCAGGAACTCTCACAAGTGCACAGGTACTGGGGCCAGGGCAGACACACCTCTGGGCCATATTCTGCCGGCCACACCATCCTTAGCCCTTCCCAAGCAGGACATTTCATTTCTCACAGCTCTGGGGGGGAGAGGGGCAGGGAGAAGGAGGGAGGAAGAGAAAAAAGGAGAGAAATGGTCCAGGGAAGCTGAGTATGGCAGCACACACCCAAAATTCCAGTGGTCAGGAGGCTAAGGAAAGTGGGCCCGAGGTCCAGACGCAGCCTGGACTGCACAGAGACAGCGTCTCGGGTTGTTAAAGCGGCCCAGGATCCGGTCTCCATGGCCAGTGCTTCCCTGGGTCTCTCCACACCTGCCTCACACTCTGCCCAGAGCCCTTCAAGTCTTGGGCCAGGTGAGGTGTAGCGGATGAGGGGAGGATCCACTCCTCCCGGGGTGGGGGGTGAGAGGGCCCCTGCTTTGGGTGGGCTGGGGGCAGAGCCGACACTGTCCTGAGCCAGTCAAACTCAGCCACCCACCAGCAGCCACCATGCCACACACAGTCCTCCGCTTCTTCATCTTCAAAGCTGGGATGGAAACACAGCCTGCCGAGCCCAGGGGACTGGTTAGCTCGCACACCTAAACAACAGGGCCACACAGGAAGTTCCAGAATATTCTGACTGCACTGTTCACAGGTCTGACAGGACAATAAATCCAACACAGAGACAGAGGGGTGAGGGGCGGAGCAGAGCCAGCACCAGGGCAAGGCGACGGGCAGGCCAGGAGGAGGGTGCAGGGCCAGTCTTGGCACCCCACCTCTGCCCAGAAAGGTTCAGTTGCTGCCTGTGTCCCCAGCCTGTGTGGAGTCACAGGTCCAAACAGCTCCCACGCGTGAGCCCTGCGGGGGCGGAGGCCGAGCAGTGGCTGGCTCTTCCTCCCATGTTTCTCAGGGTGCAGAGTGCGCTCAGCCTGCCCCGCCACCTCCCCCAGGCCTCAGCCGGGCCCAGGGCCTCTGTGTGCTGAGGCTGTGAGCAATGCATCCGGCCGCTGGGCCACTGAGATCTTCAGTCACAGACGCGGGCCTCATGGGGAGGGTCCCCACCCATGGGGGAGGGTCTCCACCCACGGGAAAGGGTCCCCACCCATGGGGGGTCTACACCCACGGGGGAGGGTCCACACGCACAGGGGAGGGTCTACACCGACAGGAAAGGGTCCCTACCCATGGGGGGGTCTCCACCCACGGGAAAGGGTCTCCACCCACGGGGAGGGTCCCCATCCACAGGGAAGGGTCTCCACCCATGGGGGGGTCTCCACCCACGGGAAAGGGTCCCCACCCATGGGGGGTCTACACCCACGGGGGAGGGTCCACACCGACAGGAAAGGGTCCCTACCCATGGGGGGGTCTCCACCCACGGGAAAGGGTCTCCACCCACGGGGAGGGTCCCCATCCACGGGGAAGGGTCTCCACCCATGGGGGGGTCTCCACCCACGGGAAAGGGTCTCCACCCATGGGGAAGGGTCCCCACCCATGGGGGGATCTCCACCCACGGGAAAGGGTCCCCACCCATGGGGGGTCTACACCCACGGGAGAGGGTCCACACCCACGGGGGGTCTCCACCCACAGGAAAGGGTCCCCACCCATGGGGGGGTCTACACCCACGGGGGAGGGTCCACACCCACGGGGGAGGGTCCACACCCACGGGGGGGTCTACACCCACGGGGAGGGTCAATTTGGAGCTCCGCAAGGCTGAGATCAGAGCTCAGGACTTAGGGCTGGCTCAGCCACCGGGGAGATGTTTTGAACTCTTAAATCCCAGCCTCATCCTGAGCCGCTTGTGAAGGAGCTGCTGCTCCTGACCCTCAGCAGAGCTCAGGCAGGCCGTCCTGACACGGTCCTGGAGGCAGAGAAATGGTCCCAAAGGAAACGCCCAAGGCATGGAAAAAGACATATGTAACAAGAAGTGTGTGTGTGTGTGTGTGTGTGTGTGTGTGTGTGTGTGTGTGTGTGTGTATGCACGCATCTGTGTGTGTACGTGCACACACGCACACATGTGCACGCATGTGTGTGTGTAATTATGTGTCTGACTGGGCTTAGAGGGCAACGAGAATTAAAATAAGCCTCAGCACTCTACAAGTCAATGAACCGAGTGTGTTTGTATGCCTTTAATTGTCCAGAACCTATTGCAGCAATCCCATCTGAGGATTTATTGCATGAGGTTTGGCCAGACAGGGTCAAGAACAATTAAAAATCAAAAGAAAGGTCAAGGCGGTTTTAATTCCACGGGTGCCTCACCCCGAGGGGTGGACGTGAGGATGCGTCCAGCAGTCCCGGGAATCGTCTGCGTGACCTGCGGTCCCCTACTCCAACGCCGCGACAATGCCTTCCAAAGAGCAAGGTTAACCGTTAACATTTGTCACCGAAATGATGAGGAGAAAACGTGTCGGTCTGTTGAAAGATGAAGCATCCCCCGTGGAAGGCCGGTGGCACAGGAACCAAGGAACCCAGCGCCCCGGATCCCCTCGAGGAGCTGTGGTGCTCAGAACACCCTAGAAGACCACTCCAACCATCTCGACGTCTCCAGGCACTGCAGGGGGAGAAAGAACACAAGTGATAATGCCATGAAGGAGGCAGGGGAAGGAAAAATAGAACGGCCAGGTCACGAGTCAGAACCTGATCAACTCAATCCACCTCATCAGGCAGCACAGCCATGGCTAACACACGCAGCCCTCTGCTAAAGGCAGAGATGGACAGACGGCAGGAAACAAGCCCACCCTCTCCTGCTGCTGAAAGGCATCTACAAAGCAGGAAGCCAGTGACCAAGGCAGAAGACACAAGTCCAGATACCTATGCATATGTGCGTGTTCACATGTTCATGCGTGCATGCGAATGGCTATGCGTACACATGTGCATGCAAGAATATGAATATTTCTGCGTATACATGTACATACATGCATACATCTGAGACCTATGCATGTGCGTGTACATTCATGGATGTCTATGCACACAAATACACACATGATGCATGCGTGTACTGCACTCACTCACCAAGGTCTATTTATGCTTTTGTTTAATTTTTGTTTGTAAAGCCCTACAGCAATGTTGGTATTAGATAAAGTAGAATTTGGGAGACAAAGAGGGGCACTTTATAATAAAACTTCTAACACATAAGGAAAGTTGAAAAAAAATTTATGTGCACCTAATCTAAGGAACTCAAAATGTATAAGAAGAAATCTGATAGAACTACAAGGGAAAAAAAAAACCAGACAAGCCCACAAGCAAATGGGATATGTTAACACATGCCATAAGAGCTGAGACAAGCAGAATAAAGGTCAGTGAGGACAGAAAAGTTGAAGAATATGAATACAAAAATTGAACTAAGGGGAACCTAGAAAATAATGTAGCAGCAAACATCGGAGAAACTCTATTTTCCAACACACATAATCAGTGCTCGCAGAACCCGATGGTGCATCTGGCCACCAATCCAGACTCAACGAGTCCCCAGGAAACCAGAACAGCTAGCCTAGCCCACAAGGTCAAGTCCTGGAAAGGTGGTGAAGGACATGACGTGGCAGCTCTTCATCCTCTCCGCGGCAGCCAGCTGGGGGAACCCAAGCAGAGGGGTGCAGTGAGTGGGCCAGGCAAGTCTGGGGTTCCCGGGCTGGGCAGCCCCTCAGCGGGGTCTCTCTTGCCCTCCACCCCTCAGCCAGCAGCTCTCTGCAGTCCACTCCCCCACCACACCCGATGGTCTTGGCTGTCCCTCTGCCGTCTGCTGACCTTGTAGGGCTCCTCTGGAGCTCGGGCCACAGATGAGACTGCGGAAGCCTGCAAGGCCTCGCACCACGATGGCTCGGGAGCCCTTGGTAACGGGCCACAAAGTGCTAATGCTCGTTCCAAAGGGGCCAGCACCGGCTGCTTGCCTGGCCCTGGCCTGGCCCCTGTCCTCACAGGGCCTGCCGGACTGGCCTTGAGACTGAGGTTAAAGATGCCACTACTGAGAAGAGAACCGACATGGGCCTGTGGGTGACAGGGGCCCGTGGGTGAGAGCTGCCCTGCAGTCCCTGTCTCCCCAGGGACAGAAGCAGGGTCGGTGCTCACGCACGCCATGGGCACCAGCCTGTCCCCAAGGAGGGACTGTGAGACACCCTGTGAGGGCCAGGCCAGGCCCCCCCCACCCCGACGGCACCCCGGGGCTCTCCCCTCCCCAGGTGCTCCAAGGTCCTGTCCCCGCTGTGGGCCGCACAGACTCTCCTCCCTCCAGCACCCCAGCCTCTGCTCCTGCTCTGTCCTCCAGCGTAAGGAGCAGCTCAGGCGTGGGCATTTAGGCCACAATTAGCAACCCGGCATTTACAGCCCAAATAAACTCCTCTTCCATGAGAATCCTTCTCCCTTCATTATTTTATGGGCAGCTGGTCAGAGCAGCTTAGTAAAAATCATTTAAAATAGCAATAAGGCCACTGCTTGGCAGGAATGTCTCATCTGCGTAGCAAGGAACCAGGGGCCCTTGTGCCTCCGCCAGCTGGGGTGCAGGGCTGACCCCCCAAACCTCAGCTTAGTGGGCTCCTCTGGAGACGGCTTCTTCTGAGGGGCTGCCCGGCCTCCCCACAGATTAAAACCCTCGGGGCTCCAAATAGCTTCCGTTATTTAAAGCTGTTTCCCGCCCTAATCACAGAAAAGCTGGCATGAGTCACTTTTGATGCAAGCCCCATGTGTCCCCTCTGCCCCATTAACAGGACCAATCGGAAAAGCAAACCCTGAGAGGCATCAATCTATGTGCTCTGAAAGACAAGCTCTGTCACCGTATGTTTACAAAAATGGTTATTAGTAGCCCAGGTGCAAGAAAGAAATCATCGGGAGAGTCGGCCAGCGAACTCCCGGGAAAGGCCCCAGTGCTGAGGGACCTGCTTCCTGCCGCCAGCTTTGCTGCCAGCTGGGGAAGGGCTCTGGCATCGGCAGTGATGGATCGATCGGGAGTTCAGAGGCCCTGGGTCCCCTCTCCTCCCACCTCCTCCGGGGACGGGGCCATGTTATCCACAGCCCTGAGTGCTAGGACTGAGTTCACAGTCTGATGATAGCCAGCACAGAGGCTGAGGCGCACAGCCATGGTCCCAGACCAGGCCCCTGGGCCCGTGCTGGAGGAGCCAGGATGCTCGTGCATGGAGGGAGCTACAACACCCCCACAAACCCAGACACTCGCCTTCCCCAAAGGGGTGATCAAACACTGGGTGAGGCGCTGGGGTCCTTCAACAGCGGCACTCGACGCGAGGATAGCACCGAGGCCCAGACCATGGGAACCGTGAGCTAGAGTGGGGGCAGATAGAAGAGCAGAGGCTCACATCTGGCTGGGAGCTCCTCAGAATGACAGATCGGAACCACAGCGCTCAAGCCCAGACTTGGGCCTCTGCTGCACAGCTCCCTCTCCCACGTCAGGGGTTCCCAGGTCCAGAGGAGTCTCTGTTGGCGGGGTGGCCCTGCCACCGCCAGCCCCACGAGTCCCTGGGCTGAGCTCTGGCTCCAAGATTTTGCCATTCCCCAGAAGAGCTGCCCTTCAAGTCCAAGAAACAAACACCACAGCCCCGAGTCAACCACGCCACTGAATGCACTGAAAAACTTTCTTCGTTTTGTTTTAAGAAAGAAAAAACACCCTCCATTGATTCCCTTTCTTTGCACAAGCTGCCGAGTTTGATTCTTCTATTTTTTTTAATGGGAAAACATGTTGCAACAGCCCTCCAAATTAAGGAAATAAGTTTCCCAACTCCAGCTTTATGTCTTCTTATTTTAGAAATATTCATTGCCGCACTACAGCTCTCCTTTGCGTTTATATGAAAGCGTTTTTTCTCTCCCATTTGCCAATTTTTAATGATTTTCCTCTCCTTCTGCTTACAACAAAGCAATCATTTCAAATTAATTAAGTTTTCATTAAAATGTATTATTGCGGTGTCCCAGGTACTGAACAGTGATTGTGTTTCCCAGAGAGCAAGCCTGAAGGGAAAATAACCCCAAATTCTCCAAGTTTCCAGGTTCAGCCCCTCCTGCTCCTAACTTGTACATGAAGTATGCACATAGTAGGTGCCACACAGTTGCCCAAGAGAGAAACCATTTGCAGCATACTTAGGAGTGCAGTGAATAAGGAGAGCACCTTGATCTATCCAGAACTTTCGCAAATGCACAGCCATTCTAAATGCGATTTCATCTTGTTTCAGTGTGTGCAAAGGTAGATTTCATCGTCCACTTTCGCTTGTTTGTTTTGTTGGCTTGTTTGTTTAATGAGAAAACTAAGATCTGGAAATGTGAAGCTACTCACCAAAGACCACAGAGTTAATCCTGGTCTTTCCAATTCTGCGTGCACTTGAGCAGAAAGCTGAGCAAAGATTCTAGAAAAAGCCAGATGTGTCTCTCCCTACCCCGCCCCCCCAACCCAAAACATACACCCCATCTCCAGCAGCCCTGGATGCTTGCTCTAGGAGCACATCCTCACGTGAGCAGGTATTTAGTTACCACATACATAGAAAAAGCCAGAAGCGGTGCTGTGGCTCAAGTGGTAGGGTTCTAGCCTTGAGGAAAAACCCCAGGAACAGTGCTCAGGCCCTGAGCTCAAGCCTAGGACTGGCTCAAAAAAAAAATACCAAGAAGCAGCCAGGCACTGGTGGCTTATACCCATACTTTCAGTTACTCTGGAAGCTGAGATCTGAGGATCACGGTTCAAAGCCAGCGCAGACAGGAAAGTCTGTGAGACTCTTATCGCCAATCGACTACTCAGAAAAGGCAAGCAGTGGCGCCGTGGCTCCTGTGGTAGAGAGCTAGCCTCACGCTGGGGGCCGGGTCATGGTGGCAGAAGTGTGGGAGAAGTAAAGCTCTGTGAATGAGCCAGGATGGTTTCAACTCTGATACCTGAGGGAGAAAGAAAAGGCAGGCACTCATCTGGTTTGGCATCACACAGACTTGAACTTGAGCCACCGTGGGAGAGAATGAGATATCAGAGTCCTGCTCGCCTGGGTGCACTGCCTGGCTGTTCTGCGGCGGACAGGGAGTCCTTCTATTCGGGGTTCTTTGTTTTGCAAGTTCGGTGGATTCCACTTTTTTCACTGCTGAGTTCCGGAATCTGTGCACGGGACTCCTGTCTTCACTTCCTGCCTGCTCTCCCCAGGCACAGTGGGCTCTCCCGTCTCCCACGCTTACCCACGCTGAGTGTCTGGCAGATGGTCCCTTCCTGGGGACTCCACAGCACTGCTAGCAGGACAAAGGGACAGAAATCCTCCCTGGAAGTCACTGCCTAACCTCCAGGCTGCAGAGCCTGCCCCGGCCCCACCCTGGTGGCTGCCCCGGGGAAGGCCAAGGCTGCCAGAATCCTCCAGTCCTCCGGCCCCCTCAGCAACAAGCTCACCTGCGGGGTCCCCACCCGCCTCTCACCGGACCGCTCTGGTCTCTGGATCCATCTGGGCAGCCGCACTCTGCACACAGTGGCTGCTGCTTCCCTGCCTGGACTGCTGGGTCACCCCCTGGTCTCTCCGGAGTGTGGACCTGAGCCCCACAGAGCCCACTGGCCCCTGGGGCCGGGCTGAGACCCCTCATGCCGCAGCTGCAGCAAGCTGAGGGACCCACACCCTCAGACCACGAGGGAGGCCGTCCATTTGAGGCGAAGGCCCACTGGCTTGGATGCAACTCATAGAATTTATACCCATGGAGTCCCGATATTATTCAAATTGCCTCTGATTAATTACTGACCCAATGTGCGATGTCATTTCTAAGTAATTACAGAAAATATTGTAATCTGCCATTACACGGGAGCACAACTCCAAATGAGCGCTGGCTCTGGTATGTGCGTGTGACCTGTGGAGAGGTCTCCAGACCTCGCCACTGCGGCCAGACGCAGCCCCCTCACTGGGGCGGGAGGCCCCACGCAGCCCAGCCGGGTCTCCTTCCTGCCAAAACCCCGGCTCAGCCTTGGCCACACTGCTTCAGAGCTGGCCAGAGAGCCAGGGTCCCTGCCAGAGGGCTTAAAGGAGCTCAAGGCTGAGATGATAAAAGGAGCCTCCTCCCAGCCAGCCTTCAACAAACCCCACCTCGGTCCCAGCGCCCCTCAGGGCCCCACAGGGGGTGAAAAACTAACTCCTAGAGTAGCTCTGTGCTCAGATCAGCATCCTGAGCTCCCTTCCCAGCTCAGTACAGGAGGAGGGGAGGGGAGGGAAGGAGGGAGGGAGGGAGGGGAGGGAGGGAGCAGAACAAGTACTCATGATGGCCCCAGTCCCAGAAATGCCCCCTGTCCCATGTCTTAAGGCCCCACAGACGCCCAGATCCCATTCTGGCTCTGCTCCGCTCCCCTGACTGGGGCTCCTGCGGGGTGTCTAGCCCAGCCGTGCCCCTTATAAGAGCATCTGTGGCCAAGAACTGGGGGCTTCACTCCCGTAATACTCAGGAGGCTGAGATCTGGGGAGGGTGGTTCAAAGCCAGCCTGCACAGGAAAGTCAGCCTCTTATTTCCATTTAATCACCAAGAAGCTGCAAGTAGAGCTGTAGCTCAAGAGGTAGAATGACATCCTCGAGTGGAAAAGCTAAGAGATAGCCCCTAGGCCCTGATTTTAAGCCCCAGTAACAGCACAAGAGAGAGAGGGAGAGGGAGAGGGAGAGGGAGAGAGACAGAGACAGAGACAGAGACAGAGGGAGAGGGAGAGCGCGCGCGCACTGGTATGTGACTCATTTCACACCGCGGGTGGTGGAGACGGTGACCGGCGCCGGTGAAGAGGCACCCACAGCCTGCTAGGTGCTGCTTGCTAGGAAGGAGCAGTGTGGTTCTAGAAGGCCAGATGGCAGAGAAAACAAAGTAGCCCACTAAAGTCACAGGAGCAAGATGGGTTCTCCAGGGGGCTATGTACCCCCCCACACACTCACCTCTCAGATCAACTCGTAAAGCCATCTACTGCATGCGGTGAGTAATGGGGTAGAGTCCCTTCTCCCTCCATCAGATGACCAGGAGAAGCCAGGAGCTGGGACAGCGCGGGACAGATAGCAGGTACTCACAGTTACCAACACCTTAAAGGAGACGTAGAGAGGAAGACGGCGTGGAGCAGTGTAGAACAGAGAGATGTGCACAAGACACAGGAGGGGAAGATGGGGGGCCGGACACAGTCACAAAGAAGCCCTTCCAGGAAGGACACGCACAGAGGACAACCAGCGGACCCGAGATAAAAGAGGCAGGCGCCGTGACCAGTGGCCACTGCTCTGCCTCAGGCTCCCATCTCGCCCCAGCTTTCCTTTGTGCCCAGGTCCCGTCCCGTCCCTGCATCCCCAGGACGGGTAGGGTAGGTGACAGCCTCCTCCGCCTCCTCTGCTCTCTTTCGGAGGGATTCTCCTGCGCGTGCCCGCAGGGTAGCCTGGGTTTGCAGCTCGCTGCTCTAACTGTAGCCTGGGGACGCCCACCGGTCACCGATCACCGATCACCGCAGACTGGGCCTTCGGTCCCAGGGCTGCAGACTAGAGGGCGGAGGGCAGCACAGCGGGGGAGTTGTCTGGGAGGAGGACGAGGCTTGGGATTACCATGACATGCATTATAAACACTTCCTGTGCCTTGGCCTGCGGGCCGGTGTGGGCGACCGCCATGGAGAAATGTCTGCATGGAAACCCCTGGCCTCTGGGGACAATGTGCAGTTAAATACAGAATGTTCACAGTGCAATCCACCAAACAGGGCCATGTGTGAGGGGTGAGGCTGCCGGGTAAACTTGTTCCCAGCACACCGCAGGCAGTTGTCTCATTATCACGGTGAAACCCCTCGTGCTGGTGGTGTATGTTAGTAAGAAATACTTAAAAAGTAAATGACATGTAGCAAAAACAAATAAACGTAGATGATTTAAAATCACAACACGTAAACCACTAAACCCATCAAGAAACAAAAAGAAATTGAGGAAGACGTGAGGACGAAAGAAATGATGTTTTTTAATGCTCAAGGGAAAACAGACATATCAGAATAATCAGAGGGGAAGCCATAGGTCAGTACCACTAGGGACCTTTTTGGGGAATGAGTACACACAACCCATTCTTACGCTATGGTCTTAACCATAATCTTATGTAAAAAGGAGACGATAAGAAAATTCTACAAAACCATGACTATTTTATTTTTTAATAAATGAAAAATATGACAAAAAGGGCAAAGTAAGCTGACGTCAACCTAAGCATGTGACGAATCACAATAAACACACAGGATTAAAATCATTGGGAGGCCCCAAGTCCATTTATATTGGAGTGTAAAATGTAACTGGTTCTCCATGATCAAAACCAGCTGAAAACAAATCACAGAACATTAAAATTAAAGAGATGGGAAAACAAATATACAAGAAAATGCTACATAACGGAGAGGAGTTCAGGACATGGAATATACCTTTAGGCTAAAATCTTTAATAAAGATTACAAATGAATGTTAAGTAATAAAAAGGGAAAAATTGCCCAAAGTAATAAAAGCCATAAACTTGGAGAACTTTTCAAATCCACAATTATTGTGGGATTTTTTTTAAATCTATAAGAGATGAGTATGTCCAACAAATAAGAGTAAGTCTTGGATCGTATAGGTGATGGTAAAAAACTGGACCATCCAAATCGATTGCAGGGGAAAGCAGGGAACAGAGTGAAATTACACTCGTTTCCAGGCTTACTATAAGGCGTGGGTAATCAGGATAATGTAGTGTTGGCAGAGGGCTAGACTTGAGGATCAATGGAAAGGCAAGAGTCCAGACACAGACTCAGGAAAGAAATGGCGCAGAGACAACTCTCGGGACAGGCATTTCAATAATCGGATACCACATGCCAGAAAAGAAAGACAGAGACAGAGACAGAGAGATGAAGACTCTGACCCAGACCTTGTACCCTTGACAATAGGGAGCTGAAAATGTATCTGCGACTTAAACTTAAGATGTGAGCCAAAAGATTTCTGGAAGTAATTAGAAGGAAAAAAGTCATTGCCCTGAGTTCAGCAAGCTCTCTGAGAACTCCACGGGGCGCTCAGTACACAGCAGACGTAATCACCTACATGAGAACTTGTGACAGCCAAAGCATGTCTGTGTACTTCAGCATGAGAATGGAAAGACAGCCACACATGAGGGGAAGCGTTTGTGACTCCCCTGTCTCATGAAAGGCTTCTACCACGTACAAGGCTAGTGGTGCTCGACAATTGTGAGCAATTCGCCCGCTGTGCTGGGAGAGTGGCTCAAGTGGTAGAGCTCCCGCCAGGCAGTGAAAGACCCCAAGGAATGTGCTCGAGAGCTGTCCTTGTCACTTCTTATTGCTGAGTTCTACTCCAGAGTGGTAGGGCCCTGAGTTCACACCCAAGACCACTCAACAAACCAACAAAACAATTCCCCAATTAAAAAAAAATAGGCACAGAGCTGGGCGTTTGTGGCTCACGCCTGTAATTCTAACTACTCCGAAGGTTGAGATCTGAGGATTGAAGTTCAAAGCCAGTCTGGGTTAGAAAGTCTGTGAGACTCTTGTCTCTAATAAATTACTCGGGGGAAGAAAAAGCTGGAAGTGGAGCTGTGGCTCAAGTGGTAGAGCACTAGCCTTGAACAGAAGAAGTTCAGGCACAGCGCCCAGGCCTGAGTTCAAGTTCCACAAAAATAAAAACAGACATTTCCCCCAGAAAGAGATGGGAAGGGTCCAGGGACACAGGGAAGATACTCCACGTCCCTGGTCACCAGAGATGACAAAGCCAGGACAGCACACTGGATGCGCCTTATTGAAAGAAAGACAGGGGATGGGTAATGCCAGACGATGGGATAACCACATGGTGTTTTGTGAAGATGACAGAGCAACCTCAGTGGAACTGATGGGTCACTGAGGGCAGAGGGGAGAGGAAACAACGGAGGAGTTTATTATTCTGAATGAGCCAAAATACGCCATACTGTGAGAGCTGCTGAGCGCAGAGCTGAGGCAGACCTCACCTGGCATCCTGCAACAGGATGCCCACAGACACACAGGATGCCACCTCTCTCAAGTAGCCCACACGGACGAGAGAACCCAGCCGTGGTCAGAAAGGTCACCGCAGGCTCGTAGGAAGCTCCTGCGCTCTGAACAACAGCCAGCAAGAAGAAACTGCAAGTTAGAGTCACACAGAGGACACAGGCCTCCGAACAGGACCCACCCAGAGGCTCTGCAGTGGGTACAGAGTGAAGAGGTAAGCAAAGGGACCCCCGCCCCAGGTCAAGGCGGCCAGAACCTGCACCCCACGGGCTGTCGGACACTGGAATTGTACTCAGCAATCAAAAGACATGGCTTGGCTCGGCCTGCATGGCCTTCGAGCACACCACGAAGTGAAGGCCCAGAGGCCTCTTAGCTGTTGCCCTGTGCAGACAAAAATGCAGAGAGGAAAGCAGGCCACAGGAGGAGGAGGTGCCAGCCAAAGACGGGGAGGAGGGGGAGGCACATAGTGGGGGGCTCTGCCTTCTCTTTAATGCAATGCCTCAGTGGTGACCCACGGGCCAAAACTCAGTCTTATAGGTAACAAAAGGAGCAGATTTTACTGTGTGTGAATCTTAAAATTAACTTTAAGAGGAAAGAAATGCACCCAACTTAAGAGATACAAGTTGGGCAAGTTAGTAGAAAGATACGTTGAAATTACAGCCTAACCTAGAAAGTCCAGGTGTACAAAAGAGGCCACAGGTCACAGCCGTAGCACGTGGTCATAGCCACGCCCGGGCAGGCTTCCCGCAGGAGGCTGCGACAGCTCAACGTGAGAAACTCCATTATCATGACCGGCAGAAGTAACTCGGTGTGAAAGAACACACATAATCCCGCAAACAGATGGAGAGAAGGGCACGTGATAACACTCGAGAGCCATCCTGATAAAATTATGGCAACCACAGCAGGGTGACTGTGGAGTCCCCACGTGGCCCTGCTGTGAGCTGCAGTCCTCACCCACAGAGCCAGAAGCCACGCAGAGCGGAGCGGGCCAGCGGCACATGTGTGTATGCGTGCGTATCCATCCATGGTGATATGTGTGTATGTATAATGTGTGTTGGTTCCAGAATTACACATCTATGTGTGTTGTATGCAGCCATACTGTATTGATGTATATATGCACATACATACCAACATACACACACGGCCAGTCCCCCGCCCATGCCTGGCTATACAAGTGTATACGCACACATTCATGGCTCTATGGAGACTTAATTCATAGGACACACAGTTCTCCTTGGCCAAGTGAACAATCCCACGGGTGGCGGTGTGTTCCACCTCAAGTATCTACCCATCCCCTCCCCCGATTTGCGTCTGTTTTCCTGTGAGGAGCAGGAGCGCAGCTCCCCCACCCAGCTGCTCCTCCCCCCCACTCCCCCTCTGCTGAGCATGGTCCGCTCCCCATCTCTGCTGCCCCGATAGCTCTGAACGTTGCCTAGACATGGAATTATACACCATTTGGCCCTTTGTGTCCAGCTTTATATTTTCACTGAACATCATGTTTCCGAAGACCAACCACACTGTAGAATATTCCAGAACGCACTGCCTTTTCTGCTACTAAGTAACGGCCCACTGATGACCGAACTGCATTCTGTCTGTCCATGTATCTGCTGATGGACGCGTGAGTTGTTTTCCTTTGGGGAATTATGAATAAGGCGCCGCGCTGTGTCTGGGATGTGCTGTGAACACGGGCCGTGGCTCTTGAGACAGGGCCTAGCGTGTGCTTCCAGGTCCTGCTCCCAGATGCCTCCGGGTTGCTTAGCAACAAGGTGCTTCCGTGTAAATCCCACCGGCATCCTCACTTTACGAGTCTCCCACTTCTCCCTGCACTCAGCACACCTGTAATCATCTTTGTTTGCTTGGCCGCCTGAGTGGGCTTAAGGAGGTAAATCAGTGTGGCTTTGATTAGTAGGTCTCTCATGGCTACAATTATTAAACAGCTCAATGCCCACAAAAGATGGATACTACACATTGTGTCCACTCTAATTGGCTTATTTGTCTTTTATGAATGAGTTTTCAGGGCTCTTTATATATTCTGCATACAAGTCCCACTGCAAGTGTATGATTTGATCATATTTTATCATTACAGTGGTTGTCTTCGCATTTCGTTGAGGTATCTTCCACAATGCAAAGGATTTTAGCTTTGATGATCTTTAATTAATTTTTTTGCTGCATGTGTATTAACGTAATAACTCATAATACTATTTTAATTCAGTATCAGGAAGATTTATGCCTATAATTTTGTTGGTTAGCCATGGGGTTTGAACTCTGGGCCTGTCTGTTCCTGAGCTCTTTTGCTCAGGGCTAGCCTCTACCTCTTTGAGCCACAGCTCCACTTCCAGTTTTTGAGTAGTTTATTGGAAATAAGAGTCTCTGCCTGGGCAGAAAAGCCTCAAAGTTCAGTCCTCAGATCTCAGCCTCCTGAACAGCTAGGATTGCGGGCATGAGCCACCAGCACCCAGCTATAATTGTTGTAAGAATTTTAGTCTGGGTTCTTGTCTTGAAGAGCTCATTTTTGTCTACGCGGATTTGAGTTGTGTGTGCATGCGTGTGTGCCTGTGTCAATGGCCTCGCCTCCTCCTCCTGTTTTCAGCCTCACTTGTTGGAGAGAGTGCCCTGCCCCATGAGCTCTCTTACTCCCTTCTTTCACAAATCACTGAAGCAACGATGCTCCTGTTGGTCTCTGGACTCGGCTCCTCTCCACTCTCGGGCTCTGCTGATGCCGGAACCACACCTTTCTGAACAAGGAAACTTGGCAGCAAGCTCTGAGATGAGAAACCCCGAGTCTTACAGCTTCACTCCTCTTACAGGTGCCTGGCCGCTGGGGTCCCTGGTGGAGAGGACGGATGTGGGGGTCAGGAATGGTGAGCTGGCATTGTCATGGGGAGTGTGGGGGAATCACTGCGTCACCCTCAGGAAGGATTGGGTTAATGCAAGACTCCAGTTAGTGCCCCAGACCATGGCGTGTGACCCAAAGCCTGGCAGCCCCTGCCCCGCCCCTCCTCCCTGTCCATTACTCACCTCTCCCGCCTGCCACAGGCCCCGATTCCCACGTCAGCACCCGCTGGGGACCGCCCAGAACGGTGAGCTCGGCCTCCTTTCTCCATGTCCAGACTCAGACATCCGGTCACCGCAATGGGTAATGACCAAGACATAAACTGCAGATCTTAATGCATGACAAGATAGCAGCAGTAGTTTGTGCACTGCAAATTAATTATGCTGCTGACGTGCAAGATGCTAACAACTGAGAAACCCCGAGGAGAAAAATTCTCTGTACTTTCTGCTCAACTTCTCCACAAACGTAAAACTGCTCAGAAAGTAAAGCCTGTCAACTTTGTGAAGAGGATGGGAAAGAACGACTGTACAGGCCACAGGAAGACGGGCTAAACTGAGAAGCCCAGGACGTCATGGCCAGCCAAGGAAAACACCACCATCCTGCCGCCACCACTTGTCCAAAGCCAATCTCTATCTTTACCAAATCGAGGGCAATTTACCAGCCCTGAGCAACGCATCCAAAAATTCAGATGGAAGGGCAGAAGCTCAGACCTCAGAGGAAATACTGAACTAAACACAAAAGGACGAGATTTATCCCACCAAAGGACAGGAACAATTAAATGACTGTGATCATAACAAAGGCAGAAAAAAATAAACCAATGGAACAGACGGACCCGCCTGTCTGTACAATCCCGGTATTAACAGAGGGGCACTAAACCATAGATTTTCCCCTTACACCTGAGGAGAGGAAGCCAGGGCCTCTGCCGGGCCAAAAGCCCCAGAAGCCTCTAGAAGCAAGACAGAGGGCTGAGCCTGCACTCCAGAAGCTCTTTGTGTGAGCCAGAAAGTAATGAGCCCCTCCTGAAGGGGACACACCGCCCCGGGCCTAGCATGAATTCTACCGTTTTTATACACTGCGCCCAGTTCACAGTCAATATCAGCCACACGTGCAGCAAGGGAGAAGCAAAAATCGGTGGAGAACAAATGAATTATTCTGTAACTGTTGCTGGGATGGGTACGAATGTACAAAAATCAAATCTGAGCCCCGGTGCCGTCGTGCAGGGTGCTCGGCTGAGGTGGTGAAGCTTCCTAAGTGCACCCCTCCTCAGCCTTTCAGACATGGTTCCCAGGTCCTCGGCACCTGCTCCAGGCCGCACTGGGCCGAAGATGGGAGAGCATCGGGCCAGCCCAGCGTGAGGCCCATGTGCTTAGTAGTCTCGAATCTCCAAGCCCGTCGCGTGGAACAGCCACATCGTAAATATATAACTATAAAATAAGCCACCTGCCACAATGTAATCTCATGTCCTGGGTAGCTGGGTCCCCTTTGTCCTGGGACTGCCTCCTCAGAGCAGGTATTAATGGGAAGGCTGTGCGTCTAGGGCTCAACTCAAGGAGAAACTGAGGCCCTGCATGCCCTCAGCTCCAGGGAAGGGCTGCACCTGCTGCTAGCATGAGCTCGTGAATGCATCCACGCAGCAGCACCCATGCAGTGAGTAAACCTCTGCCACCAAAAGGAAGTTGAGAATTGCTTTCTAAAGAAAATACGAGAGTGTGTATGTGGGACCTTGAAGCAGAAAGAGATTTCTTAACAAACAGACACACATGACTCCACAAACAATAAAATAAGAGAGTCTTGTTCATCAAAAGATGGCCTCGAGGGAAGCGGCAGTCCAGGGAAGTTCTCTGGCCGGCACGGCTCACGCGGCGGCTCACAGAACAATGGCGCCAGCCAGCACGCTTCCTGAAACCAAACTGGCAAGGCCACCACGCAGCCAGAGGGCTCATGAGTCTGAAGCACACTGGGCATCAGCAGACTGGACACTCAGGTGGAAGGGGCGATGCAGTGAGTGAGGCTCAGAGCCCATGAGAAGGGAAGGAGGAGGATTTCAGAGTTCACACGGAAAGAAAGGAGACATCAACAGAGCAGAGCAATGGAAGACGTACAATGTCCAGGACCGGGGAGGAAGAGGATGCAGGGATTCACTGAGGAGAAGACAGGGAAGGTATCCGTGAAGTCCAGGGAAAAGGAGGAGGTGAAATGAAAGAGGCCAGGCTGGAGGAGATGAGAGAGGGAGGAAACCCTGGGGAGGAAGGGGAGGAGGGAAGGAGCCGGAGAAAGGGTGGAGGGGAAGGAGATAGGATGCCCAGAGGAGAAAGGAAAGCAAGGAAAAGGTTTTGAAGGTGTTCAGAGCAGGAGACTGAGGCGCAAGGAAGCGAAGGGAAGGAGACAGAGGGGTGAGAAGACGTGTCACCTTGGCCACTCCCCACTCCTGCTTAAGCTTTTTATTAAAATAATTAGCAAGTCACACCAGTCTGTTTTCAGGGGTGCTGCAGGGCAGACCTCTAAGCCTGACATGTCCTCTGCCTGAGCAAGCCATTCCTGAAGGCCTGACCTCTCAGGTGTTTCTGCAAGAGAACATCCCTGGGCACGCAGGCAGAGCTGACATGCACACGCACAGCCTGTGTGCCAGTGGGCTGAGTCCCGTCCTTCCTCGCAGAAAAACCTTCCTTTCCCCACACCCACACTACAGGCCCCAGAATCCCAGGGGCAGGGGACCTGCACAGGGCTCTTCTTCTCCTTCCTATTTTCTAACAAGTTTTTCCCAAGTAAGCCAGAAGCCTACTTTTCGGCACCATATTGGTTCTGAAGTGCAAGGCTCTTGTGTTCTAAAGAGGAATGCAGAAACATCTCTCCTGGCTCAGACAGGGCTCCAAGATGGAACTGTGGAGGGCGACCGTGCCGAGCATGGCAGAGGGGCCAAGGGCCAGTAGACATCCTGCAGAGGGCGGGGGGCGCCGCCTCCACCAGGTGGGAGGGCCTCTCCAGGCTTCGGGTGACAGGATCTCTGTAAAACCAGTGTCCTGTGTCCTCTGCAACCACGCCCTGGGGCAGGCGGGTGAGAGTGGCTGCATCTGAGCCCACAGGGCCGCCGGCCACCATGCAGGCAGGAGAAGCAGGCTTCTTTTCTTCTCGGCTGCCAGTTGCCAAGTAAAGCCGGGGTGCAGTTGGCACAGAACAGTCAGGGTCACCTGCCCAGGGTGGAAGACATGGACGCAGGTGTCAGCAGGGCCCAGGCTCAGTCCTGTGGCCAGGAGAAGCCTGCCTGCCTCCCTCTCTCCTTCCCTCCCTCCCTCCGGGGAGTCCCTGTGGCTCTGGGGTGGGCGGCTGTGACCAACACCCCAACCGCACACGTGGACCATTCTCAAGTTGCCCGAACGGAGAAGGGCTTGATCTGAGGTGCTGCAGGAGGGGGACAGGCCACTTGACGCCGCCCATCCACTGGGAGAGACCTCTGCTCTTTGGATGTGACCCGGACCCCAGGAAAAAGATGGAGCCAGGGATCCCAGAGCTCCCCGAGAGTCCCCACCCCTGGTCCATCCACCCTTCCCCGCCCCTGTGGGAAGCAGGTCCCCTCCAGCTCCTCCACCACACGGAGGGCCATCTCAGGGGTCCTGGCCAAAGGACCAGGGAAAGGTCCCCAGGGAAAGGTCCCCAAACTCACACCCCTGCATGGCAGAGGCGCAGAATCTCAACGAGATCCCGGCGCCCCCTACCGTCAAACTCCTGCAGGCCCACGGAGAGGACGCGGGCAGATGGATGGCCTGCCACCCTGGGCATTCAGAAGACACACTTAAGTAAAACAAATCCCTCTACTAGACGTGAACCCCGAAAACATCCGTTAACAAATGGGCATTAACGTCTCTCTGGGCGAAGGCAAGGTGAGAATCTCAGCAAAGTTTTGGCAATATTTCAGGCACGTTTTCCTACCTCTTGCAGTAACGATTCTCCCAGGGTTCCCCTGGAATAATCGGCCCATTCCGCCTGTGCGGACGTGCTCTTTAAAGCTGAGTTATTCCAGACCATCATGGAAAATAGGGGCTCTTCGTCTCGCCAATTATGAAGTACTGCAGACAGCGCTCGTTGTCAGAGAGAAAGATTCACGGTCGGAGCGATGCAGCGCCGCCCTCTGGGACACCTCCCTGGAGTTTGTCATCCTTTCTGCAAGTTTCACTGGGGAGGATTCAGTACTGCGCGTGGAGAGAGCGCCCTGGCCAGGCCGAGCCAGCCAGCGGGGGGGGGGGAGGGGGGAGGAAGGAGGGAGAGAGGGAGGGAGGGAGGGAGGGAGGGAGGGAGGGAGGGAGGGAGGACCTCCCGCTGGGCTGGTGGGAAGGGCAGAGTCCAGCCCTGCGTAGGTAACTCTGGGCAGGGCTTGCTCCTGGTGGGTGAGCTGGCTGTGCCAGGTCAGGCAAGCCCGGCAGGTCCCAGTGGCAGAGGTGACAAGAGCACTAAAAGGAGGGAGTTCCCGAAGCCCAAGGCCTGAGGGCGGACACCATTCCTGGAGGCGCCCAGTTGGCCCTGGCCCATCCACATCTGGGGAGCGTGGGGCCCCACGAGAATACAAAGACGTCGTGGGGAGTGCCGCGCTACCACCCGGGCGGCAGGCTCTTCCAGTGACTTGAACAGCAGCAGTGTGCCCAGGTCTCACCCAGCACAAGGGTGGCCAGTGCAGAGGCAGGGCTGGCATGCACAAGGCCCGCCGAGGCAGGAGCCAGAGGAGCCTGAACCACCCGTCTGCGGGCCCTTCACGTCGTGGGTGCAGGTGAGGCCAGCCCAGAGCTGGAAGGCTGGTGCGGCGGCGGGCCTTCCCCCTCCAGGGTCATGTCCGGCTGGACTGTCAAGCCTGACTTTGATGGGGAGTCAAGGTGAAGCTCCCCAGATGAAGTCATCCAGGCGAGGCCAGCTGTGTCTCCAATGATGGCGTCCCAGAGGAGGACGGGACTTGCAGGCACACGTGGAGGAGGTGCCACGTGAAGATGGAGGCAGAGGACACGTGGGACCAGGCAGGAAGGATCCCCCAGGACCCCCCACGGGGCATGGCCCTGGGGACCCCTCCATCTCAGTCTCTGGCCTCCACGTCTGTGGCCTTCTGTCATGGAGAAGGGACACGCAGCCTGGGCCCCTTGCTGAAAACACTGGGCGTGGCCTCTGTCCACAGGAAAGGGGGTTGTCAGTCCCACTCCAAGCCTGGACCAGAACTCTTTTTCCACAGGCATCTGCAGAGCTGGTAAGTGAGCCGGTGGACCGATCTGGGGACCACAAGGTCCCCAGATCTGGACAGTAGCAGAGGCTACCGTGGCCACACGGGCTCAGTGGAGGCTCGAGGCCAAGGACAGAGCCTGGCCTGGACCCAGGGGCGCTGGGCAGATCTGGAGACAGAGTGAGTCCGTGCTGGGCACTGAGCAGGGATGCCACCCCGGTCCTCAGCTCCTGCAGTGGGGAGCCGTGACTCAGATGTGTGCGGGAACTGATGCTTTCTCTCTAATTGAAATAAATTAATTCAAAAGCTTTGCACTGATGGAAAATGATTTGCTTTTCCTCCAAGAGCACAGGACACCTCTTCCTTGCCCCGCCTCCCGGTGTTCAGTGAGAAGGGGCCCCGTGTGACCTCCCCCACCCTCCTGCCCGATGTGGGGCTGGGAGGAGGGTCTGAGACCTGTCCCCTCCCCTCTCCACTGACTCATTGTCAACGTGCAGGCCTCCCGTCATGAGGACATTCATATCATGAACTGGACACCTCCAGGTCACCTGTCACAGTCCTTTTCTGCTCTGGAAACCAGTTTCCTCCCTTCCTCTCTCCCCCAGGAATTTCCAGAAAGTGAGGAGAGGGTCTGCTTGTGAAGGGGGGGCACAGGACGAGCCTGCAGGAGGCCTGCCTCGGAACACCTCAGCTAGCCTGCCACGGTCGGGAGGGTTTAAAAAGGTCCTAGAGCAATCACCTCTGTGGGCCACAGCTCACACGAGAGACCAAAGTGTGGAAAGATGGGACCATTAAAAACAAAAGTCACCGGATGCTGTGGTTCACGCCTGTGAATCAAGAGGCTACTCAGGAGGCTGAGGTCTGAGGATCGAGGTTCAAAGCCAGCCCGGAAAGGAAAGTCCGTGAGATGCTTATCTCCATGTAACCGCCCGAAAGCTGGAAGTGGGGCTGTGGATCAAGTGGTAGAGCACAGCCTTGAGCTGAAGAGCTTGGGGACAGCGCCCAGGCCCAGAGTTCAAGGCCATCAAACTGAAACCCTGTGTGAAATATAAAGCAAAAATACCAACAGAGGCAGAGCACAGCCGAGCTGTACAGGGCAACCCAATGTGGGCATTCGCTCAAGGTCAGCTCAAGGTGACGGTGGGAGGCAAGTAAAGAATATCCGACGCACGCTTAACGGATATCTCAAAACTCAAGACAGCCAGCATTGGTGGTTCACACCTGCAAACCTAGGAGCTGAGCTCCGAGGACTGTGATTTAACACCAGGCAGAAAAGTCCATGGAACTCTTACCTTCAAGTAACTAGCTTTTGCCAGAAGTGGAGCGATGGCTCAAGTGGTGGAACTTGAGCAAAAAAGCTAAGGGACAGGGCTGGGAGTTTGGCCGAGTGGTTAAAGTGCTTGCCTAGCATGCACGAAGACCCGGGTTCGATTCCTCGGTACCACATACATAGAAAAAAGCTGGAAGTGGTGCTGAGGCTCAAGTGGTAGAGCTCTAGCCTTGAGAAAGTCCAAGGACAGTGCTCAGGCCCACGACTGGCAAAAAAAAAAAAAAAAACAAAAGCTAAGGGACAGTGCCCACACCCTGAGTTCAAGCCCCAGTACCCATAGAAAGAAAAAAAAAAACAGAAAACAAAACTAATTTAACCAGAAAAATACTAGTACTACTCATGAATAGTTTTCAGAGGTTAAAAAAATAAAAAGAGGTATGTCACCAAATAAAAGCAATATTTATTTCACAAAAAATTTTGGTAGAGAGATGCTAATGATGTTGCTGGATTTTAAAGATCAAGATTTCTTTTGACAGCAGAGGACAGACGAATCACCACAAGGACAGCCGTCAGAGAAAAGACCCGGAAGATTAATGGCAAATTCTCCAAAAGGAAATTGAAACCCAACATTCTCAGAGCCAGGCACTCCGTCTTTCAAATATAAAGGCAAAAAAAAAGGCTAAACCATCACAAGCTAGAGAAAATCCTAGATGGGCCTTTCCTGAAGAAACTACCTGAGAAGAGCCATGGCCGAACAGGAAGGAAGCGGTCGTTGGTATGCTTGCAGCGCCTGTGAAGCTACAAGCACAAACAGTTTGGTTTCCGAGTTCACGGAGGCAATATCAAGGTCGTCTGTGGGAAACAAGTGGAAAGCCTGGAGCAATGGGCAGGCGGGAGGAGGCAAGTCTGGGAGACAGCGTGAGTGCAGACTTCGTCACACATGACCAGGGGGAAGAGACATATTTAAATCCGATAAACCAGCTACTGGGCACATGCATCCCTCAGTGCACCAATGAATAGGTATGTGTGTCAATTAACAGATGAAAAGTACACTCGTGGATGTAGACAGAGTATTAACAGGTAAATCACTCAAATTAAAAGAATTAGAGAGAGATGCTTATGCTTAAGAATATAGCCAAATGAATCTTAGTTGTGGGGGAGAAGCATAATGTTCTCTACTTGTTAATGGAGAATTGAACAGAATACACAGAGTTACAAGATAACTACGTAGCAGAGCAAACTTCCAGCCCCGCAAACAATAAAAATGAGCACACAAAGCAAAGGACACCAAGGATCTATGGAGAAAGATGTTCTGCAAGTGCAATCGCAAGTGGGCAGAACGGTAATGGTGGAACTGACCTCAAACACAGCTGCAGCTCAATAAAAGGTGAAAGCGATTTGAGAAGGAAAAGCCAGCAGCAGGGCACTTTCCAGAGATAAGCTGAAACCCAAGCAACCAGAGAGGATAAAGATAAAAGCGCGCACGGCAGATGCATTGTAAAATGCAAGGGTGGCAATCAATACCAGACAGGCTTTATTTGGGGACAAAAAGGCATCTGTAAAACAAAAAATCACTTTAGAGATAGAAGCTGCAATTGACAAAGAAGTTTAGCAATTACAGATATCAGTACATCAGAATATGGGAAAGCAGAAAGGGATCTGGGAAGGGAGCTCAGGGCAACGCAGAAGCAGCGGGAACACGAAAGCTTAAGAACAGGGCCAGGTCTGTGGGCCCTGAGGGAGTCTGGGAAACCTCAGACGCGAGGACAATCACCTGGGCTCACGAGCCAGCTGCCCGCACCCTATCCTCCGAAGGAAACAAACCTAAAACCTGTCTTAGTCTTAATGTCAACGAACATTTATAAACTAAACCAAAAGACAAACAGAAAACCAGACAGAAGATTCACCAATTATATCAGAAAATGCAATTCTTAAAAAAAAAAAGAGGTTTTGGGGGGTTGATGAGACCAAGAACATAGCAGAAAACCATCAAAAGGACAGCAGCCCCCTTTACAAGAGAAGCGATTCTTTAACCTAGGAGAACTGTGGAAAGTAGGCGCGCAAGCACAATTCTGAAATTCAACATGGCAGGCGAAGGAAGCTACTTTCTCCTAAGACTGGCAAGGATCGGAGTGCTGGGCTGAGTCTCGAGGTGAGGCGGAGAAGGAGCCCGGCCTCTCCCAGCGAAGACAGTGTCACAAGTGGCAGGAATCCGAGAAGGGTGGCGGCCTCCGGAACCACCTCCGTGGACGTGCAGAGGGAGGCGAGGGAGTGCCCTCTCCACGCCGCTCCCCGGGAGCCGGCAGGCCACGTCCCGCCTGGACTGGAGCCCAGCTTCGTCGCATGGCCAGGGACCCAACGTCACCCCAGCAGCTCTCACGGGCAGAACCTCACTGACAGAAGATTTGGGAGAACGTAGTTTCCCAGCCCTGACGGCTGCCAACAGGGATGCACCCCGAGGACACACAGTAAGAGACAAGAACCATGACAAGACCTGAGGATGAAGATGATGGAGAATGGGGCCATGGTGGTGACGGGCGAGGATGCCTGAGGCAGAAACGCCGGTGGTGGTGGTGGTGGTGGTGGTGGTGGTGGTGGTGGTCATGATGATGATATTAAAGGTGTCCAAGAAAGACACCTGCCGCCCCCTCTCCCACCACCTCCTCACAGTCCCTGAGGCAGAAACACACGGGGAAGGGGCTCGGAGACGAGCAGCCCGTGATCAAGCCGGCACATCACAAAGCTTTGCAAGAAGAAGAGGAGGAAGGAGGAGGAGCAGGAGGAGCAGAAGGAAGAGGAGGAGAAAGAAGAGGAGGAAAGTGATAGAAAGGAGGAAGGAAGGAAGGAAGGAAGGAAGGAAGGAAGGAAGGAAGGAAGGAAGGAAGGAAGGAAGGAAGATGTGCTCTCAGGCATCTCCACTCTACACGCCTGGGAAATGACCTTGGTCCAGGCGAGCTCGGGTAACATCCATGCAGCCACGTGCTGCCTTCTGCCCTGTGAAAATGGATGGGTGCAGACTTCTGAGCAGCAGTTTGAAAGAACGTGTCGAGAGAGAGCCACCCCCGGGCGTGGAGGAAGAGGAATTGCCCCCCATGGCACTGGCAGACAGGGGTTCCTGCAGCACAAGCCACGGGTCCCCGGACGGAGGAGAGGCCGCCCACCACCACGCTCGCCGTCCCCTCGGGGCCCTCGGGGGAGGTGAGTAGGTGTTGCTGGCTGTGTTTCTTCAGATTCCGTCTGATTTCTCATCTTACTCAAGGAAGGGATTTGGCAGAGGTGCCTTTTCTGTGCCAGTCCATTGGCGACACAAAGGGGAAGGTTCCAAACTTAGCATGGTGGGCATGACAGCTCCTTCCTGCCTGGCTCCTGAGCCTTCTGATTTCTCTCCAAATGACACTGGCTGCTTCAGCAAGGAAGCTTGACGGCCTGGCCTGGAGAAAGCCGGTGCCGCTGGAGAGAAGGGCCAGCCGGCTGCCCAGCTCTCACCCGTGCAATCTACATCCAGAAGATGGCGGGAAGGGCAGGCTGGCTGTGCCCCCGCCAGTGCATCCCCAAACAAGAGCTGCCAGCCAACGCGCCTGCCAGCCACGGTGAGACACCGGCTGTGGGGTAGACAGAGGACACGCGTCAAGCCAGCTCCCCCAGCCCGGCTCCGTGGCCGTGTGGCCTGGCAGCAGCACCCGCCCGGCCTCCGCTCTCCGCAGCCGCCACGCAATGCTGTGGACTGTGTCGTGGATAAGGAAGCTCATTACTCCTGGTTCAGGGGGCTGAGTGGTCCAGGAGGAGCTGCGGAAGCGGGCCAAGTCCATCTCTCCCCCCCTGTCCTGGAGAGGACGGGAGCGGGGGAAGCCAGGGGGAAGAACTCTCTCCCACAGTGCTCCACTCGCTCCGGGACTTCCACCCAATTCTCTCCCACTTCTGCCACGGTGGCCGGAAACACCCCCGTGGGAAAGGGGGGGAGCCTGGGGACCTCCCGCCCCCTCAAGGTCCCACCTCCTGGTTTCAGGGTGCAGTCACCCTGCCACATGGATTGGGGGTCTGTTCACACCCAGCACCCACCCCGGCCGGAAGTCGCTTCACACCCCTGCCTCTGGGTTGGGCACATGACCTGCACTGTCACAGAAGAATGTAGCAAAATGACCATGTGCCATGGAATGTGGTAGAAAGGGCAGGTGCACCCAGTCTTCTGAGCACCGGACGAATAGCCCCGTGCCTATCCAAACCTTCTGCCTCTGCAGAATGAGCAGCTCTCTGCCCCCCAGATCTCCAGCTACTTACTGGCTTGTTCTGTGGCCTTGAGAATCACCATGTTCACACAAGCCAACTCCCCATTCTTAAAATTGTCCCCCCTCTTCCTTCCTTCCCTCCTTCCTTCCTTTCTTCCCTCCTTCCTCCATTCCCTCCTCTCTACAAACACACACACACACACACACACACACACACACACGAGTTATGTATGCATGCACACACATGGCTATGAGTGTGTGCATGCTCATGTGTATATGCATATTTGCACACACAGTGATGTATGCTCACACTACTGGCTCTGTTTCTCTGGGGACCCCAACCAGCACAACACGTACGTGCATTTGAAGACGGGTGTCAGCCTCTCAGAAGGGGCCTCATGTCCCCAAGCCACATTCCTGCTCTGACCTCCAAGCAGCAACACTGCTGTATACGCACAGCCGTGGGCGGCCTGGCCTTGCGTGGCTCAGCCTGAACCCAGGGCTTCTGACTGTCCAGTCCCTGGCCATCCAGCGCCTCTGGCTGGGACACGGCCCAGCGATAGAGAACACCATGTCAGCTCAATGCTGATGCTAGTAATGGAGAATTTCTAATCAGCAAGTAACTCTTATTCTTCAGAGACAATGAAAACATTAAGACAGTTTCACACTTCATATGGCACTTTTTATTTTAAAATCTTACCTTGAAAAAAAAATAATTGTCAGGCTAGATGTCGGATTTGGTAAAATTGGACAGTATCTTCCCCTGGGATCTCTCTTTTAAGAAATCAATAAATCATTTCTTATGGCTTTAACACAGATTAACCAACTAAATAAATCAAATCGGGGTTTACTTAGCTCCTTGAAAGGAGACCTCTTCCACACTGAAGTTTACCTGAACAGACCCAAAAAGACCCTTGGAAAGAAGACTTCACTGGGCCTAAAGCTGCAACAGCCCGGGGTCAACGCAGACGCTGTCTCCCCGTGATTGAGAAGTGAGCCAAATAGTTACGAGTGCAGCCAGAAAGGTGTGACCAGGGTGTCCAAGCAAATGAAGGACTGTGTCTGCACCAATCACAGCACAGTTCCTCATGCAAATGAAGGACTGTGTCTGCACCAATCACAGCACAGTTCCTCATGCAAATGAAGGACTGTGTCTGCATCAGTCACAGCCTGGGTGAAAACGGCTGCAGGCTCCCCTAGGATTCACGAAGGCTGTAATGGTGGCAAGGCTGGCACCTGCTGTTTAGACCGACGCTGTGCCAAGGCAACTGTGGCTGCTGTGTGGCTTCCTCAAGGTGTCCACGGAGTGCACAGAGCAGCTGATGCTGCCTGACAGCCGTTCTGGCTGCTTGACCCACAATCCTTCCGTCAAGAAGGCCAGGCCCCACGAAGGGACCACGCCTGTCAGCTGGGGTGGACGTGGTCCTCATCGGCACCTTCACGGCAGGGTAGCATGGACGGAAAATGGCAGAGTCAAGCATTCGCCCTCCCCGGACAGCCACATCTTAGAACTGTCCCAGCCACCACTCTGCCGAAAGGTCTCCCCCCCGGCCCCCACCCCCCGAACAACCACCCCGCGGTGTCGGAGGAGAGCCTGAGACCAAGGCCACATCTGACACCCATGTCCCTGACACACACTGACTCCGTGAAGACCTCGAGACGCCTCAAACTATCATGGTTCCCCCTCTCCGCTGCCATCCCCCCACCACTGCTTCCACCCAGCTGCCATCCCCCCTGTCGTCCCCCCTGCTTCCCTCCCCCCCACTGCCGTCCCCCTCTCGCTGCCCTCCACCCCACCTGTCTTCACCTTTTCTGCCTGATGGGTGTGTGGAGGGCACTCCTGCCCCTCCAGAGGGCGGAAGGAGGCCCGGCCGCCTGC
This sequence comes from Megascapheus bottae, assembly GCF_031878675.1. NCBI lineage: Eukaryota > Metazoa > Chordata > Mammalia > Rodentia > Geomyidae > Megascapheus > Megascapheus bottae. The sequence goes on along the minus strand of NC_143510.1, from coordinate 95,189,394 downwards.
CCAGGATTTCCTTCCGGATAAAGCCGCTTGGACAGTTGAGTTTGCCCTTTCTTCTCTCATTCTTTTCTTGCAAAAATAAGTGTCTGAAGGGTACTTACCAGAACGAAGTGTCCCTGATATTAAAATGATTAGACGGGGCAGGCCTGGGTACCTACCCTGGCACCCTGGCGCTGTGGGAGGGAGAGGTCAGGAGGTTCAGGGGGATTTCTGGGTTTGCAGATAAACCCTCTCAGTCACCGGCTGGGCTCACCGATGACTCCTCCTCCTCCCCCTCTCCCTGCTCCCCTTTCCTTCCCCTCCCCTCCTCCCTCTGTAGTGTGAAGAGCACCCAGGACGAGCTTTTGGATAAAGTCTTGGCCTAAAGTGTCCTCCCCTTTCATCTGGAGTCTGTAGAAGAGCAGAGGGGACATAAAATAGCAAGCTTTACACCTGAGCTTAGGCAGGAAATAATAACCTGGTCTCCAGTGTGTTTGGAAGAGAACAAGAATTTACTCACCTTAATTCAGAACTGTCCAGGAATAACAAGACAAACCAAAAATGCGCAACTAGACCTGGACTATGGAAGAGCAAAGAAGCAGCAAGCACAAAACAGAGGGGCAACCAACCAGGCCAGCCACAGGCAGGCCACCTTCGAGGTGCCACTGAGTCACACCACAGTACAGGAGGGCTTCTGTCCCCTTGAAGACCCACTGAGGCCTCCAGGTCCACAGAGCTCCCCTGAGAACCAGGGAGGGAGCAGTGGGTACAGAGCACGAGGCGGCACCCGGCACCCTCCCAGCAGGCACCGGGGCTGTGTTCTTCAGCGCACGCTCACCTCCCAGGGGACCCTTTGGGCCCCCAGAGTCCACAGGAGGATGCCACAAAGGCCATATCTTGTCCAACTTCCCAGAGAACCTCAGAATCCCTGCCACTAACCTGGGCTCCAGGTCCCCACAAAGCAGAGCCAGCAGAGCAAAAGCAGAGACAAAGAGGAAGAGCGCATGTGGGCAGAGCAGAGGAGCAAGGAGCAGGAGAGTGGACAGAGAGAGAAGAGGGAGGTGGAGCGGTGGCTGAGGTGGCCATGAGACCAGAGAGGCCAGCTGGAAAGCCAGACAGCCAAAGCGTGGCCGGTGTCCATCTTGTCTCTTCCCAGCACATAGCCAGCTCTGGCAACACCTCATTCCTCTGAAGATGCCCGCTGACTGCGTTGGCTGGGTGGAGGGAGGGGGCATCCACCCCAACAGCCACGTCACGTCGCCCGGGCTCTGAGCCACGCATCCCTGCGGGGCTCTCAGTCCAGCAAAACGTGGCAGACCAAAGCAGTCACAGACAGAAGCGTGGTGGTAGCGAGAGACTCTGAGCCGCTCCTGAGGGCGAGCACAGAACACGGAGGGAGAACGTCGGGGAGCCTGCGGAAGAGCTAAACAGCTCATCAGGCAGCTGGCCTCAGGACACCTATCCAAACCTGTACCTAATGGCAACAGAACGTTCAACTGTTCACACACACGCAGACCTTCGCCAGCACAGATCACATGCTCCGGGGTAAGTGTCAATGTTCAGAGAAAAAAATGAAACTATATTAAAACACTAATTGCACAAAACCAGAATTAAATTGGCAACCAGTTTTGTAAAAACAAATACTTGGTGGTAGGCATTGATGCCCACACTTAGAATCCTAGCTACTCGGGAGACAGAGATCTCGGGACGGTGGTGGGAAGCCAGGCTGGGCAAGAAAGCTCAGAAGGTGCTCATCACCAGTAATCGCCAAAAAGCTGGGATTGGAGCTACGGCTCCAGGTGTAGATGGAAATTAAACAATTCACAGAAAAATAACTCATCCATCAATGAAGAAGCCCCAAGGGAAATTGGAAAATATATTACACAGAATAAAAAGACAAAGAAAATGATCACAGCTTGTGGATATGGTTATGCCCTGTGTGGAAGAAATTTAAAGCCTTTAAATATTTATATTAGAAAATTAGAAAGGTTCAAACTTTAGTCTACTTTTCACTTTAAGACAGTAGAGAAAATGAGAATATTAAATGGAAAGTAATTTGAAAGAAGGAAATGATACAGTTAATAGCAGCAATAAATAAAGAAGGCAAGAAAAGACAACGAAACCCATATGTGGTTCTTAGAAATAATCCACTAAGTTTCTACACATGCAGCCTAGCTGGTGGAGACTCTAAACCAGAAAACGTAAGCGAGCCGTGCCAGGAATGGAGAGGTGGTCTCACTGCAAACCCTCAGCCAGGAAAAGAAGACTAGGAGAATTATTTTTTAACTTTATGCCAATAAATTCCTGTTGTACCCGAATTCCTAGGACCCTGAAAGAACCACCAGAGGCTGAAGTCAAAGCAAAGAAGCCAGGGTCGTTTATTACGAGTTTGAACTCGGACCTCCGAGTACCCGTAGCTGGCAACGCTAAGAGGCCCCGAACAAAGGTTTCACACCGCTTTTATAGAGGAATTCCAGAGTTACAATCACCCGATTGGTTGTTTGGTAACTTCGAACCACTGGTCACTTCAGAATTGGTCAGAGCTCAGGTGTCTAACCACTGAGCGTTGGGCTGTTGCCACCTGGGGTTCAAGTCCGGGCTAGTTCCGGGAACATGTGTTTTTGATTCCTAGTACATGGGCCCTGAGCAAGGTGGGGAGAGGGGGTCATTCCCAGAACATGGGACGATCTTGGCACAACATTCCAACTTGAAAAAATGGAAACATTCTTTAAATAGTCCAGTGATCAAAACTGAGACGGACAAGCTTCTAAAAAAGGAACTGAAAAATCTGAGGAACCCCATAACGCTTAAATTCATAAAGAAAATTTTCTCACAAAGATAACTCCTGGCCCAGGAGCTCCCTTGAGAAATCACATATCGGGGAGAGGCAAAACCAAACCAACACCTTACTTTCAGAAAATGAGGGAAGAAGGCGTAATTCCCAATTCGTTTTAGGAAGCCATCACTAACCACCAATAAAACCAATGTTAAACCTATAATAAAATTAATAAAAGTAATAAATATGATTAACTTTACTTTATTATCCACAATGTAAGCAACTATCAAAAATCACACAGCACCCCATATAGAATGCATTTGTCTACCTGCTCAAAACACATTTATGTTTTTTAAAATGACACTATAAGAAAACTACCAATCAGCATTTTCCATACACACAGATGCAAAACATTCTAACAAACCGAATTTATCAGTATGAAAAAGCTGGTGGGCCTTCCAGAAATGCAGGTGTGTGCGTGCATATGTGTGGGTGTGTGTATGCGTGTGTGTGTTCATGCACGCACACGTGAATATGTGCTCATGCATACACACGTGTGTGTTCATCATACACGCGTGTGTGTGTTCATGCATGCATGTGTGTGTTCATGTGTGCACATGTGTATCCATGCATGCACGTGTGTGTTCATGCATGCATGCATGAATATGTGCTCATGCATACACGCATGTGTTCATGCATACACGCATGTGTGTGTTCATGCATGCGTGTGTGTGTTCGTGTATGCACGTGTGTGTTCATGCACATGTGTGTGTTCATGCATGCATGTGTGTGTGTGCATGTTTGTTCTTCTGGAGATTCGCAAGGGCTTCATGTTTGCTCTAAGCCTCCATACACCCCACTCTGGGTGAAAAACTTTCCTTCTGAGATGGACTCTTGCTAACGTCACCACCCGAGTCCATGCTCACCCTCCTCCCGTCTTCATCTCCAGAGAACCAGAATGCCAGGAAAGCACCGCCTCATCCAGCCACACGACTACACCAGGATCCAAGGAGCCAACAGGACTCATGGGAAATGACTCGTATGTCCCTTTTCTTTCTTTTCTTTTTGGTCGGTCGTGGGGCTTGAACTCTGGCCCTGGGCATTGTCCCTTTGCTTTCCCCTCAAGTCATCAGCACTTGAGCCACACTTCCACTTTTGGCTTTTGGTAGTTAACCAGAGACAAAAGTCTCAATCTCTGGGTCAGGGAGTTTGGCCTAGTGGTTAAAGTGCTTGCCTAGCATGCATGAAGACCTGGGTTCGATTCCTCGTTACCACATACATAGAAAAAAGCCGGACGTGGTGCTGAGGCTCAAGTGGTAGAGCTCTAGCCCTGAGAAAGCCCAAGGACAGCTCAAGGCCCAGGACTGGCAAAAAAATAAGTCTCAATATCTTTTCTTCCCAGACTGGCATTGAACCAGGATCCTCAGCTCTCAGCTTCCTGAGCAGCTGTAAGTACAGGTGGAAACCACCACACCAGCCATCTCCATGGATATGATAGCTCAGCATTTTATGTTGAAATGCAAAAGGTGCAAACACACACGACACTGTTGAAAAGTTGGGGAAACAAATGAGTATCTATTTGTTCTACCCGATATGAGATGCCCTTGGACAAAGACACGGCAGGGGTTTTGGTGTGATGGTGGAGATGAGAAAGCCAGACGCACACCCTGTGTGGAGACCTTGATTTAGAAATGCCTGTTCTACAGAAGAAAGAAGGAGAAATACAGGTCACAGACTACCAGTTATCTACTTAGGAGAAAAATGAAACTTGACCCTCAACTCTCCTCAGGCTCAAAAAATTAATTCTGGCACAGGGAGATACAAATGCAAGCATCAAAACACTCAGAAAAGCTCTTAAAAGCTGATAGGAGTAGAGTGTCTTCCCGGCCTTTGGATAGTGATAGATTTTTTTGAAACAAGACTCAAAGTGCAATAACCACAAAGGAAAAGCTGGCTACACTTGGCCACATAAAAATTAAGTGTTTCTGTGAAAAGACACCAGCAAAAAGAGTCAAAGGGAAAACAAGCATTAGCAAGATATATCTGCAGAACATATAACTGACAAAGACCTCATCTCTAAAATAAACGGAAAGCTTGTGCAAATTCCAGATAAAATGCAGTCAAGAATTCAGTGTATATATTCAATGTGTGTGTGTGTGTGTGTGTGTGTGTGTATGTGTGTGTGTGTGTGTGTGTGTGAAGAGTGATAGGGAGGGATGGGTCCAAACAAATGGTAAGAAAGTTCAAAAGGTGACACTGCTCAGGATGCATTGTGATTATAAGCAAATTCCTTAAATGGCAGCTCCTTTCAATACTTTCTTAAAGATATTTTAAAGGAGGAAAAAAATATAAAAACCAAAAATGCGAGGAGTGGATCTGTCAGTAAGCACAGAAAACACTGCTTTCTATCATCAAGGAAGTGCAATTCAAAATCTCCGTGAGAAATCACTGCAGATGCAGCAGCACCAACCACAGAAGCCGTGGGCTGTGGGAGAAGAGCCTGTGGGAGGCAGGGTGGAGGTTCCTTGAAAAACTCATCGTAAACTCAGCCCGTGATCCAACCATCCACCCCTGGCTTCGGCAGAAGATCACCCGAAAGGACACGAAGAAGACACCGCACAACCAGGCTCACTATTCCCACACAGAACAGCCTCGGGCCCCCAGCGGACGAATGGATCAGCGTGAGAAACTTCACTGATCTATCAGCAACAGCGAGGAGAGACAGAGAGACAGCTAGAGGATGAGGATCGATTGATATAGATAGATGATAGGTAAGACTGATAGACGGCAATGGTAGACGGCAGATAACGTCGATGATAACTAGACAAGTGATAGGTTGGTATAGAGAGATGATAGTATGTCGGTAGATGATATTTTTAGATAGACAGACAGACAGACAGACAGACAGACAGACAGACAGACAGATGAAGGTAGAGATGTGACAAAGATGAAGCTGCAAAGAACGTTCTGGAAGGAAGAGCCCTGCTTGCCTGGGGAAACTGAAGAAGCACACCCTCGGTGATTGACAACTCCACCCCTGCGTCCACACAGCAGAAATTTGTATGAGCACATCACAATGCAAATGTCCTTGAAGAAAAACGACTAGGTAAGCCTCCGGATGGAGAATTACAGCCGTCCACGGCGTGAGGAACGTCCCGGGGAAGGAAACACCATGTTTAGAGCACGCTGTTGAAGGAAACACAGAAATTCAGACTGCAGAAATTTGCTGACATGAATGTTGAGGACGTGCTAAACAGAGACCTGTTATTTAAGGGCCCCACCCGAGCTGGCAAAGCTGTAAACCTTTATTACACACAACAAAGTGATGGCAGCCGGTTCCTGGTGTCAGGAGATGCAGGCACAGACCCTGTGTCTGCAGGGCCTCCATCTCTGCATGCAGCCAGCTCCCCATTCAGAAGACTCGGGGCGGGGAGACTGCTTTTCTTATCATGTGACTCCCTAAACCACGCATCGTAACCAGATTTTCATCTCACCGACGCTTCAGTAGTGGTGTGCAGACAATCTAAAGCGCGTGTGCAGCGTTAGGTGCCAATGTCACGCTGTCACACTTAAGGAATTGGGTTCTCAGCACTGTGCTGTCTGTGGCACCCTGGGGCCCACTGCCCGTGGACGTCTCCTAAGTAAAGGTGAGGGTGGGGTGGAGTGGGCTGGGGTCCTGCTGGGGCATGGCGGGCAGTCTTTCCCCTTTGAAGTTAGGGTCAGGTGT